>NW_024412405.1:24852532-24992213 GCF_014898765.1 Herpailurus yagouaroundi
AAAAAAAAAAAAAAAAAAGTCATGCTCAATTGAGTATTTTGTGTTTGTAGTGCTGGTAGGGTTGACAGCTTTAGCACCTAAAAATGTAAAATACACCATTATATTTGAATTTCACACATACAACACATATTTTTTTTGTATGAGTATATTCCACATATACTAAAACAAACAAACAAAAAGCCAATTGTTTATTTAGAATTCACATTTAAATTGACATTGTATATATTATCTGGCCATTTTAACTACTATCTACTTGGATATTCTAAAGTGCAAGTAAAAAGATCAGCATTGATGACAAAGTACTGGGGTTTGAAGTCCATTAATAGTCTCTATTACTGTCAAAATCACAACTTTAGTATAAATACTGGAGTTGCATATAATAGAGGCAAGTTGTTATCCATGGGGCAAGTCACGCTGTTTGAGATCGCTGACATAATTTGTGGGGCCCAGTGCAAAATGAAAACTTAGGACCCCCTCTGAAAAATCCCTCTGCATTTGAAGGTGATGGCAGTGTATTAAACTAAATGTGGAGCCTTCTGAATGTGAAGACATGTGTGACTATATGGATTACACATCTGTGAAGTCACCCCTGTTCCTATCCATATGGGTTGTGAGATATTCTTTGGGGATAAATGTTCTCTGTTGGGAATTAATGTGGGACAAAATGATATGTATACTTTACATATGAGAATGGTCTTATAAGTCCATTCATTTAACTCTTCCCCCAGATTTCTTTGATCATATCTCCCAGTATTTTTCTCTACTGTCTCCTAATCAAACTGGCCAACAGTGCATGAGAGTCAGAATGTACCAGTACTTCAAGTTGTCTTTCCCCCATGTTAATTTGATGTGGCTAAGTTCATCCTAGCTCTGTCCAGTGGAAGGATTTCTCTTTTCCACTGTTTTTGAGTGATACTCAGGAAAAGGGGATGTAAAATGGTAGAAGTTCTTTCTGGCTAGTGGCAACATATTGCACTAACCCATCTCTTAACCAACCAAGGCCTTTTTTAACTCTGTCAGTTGGTCATAGGAAATTCTCATTGAGGCCAGAGATAGGAGTTGAAGAAGAGGAACAGAAGAAAGTGACATGAGAGTCCAAGCCACCTATTTTACTGTGACTTCAGAATTTTTTTGAGCCTGATCTCTAAAGCACACTTCCATCATATAATGAATTGCAACTAGGTCTGCACAACTTTATGAATTAATGTATATACAATTTGGGTTTCAGTCATTTATTGTCATTACTAAAAACTAGTAGCATATCAGGAGGTTGATAAACTCTTTGATAAAAGAGAAAAAAATTCTTGGCTACAAAAGGTATTACCTTTCTCTAGAATACTAGGAGTTTATGCTGTGACTCTCCAGTTAGGTTTTTCCAATGACTCTATACAGCATCCTTACCCACTATGCATACCTTAAGTACCATCAAATACACTGGGCCATATGGATCAAGTGACAGGTATGCTTTCCTTACAGCCTGAATTTGCTGCAGAGCATTTGAATCCCACTCACAACTACCTTCAGAGTTGCCCAAACAATTAGTTCTAGTTCTAGTCCCAAATGTGATAGGTGCTATCTCCAAAATCCAAAATTCTTCATGAAGCATTGTTTCTCTTTGGAGCTGAGAGGTGCAAAACCTTGTTCTTTATCATAAAGAGCATATCCTAGCACCTCACAGACCACTGGAATCTTAAAGATTTTGTCATTGTGAAGGGCCATGTAAGTTCTGCTGAGTTACCTGCCACCCTTCGACACACATTTATCTACATACTCTATGATATTTGACACTCCCCACTCACTGGATCCAATTAAAGTGACATGATCAATATATTGGACTAATGAAAAATCTGGAGGAAAGTTAAGTTGATCTAAGTCCCTGCAGACTAAGCTGTAATAGAGAATAAAGGAATTAACAGCTTTGAGGTGAGACAATGAATGTGAATTGCTACTCATTCCAGGGAACCATTCATTGCTTTTGATTCTCCCTACTGATGAATATTAGGAGACAATTCACTAATTCACTGCTCACTTACCAAGTGAATTCAAGTTAGTTAACATACAGTGTAGTTTTGGCTTCAGGTGTAGAACCCAGTGATTCCTTTTTTACATATGACACCCAGTGCTCATCACAAGTGCCCTCCTTAATGCCCATCACCCATTTAACCCACCCTGCCCCACCAGCAATCCTCAGTTTGTTCTCTGTATTTAAGAGTCTCTTATGGTCTATTTTTCTCTTATTTTTCCTTCCCTTCCCCTATGTTCATCTGTTAAGTTTCTCAAACTCCACATATGAGTGAAATCATATGATATCCGTCTTTCTCTGACTTATTTTGCTTAGCATGATACTCTCTAGTTTCATCTGCATTGTGGCAAATGGCAAGATTTCATTTTTTTCATTGCCAAGTAGTACTCCATTGTCTATACATACACCACATCCTCTCTATCCATTCATCCATCAGATATTTGGGCTCTTTCCATATTTTGGTTATTATTGATAGTGCTGGTATAAACACTGGGATGCATGTGCCCTTTTGAATCAGCATTTTTTTATCCTTTGGATAAATTCCTAGTAGGGCAGTTGTTGGGTCGTAGGTTAGTTCTATTTTTAACTTTTTGAGGAAACTTCATACTGTTTTCCAGAGTGGCTGCCCCAGTTTCCTTTCCTGCCAAAAGTACAAAAAGGTTCCCCTTTCTCTGCATCTTCAACAACATCTGTTGTTTCCTGAGTTGTCAATTTTGGCCATTCTGACAAGTATGAGGTGGTATCTCATTGTGGTTTTGATTTGTATTTCCCTGATGATGAGTGATTTTTAGTACCTTTCATGTGTCTGTTTGTCATTTGGATGTCTTCTTTGAAAAAGTATCTACTCATGTCTTCTGGTCACATACCTGGCCATGAGTTTAAACAACAGGCTATGGATTTGTGACATTATTTAGATTTTTGAACTACATTAGATTTGAAAAGTAGAGGAAGGACCACTCTTTTCCATTACCATAGCTGCTCACTAGCTCTTGAGCTTTGCATCATACAAATCAAAATATACCATAGTTGGCTGCCTATCTCCTTTCTAGGAAATCAAAAATCTATTTAGTTATTATCACAGTGTCCTAAAGATCAATTTATCATGGTAGACACTCAGGTCACACTACCCACTATATTAATTTTGTCCAGCTTGCCTCGAAAGATCAAGTGTTGCCGGCTGGTCTGCCTTTTCAAAATCCCACCATATATGCTGATTATTAGTTTTTATACGATATTATCCTCCTACTGAGAATAACACCATGCAGACAACAGCCATCATCAAAATTCTCAGAGATGTTGCTATCTCCCTTAGCAGATTCCTTACTATCTTAAATGAAAAGATTATTTAGACACTCCAAGAGAACATAATCAGGTGGTAGGTTATCTAGTCTTACATAATAAATCCATTATAGCATCCTCATTTCCTCTTACTTTAGACATTTTTGCCAATATTGTGTCTGTTTGTTATTTATTGAAAACATTCATAAAGCCCAGTGCAGATATCACATATAGCTACTGGTAAGGTCCAAGACTAAAGATACAGAATTTTTTATAGAGTTGGATCCAAGGAAGTATCAGTAGCCTAGAACTATATTTTGTGTCCAAAGATTTTGTGGCAAACCAAACTTTCACTTTATAGTTAGAAAACTATTCAAAGAGATATAGTAGGCATGTTGGACATGAAAATGTGTTTAAGTTTTAGGAATACTAAGCAAGTGGGGTTGTGCTGACGTGGTTCCAGGAAACAATTCCAGCTATGGCACAGTCAGCTGTCTGTATGAGTGGAAGAAAAGAAAAAAAGTTGGCAAAGTAAGTTTCCTTGGAATGGAACTGACTAAACTCTCATGTCAAAGACATAACCAAGGGGACATAGGTTGAAGGCAATTTTCTAAACTATGCAAATGCACAGAGTGCTAATCAGGAAAGCACACCAAAAGCCGTGCCACACAGTGATACAAAGTAAGAAGGAGCATCAAGAATATCCAATTGACAATAGCTTATAAATTTTATCTAGAACAAAAATAACAATATCTTTGAACTTTACATATTGCAGATAATGAAAAATCCAAAGGCCACCTATTTCAGGAATTGAATTGGCAGCTATTGGGCAAAACTAACATATTTTGGCAGGTCTAAGAAAGTCAGAAACTAACAAAATCCTTCCTGCTCCTTAATTTTGCTTTTACATGTGTTTCCCTGAAACAGAATTACCCAAAAATGTGAAATCATTTCTTGCCAAAATTATAAGAAACATAACTTTTTTTCTAATAATCCTTTGATATTTAGTTGATATAAGGATACATGATATGCTAAAATTTAGAAAGAAAAAGTACTTCTAAATAAATTTAAGCTCTACTATTTTGAGGATCTGATGAAGAAAAGAATATCTATATCTATCTATCATCTATCTATCTATCTATCTATCTATCTATCTAAAATTAACTTAATTCTCTCTTTTTAATAAATGGTTAACTAAATGTATGCCATTCTAATAAATCTGACCATAGTACATAGTTTCAAACTTTTAAGGAAACTAGATACTAAGCTAACATGAGTATATTATAAAATTATCACCAAATTTTAAAAAAATGCCAACAAATAATATTTGGAATTTGAACTTAGAGTGTATCATTTTTATTCTGAGATATTTAAAATGTTTACTATTGGGGCATCTGGGTGGCTCATTTGGTTTAGCATCGGACTTTGGCTCAGGTCGTGATCTCATGGTTCGTGGGTTTGAGCACCGCTTCGGGCTCTGTGTTGACACCTCAGAGCCTAGAGCCTGCCTTGGATTCTGTGTCTCCCTGTCTCTCTGCTCTTCCCCAATTAAAATTCTGTCTCTGTCTCTCTAAAAAATAAACATTAATAAAATAAAATAAAATAAAATAAAATAAAATAAAATGTTTAATACTGAAGTAAAATAGCTTTCAAAATATAGTTTGCATATTCAGTCAAAAAAGTAAACCTGAAGAAGTCTGGAATTTTATTGTATAATTTAGAAAGTATGTATATTTGAGTGAAACACAGTTCAAGATGACTATTTTCACTTGGTATTCATGTAGGCAGCATCAGTGATTGCTTTTTGGTGTTAGTGAACATGTTATGGAAGGCTAGAATGCCTCTGAATAATTTATCTTCCTACTTTTTCCATTGCCAATATTACTATCATTAGAAACTACCAGTCCAACTATGTCATTCTGAACAGAATTATAAAGCAGAATGTGTCAGGTAAGTATCACATATACAGCTAAGGGACTGACAATCTTTAAAAGATGAGCAGAGAGGCAAAGATGGGTACTTAGGAAAAACATTTATATGTTTCACCTCTCTATTGCACTATGCTTCATATATTTTGGATAGTTTGACCTATTTTCTTACTGAGTTCTTCAGCTATGTTTAATTTTTTACTGAAATCATCCACAGAATTTTCAATTCCAAAGATGATACTTTAATTCTTATTAATTCTGGGATCTTTTTCAAGTCTGGTTTTCTTAGTGTCTGATTTTCTGCTAATTTTAAATGTCTGTAAATATATTTTATCAGTTTATATACACACACTTAAAGGTCTTACCCAAAGGTCAATTATTTGAAACCCTTCAGAATTTGTTCCTGCTTCCAGTTGTATATTCTGTCTTTTGTCCACTGTATGTCCGTGAAAGCTAGGCTGCACAGTGATTACTCATGGAATTGAGATTATGTTTCAGGCAGAACTTATTGGAACATGCCATAGGTGATAGGAGGGGTTCAGAGAGGAAGATGGACAGGGATAATCCCCATGATTCTAACTTAATTAATTTTTATATATAAAAAATATATAAATATATATATTATAAAATATATAAAATATACAAAATATAAAATATAAAAATATATAAAATAACTAAAAATAAATAAATAAATAAATAAATAAATATAGTGCCATTTATTAATTTATTATGAGAAAGAAGAAGTGGGGATCAAGGCAGCTCTAAAGAAAAAGTTATTTCATTTTTAAAAATAAATAATGATAAATAAGCAACTTTGCATACAAGTCTGAAATCATGATAATTTTTGTCTTGACGGTAGTTGTTTCGCTACTGAATACATTACTTTCCAATTCTTACAATGAACCTCAACTAATTGGAGTAATTCTTGTATGTTGTGTTCCTTGCAAATTAAAATAAACTAATAAATGTGCCAAAGTTAGAACCTGAATTTAATCATGGATATAAAAGACAGTCCTGCCTCCCCATTTTTTTGTACATGTGTTTTCCACAGGAAAGTAACAGTCATGTATAAATTTTGAAATACGACAGATGTTTTACAGATAGGTAAAACTTGTGCTCAATCTGACAAGTATTTTAACAGGCTGAGAATAAGCTTTATAGATCAAAATTATGATGACTTATATGAGCAAAAATATATGAAAAATATTTAAAAGTAAAATCCAAAAGGTTTATCAACTAGTGGATATTGAGTGATGAAGCAGTCTTATGTCTTCCTAACAATTAAGGAAGCTCACTCTACTCAAACCAGCTAGAGTGTATTATGTTCTCTGCCATGAACTCTAAAGGGCACTCTACTCAAATGAGGAATCCATTTGAACCAAAATTATGAAGTTCAGGAAAGTGGTTTTAGCATACAATGTGTTCTGTCATGAAGTTATATACATGAAGTATTTGAAACTAGAGGAACTATGCAAAGGATATGGGACCTGAGAATAATACCATCTCTATTAGTCAGGGTTCTGTGGAGAAACAGAACCAATAGGATAGATATAGATATATGAGGAGATTTTTAATGCAATTGACTCTTGTAATAATGGAGGCTAAGAAGTTCCACTACCTGTCATTTGTAAGCTAGAGAACAAAAAGAGCTGGTAGTATAATTTAGTCCACGCCCAAAGACCTGAGAATTTTGTGCAGTTGGGGGGCGGGACTAATGTAAATCCAAAATACAAAGGGATCCAAAGGCATGAGAGCCAGAAGTTCTGATGTCAGAGGCCTGGTAAGGATGGATATCCCAGCTCAAGAGAAAAAGAAAACTTGCCCTTCTTCCACCTTTTTGTTCCATTCCTGTCTTCAGTGGATGGGTGATGTCCTCAACTCAGCTTCCACTTTGATAAAGATGGATCTCTTTAGTCTACTGATTCAAATACTAATCTCTCTCACAGACATACCCAGGAATAATGTTTTACCAGCTCTTTGTCCCTTAGCCTAATCAATTGCCACTGAAAAGTAGCCATCTTATCATCTAAGTGCAAAAAGTATATAAGAATGGGTATAAGAAATATAACAAGAGTACATTTTTGTAAGCCAGAGGAGAATAGGGTATTACAAAAGCTCATGGAAGCTATAATAACTTTATTACAGAGGAGACCAGTGGTTGAAGCCTGAAGATATCAATCATGATCATCATGTGTGTGTGAGGGCCTTGTTTTTAGGCAGGACAGTGAGTAGCAGTGCCACTTAAAGCACAGGGAGATTTGAGAAAACTGTTTGATATTCCTCCCAACCTTAAATGTTTGATTTTTTTTTTTTTTTTTTGCCAGCATATACTTGGAAAGGCCTTCAGGTAAGAGGCAGATTCAAGAGTTAATATCAACAAGGAGATAAAGTGTGGTGCATCCCAGGGCAGAACCATGGAGAGAAAAAGAAAGAAGATGGATTCACAGTTCTATTAATACAGATTTAACCTTTTAAAAATTTTAACTAGTTCTAACCTGCACAATGTAAAATGAGTTCCACACAAATCTTCTTTTAAATACTTTGAGATTCCATTACCATATTGGTTATTTATAAAATAAGAATTATAAAGGACTATGACTCTCACGTTTATAGGTTCAAGTGTAAACCATTATACTTAATAAATTTTGTGCATGAATGAATCCTCATTTGAATATCTTTGGTTCAGGGTTGTTCAGAGTCCATAACTCAAAGAATATGACATGATTTCCAAGCTTCGGTTTGCTTGTCAAAGCACTCAACCATAGAGAAGAGTGGCTAATGATTTCTTGCCTAAATGTGCAATAAAATTACTAGAGATGTGAAACTCAACAACAACAAATAAAAACATTTCCTGACAGCAAAATAAATGGCTAACATACTTGAAGATGAAGACATACTTATTCAATTTGCTCTAGATTTAGCTGTGTTGCATTCAGCAGGAAGCTGTCCCAGAGCAATGAAGCTGCAGTGTACACAGATGGGTCTGCTTCTTCTGGGAACAGACATCTGTATCCATCTATGGCAGCAGATCAGCAATTTCTTCTAATCACTTTCTTGAAAATTTCTGAGTTACTTACTTTCCACCTAGAAAAGAGATATGCATTCATATTTACCTTAAATGCTTGGCATTATATTAATTGGATTGCTTTGAATCATAACTATTATTTTATTGATATGATAATATTACTTTAATATTTTTAAGTTCATTTTATCCACATTTTAATCCTGCAAGGTAGTTAGGAAGTTTTATTATATACACTGATATTTTAGGAAATGACCCAGGAAGATTAAATCATTTAGTCAGTGCTATTCAACTTATAAATTGTAAACCAAAAATTAAAAACCTAATCATTTGGTTACAAAATTATGATACAGTATTTTACTATAGATATTACTTGAGGAAAATCAATAAATCTGCACTGAAATATGACCAAAATTAGGTTAATACTGATTAAAATAAATTCATTAAAACATTTTGGTTTAATGAAAAAAAATGGTCCAATATTTTGGCCTCACCAATACCACGGTGATTTACAAATTTTCTTTCCTTTTTTGACTTTGTAGAATTGAACATGTAAGAAACATTACAGCAGTAAGGATACAGAAGAGAGGGAGAAACCACAACTTATCTTTACTTTGCCCATGAGATAGACTTCCATTAACCAGCTAAAATTACCCTAAAAATGTGATTATGACCTATTTAAATAAACAGAAGAGTCGGGCTACATGGTAAAAAATGAAGAGAATAAAGAATAATTTGCCATTGTGCAACCTTGGAGTTTTAAGAATATGTAATGGAAAGGCAATTTGATTCTAATTGTTACTTAGGATGAGGTGAGGAAGGAAATAATTAATTATACCTTTGGGTAACTTTTATTCCTTTAAAATATCCAATTTACGACTTAAAGACATGATATACTTGCTTTAAATGTCTACATGATTTTGTATATTGTAACATTCATGACTATAATATCTTTCCCTTCTTCTATCATTTTGAAGCTCCCAGACCTTTATTCTAATCTCAGTTCATATTTTGAGAACACTTTCCCAATTTATTTTACACCGCCAATGCAATCTCCTTCTTGATGTATTTTTAGTGTTCTATATATATCTCCTAAATGACATTGTGGTTGAATGCCTATTACCATTATTATTATTATTGTCATATACTTTCTACTCCCATTGTGTATCAGCAATGAAATTCTAAGTTCCAGGTAATTTTGGCTCCCTATCCTTCTTGCCTTTGCCAGTTCTGCAGTGAGTAAAATTGTATCACTTTGGGCAAGAAAAGAGAGAAAGAATACATGTTTTACTTCATCATTGAATCATTATTTCAGTTAACCGTAAAGCTCATCTTACCTCTGTATTTTCTCTTTTGCCATTAATAGGTTTCCAGTTATATTCAGATCAAAGCATCATAAAAAATAAACACTTACAATGTTCCAGAGACTATTCTTAGAAATTACATTTCAGTGTTATTTCATTAATTCACAATGTCTCTATGAATGAGTAATAGTCATTCCCATTACCGCAATGAGGAACTGAGGCCTAGCAAGTTTATACCCTTGCCCAAAGACATACAACTATTTTTTATAATTCTTTTTTTTTTTTAATGTTTATTTCTTTTTGACAGAGAGAGAGAGAGAGAGAGACAGAGCATGAGTGGGGGAGAGGCAGAGAGAGAGGGAGACACAGAATCCGAAGCAGCCTCCAGGCTCTGAGCTGTCAGCACAGAGCCCGATGCGGGGCTTGAACTCACAGACCACGAGATCATGACCTGAGCCAAAGTCAGATGCTCAACCTATTGAGCCACCCAGGCACCCCAAAAACATACAACTATTAAGTGGCAGTAAGGATTCCAATTCAGGCAGTTTGGTGAAATATTCAAACGTCTTAAACAATATGACATATTGCTTCCATTAGCTCCCATTTTACCGTGTATTTGTGTCTATGCCTCACTTTCGTTCTTACAGTGCAGGGGATTTTTTTATTAGTGTTTATTGGTCTACACAACTCCACCATTCAGCATTGTGCTTAGAAACATAATCAATAAAAAATATAGTTATGGGTAAAGTGGGACCTGTTCTTTCTGCAAGTAAAAAATTACAAAGCAATGATTACTAGTAGAATACTTCAGTAAAAAAGAAAACTTTTACCTGGAGAAACTAAAGATTTTTTGTTTATTTCTATCCCGCCCCTTCTCCCATGGACTCTGGCCTAAACATTCTCTAGCAGTTCATAGTCATAGTTTGAAAAATCTTAGTTTACAGAAAATAACATGTGAATAGCCTGTTGATCAACTAACTACTCACCCCAGCCAAAACATTTAATAATATATTCTTCAATTAAAAAAAGCTTTAGTATGTGATAACTATGTGTTGGATGTCACGTTATGAAGTCTAAATAAAATTCCCTTTAGTACTTCCCTTTACTATTCTATATGGTCACTTGGGAAAACTTGTTAAAGATTGGCCTGAAGCAATATTCAGGTAGTGCTCCTTTATAGACCTCAGTGTCTCACAAAAATCAGTTATAGCCATGGGATTTTGAATTATTCCTCTATAAATAATATCAGAAACAATAGTTTTAAAAGTTTTGGCTGGTTCAATGGATTTGATTTTTAGCCTTGGAAAGAATAAAAAGAAGGGAGTATAAACATTTGTGAAAAAAGAGAAACCAGTTGAATATTCAAATACAGGTTTTGCTATAAATGCAATGAATTCTAGTTCTAAAATTTAGTTGCTGATTTTGTTGATGATTCATCTTTTTGCTGAAGGCTTAAAACTATTTTTACTGACTGTGAGAGCACTATGAATTGAAGGCTTAAACTGTTATTAGCATAAATGTTTTCTTTTCCCCACTGAACTCTTATCACAGGAAATGTAATTCTTTTTACCTGAGGCATTACTTAGTAATTAAAGAAAAGTGGTTTCCTAATGCTAATTTCTGTAATAAAAAGGAAATGTATGAACACATTAAATTGGGAATTGTAGTGATAATAAAAGGTACATTTCACATGTCTCACCTAGAATTATGGTTTTCTTGCTTTCTAAAATAGAATACTAAAAAGGTGTTATGGTGTTTTCATTTTATTTTCCATGAACATAAAATTCCATGAAAAGACTAAGTATGCAATTTGCTTGCCTTTATTTTTAAAATTTTTGAGTTTCTTTTATTTTTTCTTTAGAACTTTGTAGATTTCCACAGATATACTTCATACATATTTTGTTAGATTTTTGCCTAAGTATTTCATTTTTAAAATTTTTAAAATTGTTTTAAATTTTTAATTTTTTCTTCTTTCCTTTATTTTCATTTTTTATTTTTTTAATTTAACTTATAGCAAGAATTGCGATCAAACTCCACTCATTGGGCCAGAGCCCCTTGTGGTGTTAGCAAAAGACTGGCCCCTCATGTAGCATAGTACTTACACTTGGGAGTTCATAGTCAGCCAGTGGCCCCACTCGAAGCTCTAACAACGTGCAGATTTAATTTTTTTGTGGCAATATGAGTGGTGTTGTGTTTTTAATTTCAATGTAAACTTACTTATTGATAACATATAAGAAATTAATTAACTTTATTCACATAGACTTTGTATCCTGCAATCTTGTTCTTATTGCATATTTGTTCCAGGGTATTTTTGTTGTTTGAGATTGTCTACACAGTTATCATCTGTGGACAAAGACAGTTTTATTTCTTTCTCTAAATCTGTGTAAGTTTTATTCCTTTTCTTGTCTCATAGCATTAACTAGGACATCTAGTATGATATTAAAAAAAAGAGTAGTGCATGAACACCTTTGAGTTTTTCCTTATATTCAATAGACTAGCTTCCAGTTTCTCAAATTAAATACGTTAGCTATACAATCTTTTTGGTAGACGTTTTTAACAAATTGAGGAAGTGGCAGCTGCCCTGCTGAGTTCTCTATTGTTAGTTTTATTATATATGCACATTGGATTTTGGCAAATGCTTTTCTGCATATATTTATGTGATCATATTATTTTTTTCATAATAAAAATAAAACAGCATTAATACTTTCATCAATAATAGCAAAGTTTATTAAATAGTTAATATGTTTTGAAACTGGGTTAATCGTCTTCTATGGCCCATTTTACTTAATTATATTATTAAACCAATGTTTCAGATATTATTATCATCCACTTTTTAGAGATGGTGAAATCTAAGTCCATAGATGTTAAGTATCTTGCTCAATAGTCATAAAGCAGGTATGTGGTACAATTCTTTATGAATTTAGAGATTCTAGTTTTAGAGGAAACCTAATCACTATACAGTTCAAATCTGCATATTTTTGAACACTCATTCACAAGTATTTTTTTAATGTTTTATTTACTCTATATTTATTGATATAATAGAAATCAGGGGGCAATTAGGTTATTTGCATTATCAATTTTTTAAAAGGCCATGGCATCTTCAACTCAATAAGCTCAAGTGAGTGAAAGGAGAAGGTGTTTTAGGGGCAGCAAATCTACCTTAGCTGATGACATGTATCAAAGTCACATCACCACCACCACCACTGTCACCATCATCATTGCCGCTACAACCACTACCACTGTGTAAGCCTGAAATCTCCTTGAAAATTAAGCTTAGGAAACAAATAGAAAATATTGCTTTGGGGAGAAAATAAAGTGGTGATTCTCAAATTTCAAATGAGAGTTTAATTTTTGTCTTTATTGCCACTTGATTCTGAGAGACCTTTTTGAAATTTATATTCATTCTTTTGGAGTATTAGGAGAAACAAGACTATGGATGAAATATTTTAGAAGAGAAAGACAAATTCTTTCTTGTCATGGCTCAACATATTGGAAACCATCAATCTTGGAAAGACAACTTCATTAAGGCAATTCTATATAGATGGGAAAGTCTACAGAGGTAACAATAATCTATTGTCTCAGTAGTAACACGAACATTGTGATTAACTGTTATTTTCATAATTAAAAATTACATATTAATTTTATTCTTTAATTCATGCTTTCCATACATAGTAAATAGACATAAATAGATACATAGTATCATTCAGTGATTTGTAATTGGATTGTAGCTCCATTCCCACCGTCCAATGCTATTTCCAGTATATCATCTTTCTTGCTATATGGTTTCAGGTTGCTGATCTTGGAATAAATGCTGTTGCTTCAGGCACAGATGGCCATGTGTGACACGGCTCTGCAGAAAACCTTTTCCATACCTGACAAAGGTGTAGAGCTTTGGTGATACTAGTGGAGTGTAATGACATGTACTGAATCTGTGTTATCATGGAGAGTACTGGCAACAAAGGACATGGTGTAGCTATGAGATGAGGAGATAGATGGAATTATAGAAGAGTACTTGTTCCGTAGATTCCAGAATGACTAAGCTCAGTGATGTGTTGTAGCATACAGGTGGAAACTAAAGGCCTTCTAATTAGTCATTGATATGAAGAGCAGTGATATTTGGGTCACTCGGTATTTTTCTACAATTAACAATTATGATAATTTGGAAGATATTATAAACAGATACTGAAAATAGAGCAGGTAATAGATATTTTTTAAACATTAAGGGTCTCATTTTCCCATGTTTCACTGAAAAATAATAGTTACAATAACATCATCAACAACTACAAAATTAAAAGCACCATGTTTTTCAGTAGAGGTTTATCTATAGAAGCATGTGAAGTATTCCAAGACATAGGAGTCACAGATCTGAAAATCTTTACTATTTGATTGGGAATATACAAAAACAAAATACCACAAATGCTTTTATTGTAAAATATTTGTATTGGTGCAAAGTTCTTTGGGTTGCTGAGTTGTCAGCAGATTAGCTGCAGAGATGGTGATTAGGTCAAAACTTTATTAAAAAAGAAAAGTATCATCACTTATTTTGGAAAATTTCCTCTGTCAAACTATTTAGATGAAGTCATGTTATAAAGATAATGCTTCATTTCAAAGAATGTTGGAGCCCGAGGGGTTTTACAGGACACGTTTAAGGCATGTATATTTGTCATCATCACACACTATAATGTGCAACATAGTTTTCCTTTAAGAAGAATTAATGAAAACATATTTTGACATTATGATTGTGGACATCTGTGTTTGTTTACATTCATTTCAGCTTAATGCAGAAAATGTCAAAGAAAGAATGTAGAGTGAAAATTGTGTATCTTTCAGTTTTACTTTCATTGCTTAGTACAAAGGGATAAAAATGCATGGGCTTCTTGTGTGGTAAGAGTTTTGCTAATGGATGCATAAAGCAAACAAAGCTGAAAGGAAATGTTTTATTGCTCCATTCTGGACCATGTGGATTTTTGTTGCTCTTGTTTTTATTGTTTTTGTTGTTGTTATTGTTATTGTTTAAAGACTACTTAATCTGAAATGTCTGGAACTTTACAAAAATTTGGATTTGTACCAATACAAAACTTTTCTCTTAAAACATTATAATGTTGCTTATTCTCTTGCCAAGCAAAAGAAGTTACACATGTTTGGATACCTCTGGAAAAGCCAGAAAACTGAAAATGAGGGGGAAACTTATTTTGCTCAAAGTACTTTAATATTTTGTCCCTTTATAATATAACAAAAGAATTTAAATACATATATATTGATGATAAGCATAACCACACATTATCTAATTTTTTCAAATTAAAAGCTAATGCTGTTTTAACGTATAGTATTGGAGTATGTCCTTTTATTGTTAGTATAGATGGATCTCAGGATTCCCACTATGTTTTAATCAGATACAATAGTCAAATAATTATTTTCTTTTTATTTTCAAATATATGCTTCTGAAATCAGATTGCCTTTTTAATTGACATGTTTTTTTCTAGAAAATCCAAAACCAAAATATAGAACATAACATGTAGTTTACATTATTTATACTTTAATCTGTAAGGTGCAACCAAACCGTTTTTCAGGGGCACTTGGTTGTCTCAGTCGGCTGAGCATCCAACTTCAGCTCAGTTCATGATCTCATGGTTCGTGAGTTCAAGCCCCAGATCAGGGGTCTGTGCTGACAGCTCAGAGCCTGGAGCCTGCTTCAAATTCTGTCTCCCTCTCTTTCTGGTCCCGCTTCCCCACTTATACTCTGTCTCTCTCAAAAATAAATAAACATTAAAAAAATTAAAAAAAACCCTGTTTTTCAAATGTGTATTATTAATTTGCAAATCTTTCTTTGTCATAGATTTTGATGGTGTAAAATTTCATAGATTTAAAGAATGATTAATGCAAAAATGCAGAGAAGGCAATTTTTGAACTCCTATATTGATATTTTATTAAGTCTTCAAGATGGCTATGTTAACATTTCATGAAATAATTGGATTTAATATAAACACTTCTCTATTTTAGAAATGATTGATTGATGTTCTCCTGTGCAAAATAAGATATAAGCTCTCTTACACCACACCCACGCATGTATTTTCCCTCTATTTAACCTACCATTACTGTTTGCCACAGAAATAAATCAATGCTTGATGTTTATATTTCTGTGTCTATCTATAAACATATGGTTAACAGCTGAGAAATGTTGATTAGTGCTAAGAGCAGACAGCAGTATCAGCCTCACCGGGCAGGTTTTCAGTCGGGGTAGCTCCCTAAAATTTGAATCAGAGTCTATACTTTATCAAGATTTTCCTGGTGCACTTTTGAAGATTTTGACTCAGTAAATCTTTCCTGAGACTTGAGATACTGATTATCTAAAAATGTCTCAAATGATGCCAGTGCCACTGGCCCTGCAACCACCCTTTGTAGCAAGAATGTCAGGAACCATGGTTACATTTCTTTCATTTGTTGTATTACAAAAGAAATAACATTTGTATTTCCTACAGTTACCTTTATCTCTTTTTTATTTCTTTTTTTAAATAAATAGCCATCATTTATTTCGCTTTTTGTCTTCTGACAGAACTCAGCATTTCCTATATAGTCAAACACACCGTATACTAGATTTTTTTTTTCTTCAGTCTAGGGAAAGGACCTGCAGTTTCACAACCATGCTCCTGTTCTGATTTAGAATAACTGATCTCGACTTTAGAGGCTGTAGTCCTGGGTCACTCTTTATTAACAGGAGGGCCTCAACTATAGATTTGTGGGACCCAGGGTGAGATAAATGTACAGAGCCTCTGTGTTTTAATACCTTTTTGAGGAGTTTTACATTCACAGCAAAACTGATCAGAAAGTACAGAGATTTCCCAGATAACTACTGCTCCCATTATACAGCATCTCCTCTAGAATGGTACATCCCCCACCAGAGTAGTAGATTTGTTACAATTAATAAGCCTATGTTGATGCATTATTATCACCTACAGTCCATAATTTACAATAGGAATCATTCTGGGTGTTGTATATTCTATGGGTTTGGACCTATGTAAAACGCCATATATCTATCACGATAGTAACATAAAGAGCTGTTTCATTGCCTTAAGAATCCTCTGTGTTCCATGAATTCATCCATTTCCCCATACTCCAATCTCTGGAAACCAATGATCTTTTTACTCTCTCCATAATTTTGCCTTTTCCAGAATGTCATATAGTTGGAATCTTACAAAAGTTCAAAAGTAAAATTATTCTGGTTCTAATAGAGAAATATCCTTCTTTCATTATAATTATTAAGATTATATGAATATTATTTTTCTATGCTTATTATAATGCTCAAATATCAGTAAGTGTTATTAATAGAACAATCTGAAATGATCTTTTCAACCATTTTACTATATTTTTAAAGTTTTTTTTTTTTAGGTTCATTTATTTGAGAGAGAAAGAGAGAGACAGCATGAGTGTGCACACGAGAGAGTAGAAGGGGTAGAGAGAGAAAGGGAGAGAGAGAATGCCAAGCAGGCTGTGCGCTGTCATAGCCCAACACGGGGCTCGATGTAACGAACCATGAAATCATGACCTGAGCCAAAATCAAGAGTTGGATGCTTAACTGACTGAGCCACCCAGGCGCCCTGTCAACCACTTTACTATATTAACTCCACAGGATTAGTAAGGAAATATTTAAAATTCTTGCCTAATCAAGACAGACACTGACCCTAAACAAGCTGTAAGTAGATCGAGTACATATGAGCTGAACATCAACGAAGGGTCCTACATTTACAAAATGAGGCAGCATAGTGAATTAGGAGTAAATTAATAGAGAAAGACCAAGAGTCATCTTGGAACATTGAAATACGTTCATTAGTAAAAAGTCAAGGGGACTGAAATAAAAGACTCAGATGTACAATCTTGGAAACCCATATATTATAAGTTTACATGAGCGTAGTCCATAATTCTTCCAGACCCCATACCCTAACCATGAGAATAATTTAATGCACCAGTGGCACTCAAATTAATTTTCTGATAAATGAAATAATTGTTAATACATTTTTAAATAAAAATAAAACAATCACATACAACTAAATTTATAATAAAATAAATATTATATTTCCTTTTCGATTTTTGTCCTTTTGGGAAAAAGTTTACATCTATATTACATAAACAAAAAAATGCATTATTTTGCTCATTTTAGTTCTTTAAGCACTTTTTTACATAAAATGAATGGCAAGTTTCCAAATGGCTGAAATTTTCTATTTAATTCTGCTATGACCAAATGAATTAAACAAAAAGTGCCATCAGAGTCTATTAAACATGATAATATATTATTGTCTTTTGGATCTACTTTATTTCTCAGTGTATATTTCTATCTGCTTCATAGTTAAAGCAGATGTAAATGATATAATGGCACATAAAATTATCATATCAAATATATTCCTATTATTATTTAATGCAAATGATTCCTCAGTTTAATCTTTTTAAGGTTTTGTGTAAGAAAGAAATGTGTTTAACTGTTTAAATAAAGGAATGTTTGTTGATACAATGTACTTTTTCTAGAGATGTAAGAGCAGTTGCTTTGTTGTTTTCTAGCTATTTCAAGGCTTGGCATGAATAAACATATTTGAGATTTAATGTTTATTCTTGCAATGGCTTTTATTAACTGAAATAGTAAGAGTAACTTAAAAAAATATGTGCTGAGGTTCTGTGTGTCATAGGACTTCTGTGTATTCATCTTACCTTAATTCTTGGCTAATGGAAATGAATATATTTCCATCTCATAGCAGCAGTCTTAAAACCACTAATTCTTCTGCTAGAGATCATTCTATAGCTCCCCCTCTACATATCGCACTGGATGGATAATTTCTGACAAAATCACATCATCACTGATAACTGCAATTAATGACATAGTTATGAAATGTTGGCCAGCTAGATTTTAATGTGTAGAAAAATAATTTAGAAATAAATATTTGGTCATAGGCACATACAGAAATATTCTATACTAAATTTCAGTCTGTTTAGCAACCATGTCAAATATATTGCAGTGATAGGTCATATGGCTGACAGTGGAAAGAATCCAATTTAATTTTGAAATATGTTCACAGAAAATGTATAGATTCACCACACTAATTTCCAAACCGTAAGTGGAAAATATATAATCAAAGTCAAACTGCCAACCAAAACCTGGAGCAAATGACACAATAAAATTTAATAAGTCCTTAAAATCAGTGCAAACCTTAAGTATAATTAGCTACCACCATTACTTTTATTTTTGGCTCTGCGGCAAATTCCTGAGAATGGCTCCTCTTTTCCTTAAAAAATATGAACTGAAACACCTTCTCAGTAACCTTCTAATGCCAGTGGATTAACAAAAGAAGGAGTTACAGAATGTTCACATGCTAGTGCAGCATAAATAAAGACTTGAAATGCACGTTACACCCTTGAATCTTGGAGGCAGGGGTGACTATTGCACATGTAATGATGGTGATGGCTTCTTGATGTTCCATTTGCCAGCATCCATTCATATAAACTGTGGCTGGCTACCTTGCTGCCTTCTCTATACCATTTAAAGTTTTTTCTGTTTGTTTTTTTTAATGTTATTTTTTAGAGACAGAGAGAGAGAGAGAGAGAGAGAGAGAGAGAGAGCAGGAGGGGCAGAGAAAGATGGAGATACAGAATTTGAAGCAGGCTCCAGGCTCTGAGCTGTCAGCACAGAGCCCGATGTGGGACTCGAACCCATGAACCAAGAGATCGTGCCCTGAGCCAAAGTCAGACGCTTAACCGACTGAGCCACCCAGGCACCGGCCATCTAATGCTGTATCATTAATTAAGTGATATATGTATATATCCCCCTCTATATCATATCATACTTCCTAATGCAGCTTCATGTGAGAAATTGTTTTAAATTTTTTAACAACTTTGTTGTAAGGAAATTTTTTTCCATGTAGGAAAATATTTTGTTCACTCTGTAAGAAATAATAAATAGTTATATTCTAATCTTTTATTTTTCCTTCCATAAGCAGAGTATATTTTACCCTGATATTTGTTATTTATTGTTATTTGCATGCTATTATTTTTGGTCTCAAATTGAGCAAAGCAAGAAAAAATAAAATAACTAAATAAATATAGATACTATTATGTTGAATATCATCAACTGAGTTTGTTGGGTAATTCACTTTGGTTAATTCTCCACTTACCCCATTCTTTGAATCTACAATAAGAAACATTGCAAATTTAATGATATTTCATTTTCTCAACTTAAAACTGGAGTAATAATAGTTAATTAATAGTATTCATATGTATTATTAATAATAAAATTAATAAAAAGATAGTATGTAATCCATAGGACAAAAGGAGCACTTGACACATCAATTATCCTTAGAAATCCCAAGGCATATTAAGAAGTTGAAAAGCATAGACGTCCCTTAATAATTCTTGGAAGAATTGGTTTCTTGGTATGTTTTAATCAATGATTTAAGAAGTTACAGGTAATTGTGTTACTGAAATAAATTTATAGCACATACAGACACTCCTGAATGTGCAATGAATTTGAATTCAAACCCATTATGTTTTTAATCAAGCTGTGGTGATAAGATTCCTAACACATATTTCTTATGACTCTTTGCTATGGAATATTAAAATCTCTATTTCACATAGTGTTATCTATATGTTCAATTTATGGTACTAGAGAAAACTTACAAAAGCAGCTTCTCAGGGTGTTTTTAGGCAAATAAACTGTAGGCACCAAATACTATAGATTTTAGCATTAGGGAATCTCTGTTGCAGAATAAACTAAAGAAGAAAGTGGTGAATGTCTCTTAGGATAGGGTGCGCCAAGTTCACAAGTGGAAAATATTGCATATCTCAAATATATAGTCAAAGTAAAGAATCAAAAAGGAGCTTAATTAATGAGATAAAAATAATAAGGTAGGTATTCAAAATGCTCTATGTACAGAAATTAGGGATAGCTAGTTACAAGCAATAAGATGAATAAAGAAAGGCCATTTTTTAAAAAGGTGAATGAGATTTAACAAAAAAGATATTTTAATATAGTAAAAACCCTTACTCAATTAAATATTATTATTTTTTAGGTATAAACTCTACTCTCTACTCATCTAAGGGTAAGAACTTTGGGAAATTACAACTATTATAATAGGAGTAGTAGTAGTAATAATTATTTAATTTCCAATAATGAAATTTAATACTATGTATAAGATCAAACACAATATAATAATCCTTATCTAAGAAGGAAATAACATGGTGAAAATATGAAATCTATCCTGATTCTTATGTTTGCTATTTTTTACTTTTAACTTGAGGAATTATGTTGCCAATATAGTCTGATCATCAAGAGTTACAGATGCAGGCTAAATGTGTGTTACTCCTTTTAGTGACAATATGAGATTTCCTGAAAGCTGTTCTAATAATTAGTTAATTATTATTTATGACCGTGATAATGGAGATGGAGCTTAATTCTAAAGATAACTAGGTCTTCATGTATGCTGATTCTATAAAGCAGGTTATTTCCACTTAATATTAATGTGTGTGCCATTTCTCAAATCTAGTTTGAGAAACTATTCTAGTTTTCTACATTGGAATCATTTAAAAATACCTCTAAAATTTACATTATAAATATTATTAAATGTCATTAAAATTTTAATTTTAGCCTGAAAAGTGTTTCATCTTTTGCATAAATATTGTGCACCATTTATTTAACTCTTGTATCTCAGCTCTGACTGAATCTGCTGTTTTGTACTCTGTTTTGTGATGCAGAACCTAAAGCTGCCAAAATGTATTTCAGTTTTGCCAGCAACCACCCAACTGAGCACTGCCAACAGAGACGACTAAAGGAAGACTACAAGGCTAGAGGAAGAAGAAGGGACTTCCACCTTCTTGGGTCCTTATTGTTATTTTCTGCTCTAGCTATTATTCCTGCATTACAAAATCCTCCCGAAAATACAGTGGCAAAGAACTGCCTTTTTTTAAAGACAAAGAATTAGTAGGTCAGGGACTTTATGGACTCATTGTGGGGGTCCCCTGTGAAACTGCAGTCAACTTTTGGCTAAGGTTGTAGTCATGTGATCATCCCACGGCAGTACTGGGCCATCATCCAGGATGGCTCATTTCTATTGCTATCAGTTGATGCTGGCTCTCAGCTGAAAGTTCAATTGGACCACATACTACAATGAATGCAAGTGGCCTCTTCACCAACCCAATCTTAGGGCAATCTGTTACATGGCAGATGACTTTCTCCACAAGTGTTCTAAGAGAAGCAGGGGGAAGTAAGATTTTCAGACCTAGCATCAGAAATTACACAGCATCACTTCTGATACAGTCTCTTGATTACTGGTCTGGTAATGATTAAGAGGAAGAGGATACAGACCCCACCTTTTTTTAAAAGAGGAACATCTAAGAAGTCTGGGTGGCAGGACCTAGAACCCCTTCTCTAAGCACAGACAAGGCATTTCACAGATCTGAGTTCCAGGCCCTTCTCCCAAGTTCAATGTTTTAGTAATCCCCCCTTCGCATCTTTGATTCCCTCAAGCCTAAGAAATGGCTTAATTATATTTATTTACTTTTACAGTTACCTAACTCAAAAATTAATACCAAATTAATAACTGTTAATACTGAATATCTTAAGTTAAAATAACTGTTGTGGTTTTTGCCTCCTCATTGAACACAACACTACACATGAAAATAAATATTTGGAAACAAATGGAAACCAACTTAGGTAATAATTTTAAAAATAATGAAATATTTCAAACTGATCCTGAAGAATTAAGTCATATCTGGGTATATTGATATTTTATTTTTTTATTTTTTTAATGTTTATTTGTTTATCTTGAGAGACAGAGAAAGATAAAGAAAGACAGAGAGAGTAGAGAGGGAAAGGGAGAGGGAGGGAGAGAATCCCAAGCAGGCTCCACACCGTTGGCACAGAGCTGGACGTAGGGCTCAATCTCAAGAACAGTGAGATCATGACCTGAGCTGAAATTAAGAGTCAAAGACTTAACTGACTGAGCCACCCAAACACCCTAGATATTTTAAAAAATTATTTTATATGAATTACAGAATTTTATCAAGGACTAAATATTGAGTTGTTTTTATATCTTCAAGTTCCATTAGGATATCCTGGTTCTAAAAGTAATTCTTTTTAAAGTTTAATGTAGAATACTACTTTAGCTAAAATATGGAAGTATGTAGTAATTACAAATCACTTAAATACTTAATTGTAAGAATTTTTATAAGAATTTATCCACGTGAAAGTTTTCACTGTGATTACATCAGATTTTATCATATTGTTGGATGAAGAATATTTGCTATATGTTATACATATACATGTGTACACATACATAATTTATATATGCACATATAATGATGATTATTTCAATATGCACATTAACGCATACATTAAGTACACTGCTGTCTTTATAGGATTTATGCTTAAATATGGTATTGATTTATTTCCCTCAAATTGTGTTTAAATGTATAATTCTAGTTGTTTACTTGTTTGCTGAAATTAGGTTTTACCATTCCTTGAAATATGCCAATCCATAATAGATACCAAATGCATCATGATCAGTAAAATTCCTTCTAGTTTTGATACTTTTATGTTTATTTGTTTTTTTAAACCTTTCTTCCTCCAGAGTTTAACATTCTTGGTAAACATTTGTACTTAAGTACATAGAACTCTATTCTTTTAAAAAAAATTTTTTTTTAATGTTTATTTATTTTTGAGAGAGACAGAGACAGAATGTGAGTGGGTTACACAGAAGCAGAAGCAGGCTCCAGGCTCTTGAGCTGTCAGCACAGAGCCTGACGCGGGGCTGGAACTCACGAGCCGTGAGATCATGACCTGAGCCGAAGTCAGATGCTCAACCGACTGAGCCACCCAGGCGCCCCCATAGACCTCTATTCTTAACCACATCTTACGGAGTTTCTAAATTCCCTCATTATTAGCATGAAAATATCACACTTTATCAAAAATTAGAAAATTGTATGGTGGACTTGTTTGTGTTTCTCTATTCCAGTGAGATAATGGATTGAAATGTTATGAAACAGAAAAAAAAAAAGATATTAGTACACCCTCACAATTAAGAGCAAAATTCAATAAATTAGAGCTAAAATATTTGGGTTAGAAAGTTGTTTTGTTCATCTTTCTAACTCGGTAATACTGTGCAAGTTACTTAACCTCTTTGTCCTTCAGTTTGCTCAACTTTAAAGGGTACCTAATTCCTATAGTTACTATGAAGATTAAATATGTTAAAAGATTAAATATGTTAAAAAATTTAAAGCACTTAGAAATGTTTGGCACATTGTAAGGGCTATAAAAGTGTTAGCTATTATTCCATCAACTACAAAGAAAGATTTACTTCTGAGGAGGAGTATCCCTTACTTAAATTGTTTATGATGTAATCACTAAAGTTATTTAAGACTGTACTGCATTTTCACAAAAGCAATTCTAAGCAGGTTTTGAGAATAAGGAAGACGATGTTGTAAAGAAATTTAATTCTGAAACCCTCCTAAAGGAAAAAAAATCATTCAGAAATCTGAACCAATTAGATGTGCATTACAAAAATACAAAAAGTGATTCAGTTTTTTGTACTCAACCAAATATCAAAAATATGAAATATCTTAAAAATACACTACAGTTATCATGGTGAATATAATGTAGTGTATGGAATTGCCAAATTATTGTGCTGTATACCTGAAACTAATGTAACATTGTAAGTCAACTATGCTTCAATATTAATTAAATTAATAAATTAAATGTAAAATAGTTTAATAAATAAATATTTACATTAAGTATATTCCATTATAATAATCTATTGGTATCAGCATTTGGGAGAAAGCGCTAACATTGTAAGGAGATAAAAATAATTTAATATTTAAGATCTGCATTAAATAATTATTTAAAATTGTACAAATATTTCGTATCTCTAATAATAATCACTTAATTATAAATTGGAAATAGTATATTCTGTGAAAAGATTTTAATAACAAAATTAGTCACAGTCAAAGGTTTCATGCAGAAATGTTTTAAGAAGTGTCTATGCTGTTTAACTAAAAAAGATAGAGAAAAATATCTATCAATGAGGAAATGTGTCACCTACTTACAGACTGGTCATTAGTTAACACCAACCTATCAAAATAGCCAATAGCTTACTAGGAAGAAAAATGAAAGACTACTTTCTCATTGGAGTGAAAATGTAAATTCCATTATAGCAAATCTGTTGTGACAATATGGTGCTATTGTTCTTAACAAATGCAAAGGTGAAAAAAGCTTAATGTGAAAAATCAAGGAAGAAATGAATTGATTAAAATTGTATTGTGCTTGTATTGAAATGTCAATTTACACAGTTAACTACATGAATAGTCTCCCTTCTGATATTTTCTGAACCTAACAACAACTAGGATTCAAGTTGGTGAGTTTAGCAATCAGATTAAGGCATTTTAGTCTTCACACTAATAAATTAAGTATTCAGATAACTTCTGTATACATGATGGATAATCTATTATTCCTGAGGCAAACATTGCTTTAAATGAACACATGGCAAAAGGAAGTTTAACAACAAATGATAATATATAAGGTAAAGTCCAAGGATAAATTAAATAAATAATAAATGACTTTTCAGACAATAAAAAGAAAAGCATATATATTCTGTTTAAATTACATATAACTCATTACATTTAAGTTGTTTAAAAAATCATTTAAAAAACGTGCTATTCCAATGAATTTAGAATGCAGTTGAAATCTAGAAACTCAGAGACCAGTTTTATATTAAGTAAGATATCTTCCTAATTTTGTATTACTTTGGTAGTATAAGATGTGAACAAATTTCAATTACATAATGACAAAACTGAAAAAAATGTTGATATTTACATAGTTTTCTATAAGGTGTTATAGAATACGCCTTTAGTGTATTAATACACTTAGTCAATACATTTAGTCTCAGAGGGCTTAAGTTTCCTTCACAAAGTTAAAAACTAAATGGGAGAATATATACTCAAATAGTTGTATCCTATGTCTGGATTCCCATTTACTGCTATTTCTAAAACATAATCCAGTCCCTGAAGTACCCAGTTACAGCAGTCAAAAAAGATAATATCACACAAATATCAAAGATTGTGATAAATCAAATAACAGTAGAAATTTATTTAAAAACACATTTTTATAAAGTCCATTTTGAGCTATACATTTGTTACTATTTCATGAAATTTCACATTCTAGTTTAAAATTCTAAAACTGGGGGTGCCTGTATGGCTCAGTTGGTTAAGTGGCCAACTACAGCTCAGGTCATGATCTCCTGGTTTGTGGGTTAGAGCCCCATGTGTCAGCTGTGCTGACAGTTCAGAGCCTAGGGCCTGCTTTGGATTCTGTTTATCCCTCTCTCTCTGCCCCTCCCCTGCTTGTGCTATCTCTCTCTCTCTCCCAAAAATAAATAAACATTAAAAAATATTAGAAAAAGACATAAAAAATAAAATTCCAAAATAATAAAAAATAAATTTGTGAATTAAGATGCCTCATAATTTCAACCACTTAATAAGTGTTTTGATTTAAGAAGATTTTTTATTTTTATTTATTTATTTTTTAATGTTTTTTTTATTTGTTTTTGAAGGAGAGAGAGAGAGAGAGAGAGAGAGAGAGAGAGAGACAGAGCATGAGTGGGGGAGGGGCAGAGAGAAAGGGAGACACAGAATCTGAATCAGGCTCCAGGCTCCAAGCTGTCAGCATTGAGCCTGATGCGAGGCTCGAACTCATGAACTGTGAGATCATGACCTGAGCCGCAGTTGGACGTTCAACTGACTGAGCCACCCAGGCACCCCAGAGGATTTTTTAAATGTTTATTTATTTTGAGAGAGGGAGAGAGAGAGTGCACGCACACTTGTACGTGAGTGGGGAAGGGGCAAAGAAAGGGACAGAGAGAATCCCATAAAGGCTGAGTGCTGTCAGCATAGAGCCTGGTGCAGTGCTTGGTCCCAGGAACCATGAGATCATGACCTGAGCCGAGATTTGGACACTTAACTGACTGAACCACCCAGGTACACCATGGTTTAAGAGTTTGAGTCAATAATTTGTTGCTGGAATAACACTGAATTTTAAATATGCTTAATAAAGGTTAATAGCTCTGCATTATAATTGGTGAGAGTTTGTTAACCTATTATCTATGTATCTGTTTTATTCAACATGATTATATGTTTATGCTTGCAAAAAAATTATATGTTTAAATATGCTTGCAAAAAAATCTGTAAACTATCATAAATTAGCTTGAAATAGAAAGTTATGTAACCCATGGCTGTTGCCAAGTTTATAATAGTCATTTTTTAAAATATTTATTCAATCAACAAAATATATATTGATGCCTATGTCTGAATGCTATGTTTAGCAATAGTCATGGACAAGATGGTTGATTCCAATACCTGCTTCTTCTAAGGAAACTTGTCAGCAATTTCCAAAGAAGGCCCAGAATTGCTGACATATAATCCAATAATAATTTTGATACCTTTTTAGCTAACATAAAATGAAACAGTGACTAAATTCCAATATGGATTCCAAACACCAGCCTATAGAGTATAGGAAAGCATTGAGTATACTCTTTCTCTACTAGGACAGCAGTTATGTATAATTTTCAGGCAGCTTTGTGGGAGCCAGCAAACTCTCTATTGCCAGATATCAGATTACCAAATAATCAGCACTACTTTTGTGCAGGAATATCCAAGTGATTGAAAATCTCACCTAAATGGCTAAGCACTGGAAAGAACACTAATAACATTTTAATAAAAGTCTATGGAACACTTAAGTTTGTTCTTCCTCAATTTGTAGAAATTTCCATCACACAGTTTTTAAAAAGAATCATAAAGGAGTCTACTCTAAGAAGACTTTTTAACATGTTAAATTAAATACAAAATGGAGACTGAACGGAATTCCCTGAGCAGACAAAACATTAAAGCCAAGTCAGCAAAATTAAATCTAGCTTATTTCATGTAACTTTGGTTATTTCTGGTAAATGCCTCTGATAATTATAAAAGAAACTTTTATAAGTCATCTCCTAAAAATGGTATGGGAAAATCACTTTTAACCAATCCCTTGATGTCAGGAAGCCCCCATTGCATTAACCAATCATTGTAAAGGTTAAATAATTTTCTCATTTCTACTGTATATCCATTCTGTAACTTCATGCCCCTGAGCTTCATATCTATTTTTATTTTTGAAAGCTCCCAGTTTATGAACTGTTCTTGCATGCACAATAAATTCTTACTAAACACTATTTATGGATTTGGTGGGTTTAATTTTGCTACTTCTGGATTTTGGGCAAATATTTCTCTCAACATGTTTTTAACATAGAAGAAAACAATTACATTAAACAGGTATTATAAAGTAATTGTTCAGGCTTTATAACAGAAGCATATAAATGTTACCCAATCACAAGTTCAAGAGAATGGAATAGTGGATTGGTAGAGTTGATTATTAAATATCGTTTTTGTTAACTAGTAAAGAAAACAATAGAGAAGTAGCCAAATTATACTTCCATTGCTAATGTTTCCACCAGATGGATTGTAAGAGCGATTGTGTCTTGAAGTGGTTTGGCTCCTTTATATTCAAGATCAGGCCCTCAAAGGATGCAGGTTTTCTTTTCTTTTTTTTTTTTTCAGTCTGTGGTGACCTATTTAAATTGATAAAAATCTGCATGACTGTGGGCTTTTCCTTATCTAATTCAATAGCTCTTGTAAAAGTGCAGAGAAGGTAGCAATTTGCATTTAACTGGGTGAGAATAGAACAATAAATTTTGAAAATTAAAATATGATTATTCCCATAACAATTTTTAAAAAAAAATTTTTTTTTCAACGTTTATTTATTTTTGGGACAGAGAGAGACAGAGCATGAACGGGGGAGGGGCAGAGAGAGAGGGAGACACAGAATCGGAGACAGGCTCCAGGCTCTGAGCCATCAGCCCAGAGCCCGACGTGGGGCTCGAACTCACGGACCGCGAGATCGTGACCTGGCTGAAGTCGGACGCTTAAGCGACTGCGCCACCCAGGCGCCCCTCCCATAACAATTTTTAATGGATAGACTAAAAGTAAACTACACATGAATAAGTATTAAGTTTCTGACAATCACTATGAAGTACATTAAATCTTTTAAAATAGAGATGAATGATAAAGATAGAAGATGAAACATTACATTCTATAGCTATACCACCCTGAATGCTCCTGATCTTGTCTGATATTGGAAGCTAAGCAGGGTCGAGCCTGGTCAGTACCTGGATTGAGAAGGTGGAACATTACTACCTAAAACAAAAAGCAATGAAGAATAAATAACAACAATAAAAATATATCCCTCACATAAAAGTGCCAAAAAAGCAGACTCAATAGATTGGGGCGGGAAGGATAGTAGAATAAATAGTAGAAAAAAAGTTTTGAATAAATGTAGACAGGTGTTGGACATTATAAAAATCACTGAGATGCACTGCTTAAAAAAATAAAGTAATTGGGGCTCAGTGGCTCAGTTGGTTGAGTGACTTCGGCTCAGGTCATATCTCGCGGTCCGTGAGTTCGAGCCCTGTGTCAGGCTCTGTGCTGACAGCTCAGAGCCTGGAGCCTGCTTCAGATTCTGTGTCTCCCTCTCTCTCTGCCCCTCCCCTGCTCATGCTCTGTCTCTCCCTCTCTCTCTCTGTCAAAAATAAATAAACATTAAAAAAAAAACCAGTAACTTGAAGAAAATGAGAACCAGAGGCCAAAAGACCATAATTAGCAAAGCAAAGTAGTTAAGTGGAAAGAAATATACAGGACTGCAAAGACAAGATTGAGCATTTATTGCTATTATTATTTCATATTATATTATTTTATTGATAATAATCTTAATTTTTGAGCAGTTTGAAATATACAGAAAAATTGAGCACAGTTCCTCCAATATACCCTCCAACCCATACACACTTTCTTCTATTACTAAAATCTGACATTTAGCATGGCACATTTGTTGCAATGGATGAACCTATATTGATACATTATTATTAACTACTCTATACTTTATTCAGATTTCTTTACTTTTTACCTAATGTCCTTTTTCTGTTCCAGGATCCTATCCAGGATACCACATTGCATTTAGTTTTTAAGTCACCATCATCTGTTGGCTTACAGCACCAGCTTCATAACAGGTTTCTCTGCCTTCACCAATTCTGTTTCTGCTCCATTATTCTAATATCATTTTTTTTTTTTATTATTGACTATCTCTCTCCTCTATTAGAAACAACATGGCGGGGCGCCTGGGTGGCTCAGTCGGTTAAGCGTCTGACTTCGGCTCAGGTCATGATCTCACGGTCTGTGAGTTTGAGCCCTGCGTCAGGCTCTGTGCTGACAGCTCAGAGCCTGGAGCCTGTTTCAGATTCTGTGTCTCCCTCTCTCTCTGCCCCTCCCCTGTTCACGCTCTGTCTCTCTCTGTCTCAAAAATAAATAAAAAAAACATTAAAAAAAATTAAAAAAAAAAAAAGAAACAACATGGCAACAACAGTATGTCTCCCAAGCACTTTGAATAATGTGTGACACCTTGGCATTCAGTATTAGTCTAATCCCTCTCAATAACTAGTATCTTATTTTGCACTTCTTTTCAAATTCATGGATATTTGTTATGCAATTTCACACTGTTGGCTCCAACATTTGTGGCCATAGCTTTCTGTTAGTCACATCCATTCAATCTGTTTTGTTATCGTCAATCTACAAATTTCCATTACCTTTAAAGTTTCTCTGCACATATTCTAATTCTCTCTGCTTGGCTTAGCCATCAAGATGATTTGTGGTTTCACATTCAGCCAAGCTTTTTACTCTGCTTCAATTTAATTCAATCTTTTCTCTTAATTTTAGTCAACTCAGCCTTGTCCAAAATCTTGCTTTGATGTTGAGACAGTGGTGCCTAAAGTTTTAATTTAATTAAGTGAGACATAGATACCATAATAAAGCTTTGCCTGTTAATTTATTTTATTGTTTACATTAAAAAATTTTTTTAACGTTTATTTATTTTTGAGAGAGAGACAGAGCGTGAGTGGGGTCAGGGCAGAGAGAGAGGGAGACACAGAATCTGAAGCAGCCTCCAGGCTCCAAGCTGTCAGCACAGAGCCTGATGAGGGGGCTTGAACACATGAACCATGAGATCATGACCTGAGCTGAAGTCGGACACTTAACTGACTGAGCCACCCAGCTGCCCCAATTTTATTGTTCACGTTTAAGATGTAAGCATTTTAAAGCAATGGGGCTTTAGGATTTTTCATGCCATGTTGATGTCTTGCATTTTGAAGACTAGCATCTGAAACAAAACAGGAAAAGTCTTTGACCACAAAAACTAATAGAGATGGCTCCACTTGATAGAAGAAAATGCCTCTCAGTAAAGAACAATCTTAGTATATCAAACTCTACATTAATTTCTTGATTTGCAGTGCACCATCCCACTTTGTAAAATTGCTACGATTAGTGTCACAAATTTATGGTATGTTCACACTTTCCAAGGCTGATAGACATTCCATTAGTGTGCATGAACTGTAGGCTCAGCATGCTTCCCATTGGTAATAAACCTTTTGAAAATGAAATGACTATTTTTGACAAAGTACAATGAAGCAGAAAATGGGCAGATGCCATAGATTGTATAATCAGTACAAGGAAGATTCTAGCTAGCATTCATAATACATCAAACAGACCGATGGGGTATTTAGTGGTTAACTCCAATGTAATGACAATTGCAAGCCATCTGTCTTGAAAGCCAGTAACACATAGGTCTACTGCTGACCCAAGTGCATTAGAAAAAAGACACTTGGATAGTTAAGTAATAGATTATACTTCAAAGCAAGAATGAATTACTAATAAACTACATAAAATTTATTTTTAATTTTACAGGATGACAACAGTTACATATAAGAGATTACAATCCAGCAGCAGTTAGCAAGTTTCAAAGTATTTGGTTCAATGATTTATATAATAGTTTTTCAGCCAACTTTTAGAGGGTACTTTTTTGTGTGTGCTTAGAAAATACTACAATATTTCCTTTGCAAATTTATACTATCAGACTAAAGCTTCTATTTTTAATAATAGCATATTTTAAATCTTTTAAGGTAGCATATTAAGTGGCATTAATTTTAGAGCCATTAAGTCAAAAGTTTTTACTATTCTTGGTTTTCTAATTTTCCTGTTTTTCATCTTTTAACAAATATTGGCTACATCCAAAATGTCTGATGTAATTTTCTTTTATCAATGTTACTATGCAATTTTATAATTTAAGATTGAAATGTGAAATTGTATGCAAGGATCAAAGCCTTGAGATGACATATTGATTTTTATACTAGATTCTATTAGTTTCCTAGGGCTGCCATAACAAAATACCACAAATTAGGCGGCTTATAATAATAGAAAGTAATTGTCTGAAAAGGCTCAGCAAAGCCATCTTCCCACTAAAGGCCCTAGGAAAAAAAATGTTCCATCTTTCTCCCTTAGTTTTGGGTCGCCCCAAGCATTCCTTTGCTTGTAGATGCATCATTCCAATTTTCTGTCTTTACATGATTTTTCCTGTGTATCTCCACACCACCTCCTCTCTCTCTGTGTGTGTGCCCATATTTCCCCAATTTGAAAATATAGCTATTGTATTGTACTAGGGACCATCCTATTTACCTCATCTTAAACTGGTTAAATCTATGACTCTGATACCAAATAAGGTCATATTCTGAGGGACTGCAGTTAGAACTTCACATATTTTTGGCAGGCCACAATTCAACCTATAGTATTGCTCAAGTTGGAGTTTCATTTCTTCCACTTACCATTTCCCTAAGCAAGTTATACAGTCTTTACCTCCACTTCCTTATATGTAGACTTGCTGTGAGGAATAAAGGTGTTAATATCCACTGTGGACACACAGTGATATTAAAATATTGGCTGTTGTTACTCTTGCCCAGCTACAATCCATTTTCTCATTCCAAGGATTTTTTTAGTATTTAGTTTCTTAAATTAATATTTCATTCTTTGACAGCAGGTTGGAAGGATGTTCAACTTTGTCACTTAGGGGGAGACAATCTCATGAGTTACAGTGTTTTGCCAGGAAGTGTTAGAAACAATGACACAGTGTATCCTGACCTAGTCAACCACCAGGCCAGGCTGGGTCCTACATTGTAGGCAGATTAATTTCAAATCTAGTTTCAGATAGCTTCTTACCATGTTGTGACATGTGGCCTTAGAATCACTCCAGTATTCTAATAATGAGACCAACAGATTAGAAATCTGGTCATATTTAGCTCCCTTTCAGAAATGTCATTGACTTATAGAAATGGACCAACAGAACTGATGGGAAAGGACATTATTCAATCCAGAACGACACTAGAACCTTATATAAATGTAAAATTATGTGATACAAAAATAACATGATTTCAAATAATACTCATTTCGTAAAAGTCTTCCCTCAGGAAACAAACACCAAAGTGAATACATTTCCTAACTGAACTGAACTAATAAAACAGTTCTTCCTATTTTAAAGAAAGTATGCCTGAATTTATTAGCCATATTGAATTGAAATATCTACATTGCAATTTAGAACTTCCAAGAGTTAAAAACATGACTCATAAAATATATAAAATTAGAACATGCCAATATTTTTTTCTCACTAATGGAGGAACTCTAGAGGATACTAAAGCTAATTCAAAAGACAATTCAAAAGAAACTGAAGAAAATATTCTGGAAGAAAGTTTCTAGTTTAGATAAAAAAAACTGGTTATGTCCTATAGAGCAACAACACTATATATTTGGGGCTATCTTTTTTACTAAATATAAATGATGCTTTTCCACATATGGATGCAAACATAAAGTAAAATTAGAGACAAAGAGCTACTTATTTTTATTGTATATTCTGACGATGTAATAATACAAAGATTAATTACATTTTACCAAATAACTCTTTCATTATATTTACTTTGGAATAGACATTACACTTACAAAAAATAAAAGGGCAAAAAAACCCCAACAAATAATAATCTATGATATTAAAATCTATGCATTATTATTTTAAGTCCCATTCTTTCTTTATAAGTCCCATATAGAGTCTATATGGACTCTACATAGCATATGACTGTGCTCTACATGTGGTGCAGTTGATATCAATTAGGACAAATTACATTTAAGGATAGTTCAATATAAACAGACAGGTTTATACTTAAACCTATAAGTGAGTAAATAATGAAGAAAACCTTTTCAATTGTTCAAATTAATCAATATATAATTTTCTTAGGTATTTTCTATATCAAAAATTACATTAAAAATATGAATTTCTAATCTCCCACTATGCATTGACTATGATCTTCATTAGTAGAGTTGAACTTATTTCTAGTTAAAGCCAGACAGTAGTGAAAGGTATTAGTTATGATGATAACTAATGATTATTTTAATCATTTTTAACCACAAATCCTTATATATAAGTAAAACCATGTTTCTTTTGAAAGAAAAGCTAACATATATTGGGCATCCACTGCTGGTATGTTGATGCTACACATGAATCCTGTTATTTTATAATATATTCTATTTGAGTCCAGATACTTCCTATTTATTTTCTTATAATAGTTCAGAAATGGATTTATAGGTTGGGACATGTTAAATATGAATTAATCAAGTTAATAATGAATCAAGATTACTTTAGTACAAATACATATTTTAAAAATCAAGCTGATTTCTCTTTGAAACCATTTTTTTAAGTGAGAGGCAAGGCCATTTTATTTTTATTTTTTAAAATATTTATTTATTTTGAGAGAGAGAAAGAGTATGAGCAGGGGAGGAGTGGAGAGAGAGGGAGACAGAAAATCCCAAGCAGGCTCCATGCTGTCAGTGCAGAGCCCAATACAGAGTTTGATCCCACTAACTGTAAGATCATAACCTGAGCCGAAATCAAGATTGGATGCTTAACCAACTGAACCACCCAGGTGCCCTGAATCCAAATATTTTATATTAATTTAACCCTTTTCTCTTGTCCTTTCTTCTGTAGACAAGATTTTTCATTAGCAAAGTTTATATATGGGATACACTTCCTTCAAAAATTAAAGTTTATAATTAAGGAATTTAAATGGCATGTTTAGGATATAATTTAAATAAAGATGTCTTCCAGATTGGAGTAAATATTGAGAATGCTCAATAAATCAAGAAGGCATACCTTTGAAATTGGTGAACACTGATTTTCTGAGCACAGAAACCAATAGAGCAGGAGAAACAATGAAGATATTAAAACAAAAGAAAGCAGAATTTAGGTAATTTAGCCTACACAAAAATTTAAATCTTTCTTCTTAATTGAATGATTTTAGAATATAAAAATTGCTAACTAAATGAAAAAGATTAATTGAAAAAATATCTAAAGTGTTATTTTTTTTTAGTTTGGAAAATAACTAGTGTAATATCGCCTGCTGATATGTACCTAAACTGAAACATTTAATTCTATTTTGGAAAAGTAAACAACCCAAACCAGCAGATTAATTTCTAAATTAAATACATTGGATATAAAGTTACAACTATGTATCTAATATATAAATATTATATATGAAGTGTTTTAATTTCAGAATTAAGTTATAAAGACATATAATTCTGACTTGTTATTCTCATTTTACTGGCATTCATTGTGACAGATTTTCTTGATAATTACCATACAGATTGCAAACCATAATAAAAATATATTTAGGATAACAGAAATCCCTACAAATAATTATATGTTTTATGAATTTATTTTTATGATAAGCAATTAAGTTAATGGGGTGTTGATTATTCATTATGTAAAGCATACTCAGAAACAATATTTTCATGCCTTTATTAATGACATTCACATGTCAAATGAGCATTGAGAGAATGAGAGATAGTCTCTGTTCTCATGTCACATCCTTTCTGGAGTGTACTGATAGTCAATGGACAAGTTCGTGTTTATTAGATTTAATAGAATATAATTAAACTATATTCTACATACATAATTAAAGAATTAATTATAAAGATTTAATAAAGATTTGTCCATATTTTTAAGTGGAGAAAGTAATAGGTTCCATTGCATCCTCTATATGAAATATGTTCTTACTACATGTTTAAATGGTTCACACACTTCCAATTAAAGTGTGATACACCTACTCTTCTGTGAAATGCAGAATGCCATGACCCACCTTAGACCTATTGATTCAGAGTATACGTTTTTTTGTTTTGTTTTGTTTTTTTTAATTTTTTTTTTCAACGTTTATTTATTTTTGGGACAGAGAGAGACAGAGCATGAACGGGCGAGGGGCAGAGAGAGAGGGAGACACAGAATCGGAAACAGGCTCCAGGCTCTGAGCCATCAGCCCAGAGCCCGACGCGGGGCTCGAACTCACGGACTGTGAGATCGTGACCTGGTTGAAGTCAGACGCTTAACCGACTGCGCCACCCAGGCGCCCCTCAGAGTATACGTTTTAACAAGATGTGCAGTGACTCTTATGTACATTCAATTTGAGAAACACCAGAATATGCAATAATTTAAACTGTTGCTTTTATAAACAACAGCGTCATTTTCCACATTCTTGATTTTCAATTAAGACTTCCTGTTGGGTGAAAATGATAAAAGGGACTCCCAGTTTTATTTTGAGCCTTGGAACTTTCTTTTGCATTAGTGAAGTAAGTAGAAAACCTAATGTTTGCCTTTCTCTAGTTTTAAACTTCTCCCAATATATGGAAAGGAGTTAGGCACTTTACATCATACCAGTGAACTTGCTTGTGATCAAAATAAGGTAGAATGAAAATAACCAAACACAATTATATCAAGATTGAAAACAGGTAAGTGAAAAAAATGTTCTAATGTTTTTAGATTGCTTTTGGAAAGGGAAAAGTTAGTGATAACATTATATTATATAACTTTGTTAAGTTAATTACCCATATTGAAATAACTAGATTAACCAATAAAATGATAGTTCTAGTTTTTCATTTAGTTAAAAAAATTACACAAAAATTATTGGAAAAAAATCAACCAATCCAAAAGAAAAAAGGAAAAGTAAGGGAGGGAAAACAAACAGAAAGTGAGTGCCAAATAAGAAGTAAAAAATAAAATGGTTGATAACTCCAAATACCAGTAATTTAAATAAATAGAAGCGGACTAGTGATATAATATGAAGAAAACATTACAATACAGAAATTAAAAAAAACATAAATTACAGCTATTTGAAGGAGACACCAAAACAATAAATAAGTAAAGTTCAAAGCTATTCCAAAAAATTTGAAGCACGTAAAATGTACATAACACTTCCAGTATTCGATAAAGCTTTAGAAGAAAGATCATTACAAATAATAAAATGTTTAATTCAGCAATTCATACAAATATGAATTTTTACAGGCCTAATAATATAACCTCTCTCTATATATATACATATATATATAATTTACATCATATATATGTATAATATATTACCATATTTATGTATATGTGATTTAATACCCTCATTTTATTATTTAGTAGATCTACAACAAAGTGTCAGTAAGGGCAGACAAGATTTGAAATATTCAATTAATAAGTTGATTGAATTGATAATTCAATTAATAATGATATCCCAAGGGCACCTGGGTGGCTCAGTTGGTTGAGCTTCAAACTTCTGCTCAGGTCATGATCTCATGGTTTGTGAGTTTCAGCCCCATGTTGGGCTTGCTGCTGTTAGCACAGAGCGGGCTTCAGATCCTCTGTCCCTTTCTCTCTGCCCCTCCCCACTTGTGCTCTCTCAGAAACAAATAACACATCAGAAAAAAAATGATGTTTTAAGTACAGAGTACACAGAACTTTTAAAGTATGCCCAACACATTTATGAAAACTGAGCATGTAATTTATTTTAAAGGAATCCCAATCCAATTATAAAAGACTGTTATTAAATTTCTTTTTTAACGTTTATTCACTTTTGAGACACAGAGACAGAGACAGAGCACAAGTGGGGGAGGAACAGAGAGAGGGAGACACAGAATCTGAAGCAGGCTCCAGGCTCTGAGCTGTCAGCACAGAGTCCAATGCGGGGCTGGAACTCACTGACTGGGAGATCATGACCTGAACTGAAGTTGGATACCCAACTGACTGAGCCACCCAGGCTCCCCAAAGATTGTTATTATATCCAACCTATTTTTTTTATCACAATGCAAATAATTTATACATTAAGTTAGATAAATCCTATTCTATAAATAAGAAATAGCTAATAGTAAAATGAAAAATAAAACTAGATATTAGAAAATATAGAAATATTCAAAATAAAATTTAAAATATTTTTTAAAATGTATGTCCTAGATAAGCAAAGTATCATCTTATCATTCACTTCCTGCATATACACATCTTTCCTTAGATGATGGCTTCTTTGTTACCCTGTGATTTCAGCTAGTTAAATCCAAGACAATTTATGAATTTTTAGTTTTTCCATATTCTTTTTTTGTAAGAGTTAATCACTCTTTTGGGGTTCCTGGGTGGCTCAGTTGGTTAAGCATCTGGCTCTTGACTTCGGCTCAGGTCATGATCTCATGGATCGTGGATTCGAGCCCTGTATCAGGCTCTGCACTAACAGTGGGGAGCTTACTTGACTTGGGATTCTCTCTCTCTCTCTCTCTCTCTCTCTCTCTGTCCCTCACTCACACACTCTGTCTCTCCCTCTCTCAAAATAAATAAATAAGCTTAAAAATGTTATTACTCTTTCTAGCTTTATCTCCAGTGAATAATGAACAATACTCTTTTTTAATGGAGATAAACTGTCAGATAACTGACATATAACATTGCATAAGTTTAAGGTGTATAACATGTTGATTTGATACATTTATATACTGGAATATGATTACCACCATAGCATTATCAAACACCTCTATCATCTCTATTGTAGTGTTATCTAACATCTCTATCACCTCTAATTATGGCCATAGAAGCACTCCTAACATGAGTAGGTATGAAAGGAGGAATCAAAGAGCTGAGTACTATAGAGGTATATAAAATTAGCTGAGCCCATTTAGTTAGAATCCAGTGAGGTCTTAGAAATGTCTGTTCCAGGCCTAGAGGCATAGGGTGGCAGCAGAGAAATCTAGCAAACACCAAATCTCCAAAACAAAAAACAAACAAACAAACAAACAAACAAAAAAACAAAAAAACAACAACAACACACAAAGATTATGAAGGAGAAGTGGATTTAAAATTAAAAGTTCAGGGGTGCCTAGATGGCCCTCCCCTCCTCTCTCTCTCTCTTCAAAATAAATCAATAAACTTCAAAAATTTTTAAATAAATTAAATTAAAAGCTCCTATAGTAAGGCTGCCATTAGCCTGCATAAAGGAGACCAGACTTAGGAAGATGTTGGGGGGAGGAGGATAGCAAGAATACATGTTTCATGGCTGAAACTGAGGGACTGACCTTATTCAAGAGGTATGTGCAAACAGTTTAGGAAGAGGACCATTCAGATCACCCATCAACCAAGCAGATAAGCTGACCAAAAAAAAAAAAAAAAAAAAAAAAAAAAAAAATCGGGAAGAATTTTAAAGCTTCTATGGAACAATGTAGACAGGTCAATGGACTGATACAAGGCTGTTACCTGCAATTGATACAGAGTATTATAGGAACAAGACAAACTAAGGCAAAAATAAGATTTGGGCCTAAATTCTTTTATCCCAAGGTTGAGCCCCAAGGATCCCTGAACTTAATACTGAAACTTACATGGCTGTGATTTTTTATTTTGTGTCTGGAATGCCCTTCTTGTTCTTTTGTCAGCCTTTATGGTTTATAGGGATATTCTGGATATTCATCACATGGACTGGTTGGGATGAATTCTTTGGCACCTCTACCTTCATAAAGGTCAGCCAAAATATACAGCCCCAAAAAGCTTATATTCCTAGATGTTTCCAATTGGAAAATTGAAACTAGATTGTAGAACAGGCAAAGACAACTTACTTGGTCATTTCATAATGTTTTATATAGGCCAAAGTGCTACACAATATTATCTTCAAATTTTATAACCCAATCTTCCCTGTGGAAGCCACATTGTACTTAGAGTCTCAGGGTAAGGTAGACGATTGAGGTTTAAACATGAAAAAGGCCAACAATGTTTCAGAAATGCCTAATATCGTAAGAGCATTGGAATAAATCACTTCTAGTATTGGATTTGTATGCATCTGTGGATATTGCTCATGTGACCTTTATCATACCTCTTAGGCTTGCCTTCCCTTGGAGAAAAATGCAGTATGCTTTTACTCTCTGAACATTACAGAAATAGTCATCTGTGGGTTAAATTAATAGTAGCATAATGTGAACTGTTCATAGCATGCAAATATTTCATTATGTTAATGATATTTTGCCGCCAGTTTACACTGAAAAAACTTGTTTGAATTGCATATTGCTTTGAATATTATTACTCAATGAGGCCAGAATGAGAAAAGTAGCAAAGACTTTGCCTGTCCAGGCCTGTTTTGAGTTCTGTGTATTCTGAAGCACACAGAGACATTTCACAGAGTGTTATGAATACATTTTGATCTGCAGCTACCAATGACAATAAAGAATTCTCAATGTTGAATTGGATTTATAGATCCTGGATATCCTACATCTGGAATTTTACTCTGGCCTCTATCCCAAATCATCAGACAAAAGGCCAAAACTGACTGGGAACCTTAATATAAACAAAGCATAAGAGCAGTGAAAGTAGCAATAAAATAAGTCTTGACATGAGAAATTATGCCTTTTCAAGACTCCATGGAATTAAAAATATCCATAACCAACATCACATCTTATCTTAACCTTTTATGAGAATATCCTCTTGGAAACTCTACTGAAACTTATGCACACAGAGTTCAGGATTAGAGAACTTCCTTCAACTGTTAAATATCAAATGTGTAGTCCGTTTCTTGGCCCACACAGACACATTATTTTACAGTCTTACTGGAAAAAAAAGTCATGACTCTTCAACTTAACATTATTACTTTGCAGTAGAATATGTGTGAACCAAGTTGAATGTAAGACAAGCTCTCAGGGGTTCCATTTTGGTACAGAAACAGCACTTTCAGTTAAGAAATGATTCTTATCTAAGACAATTTAGTCATCTCTGGCCAGCTGGCCATCCATGTGTTACACACAGAGACTGACATACTCTTTTGTCCCAACTGCTGGTGCAACGGGTGGGAGACTCTCTACAACATTTGTAGATAAAAGAAAACATGGAAAAATTCAAATGAATGCCAAGTTATCAGCCATAATGATGGTAAACCACTGCTAGCCTGCAACACTGAATGCTCTAAGCCCTGGACTGGGAATCAGCTATGGCTCCTAGCTGTAAAGCACACTATCATGAATTGGACAAAAATATGTCTTTACTCAGATTTATAAGCCATCACTAATTGAACCATCTAATAGTGGACTATAAATGCATATATCTGTATGAGTTGCCTCCCTAAAAAACAAAAACAAAAACAGGTATAGCAATTCAACCATGGACTTATTCCTTATGTTTATGTATTTCATGCTCATAGGAAGCAATTCTATAAAAAGGAAACAAAGAACTTGTAGGAGGTATACCCCAAACCACCAACCATTTCTTCCTATTCAAAGAAGGTCCCTAAAAGACAAGTTGGTTCAGCCATCCTTAACTTCTTAAAAAGTTATATGGTACTTGGTTACATGGCACATGGGGCGCCTGTGTGGCTCAGTTGGTTAAGTGTCTGACTTTCGCTCAGGTCATGACCTCACGGTCTGTGAGTTAGAGTCCCGCATGGGGCTCTGTGCTGACAGCTCAGAGCCTGGAGCCTCCTTTGGATTCTGTGTCTGCCTCTCTCTCTGCCCCTCCCCCACCCACACTGTGTCTCTGTCTCTCAAAAAATAAATAAACTTTACAAAAAAAAGGTACATGGCCATATTTTCCTCTCATTTGTCTGAACTTACAGACATCCAGGAATCAGGGGGTAGGAAAAAGGAGAAATTAAGGAGAAGAGTCTAAGACTGTACCTTCTTGAAATAGCCCACCTCCTCAGAGGACAGGCGCATTACTCTTCATTTTTATTGTACCTGCTTTACTGTACCACAGCAACCTATGCATGGACTGGTTCATTTAGCCTATATTGAAGGTACAGGATATGTGACCTTAGAGACTGACTTTGATTTAGGTGATACTGGGGACTTGTATTACCTTCCCAGGGCTGCTCTAATAAACTGCCATAAACTGCTTGGCTTAAAACAACTGCAATTTATCCTCTCACAGTTCTGGAGGTTAGAAATCCAAAATCAAAATGTCAGCAGGGTCATGCTCTCTCCCTAGGTTCTGTTGGTTGACAGAAATCTTTGGCATTTCTCAGTTTGCAGAGACATAATTCTAATCACTGTCTTAGTATTCTCATGGCCTCTTTCCTCCATGTGTCTGTGCCTGCACATGATGTTCTCCTATCTTTCTGTTTCTGTGTCTCTTTTGCTCTTATAAAGACAAAAGTATTATTGGATTAAAGGCCCATGCTGCTCCAATATAACCTCATTGTAAGCTTGCATCTTAATTACAATCTGAAGACCCCATTTACAAATAAAGACACATCCATAGGTATTTGTGATTAGGACTTTAACACATCTTTTGGGGGAACACAATTTAGCCCCATATAATCCCCCTTCCACTAGCCCCAGAGTGCAACTATAATGGAAATTTTTTAGCTGTGGGGACTTGATAGTAGACAATCTCCATCATTGTCCTTAACTTAGTAACATTCATCAAAACATTTTCAAATCTTAAAACATGAGTCATTAACTGGAAAAAGAATAATCATAGAGCATCACTATGAATAGGAAAAAGCTCTAACACTGCTATTGTTGCATCTACTTATATGTGGTAGAGTAGAGCAATACAAATAAATAGTTAAATACAATAAATAGTTACAATAAAAATAAAATTCACCTTTGAAATGCTTTGCTCTAAAGTGGGTATCATACTTTAATTAGTAAATGACATTTAAAAGCATAGTAACTTTAAATAATAAAACCTCAAACTTTTAGGTCTAATCCTGCTTTCTTTTTCTTTTCTCCACAGTCTGAGATGTGTGCAGGGCTATAAATATAGAGAAACAAAATACATGAATTGTCACTATGTATTCACTTCAGTGAGACACAGAAAATATCAGAAGCAAAATCAATAGAAAATATGTGTCCTTTCACAGAATCTACAAAATAAAACAAATAAAAACAGAAACAGACTGATAAATACAGAGAATAAAGTGGTGGTTTCTTGAAAGATGACCTGATTTTGTATTTCATATGAATTGTAAAGGAGTTAATATGTGTTTAGCATGTTTTGAAAATCTTCAATATGTCTCACCATATCCATTCTCCACCCTGGTCTGCACTCTGATAGACTGATCTATAAGGACTATCTCAACAGACCTCCTTAGCATTGGACTTCCAGCTGATTTTCCTAAATGGGAGGCACTTGCATGAGATTTCAGGATGGAGCTGAGGCAGTTCAGAATGTTGGTTAGCCAGTCATTTCAGGACACTTGTGAGTTAACTGTAACCATTACCAATGTCACAGCTTTCAGGGGAACCTCTCTATACAACTACTCTCTCTAGGTTACTACTCCTTCCCCTTCATATCTGGGAAGTTCTCAGCTGCACTTAAACATCTTGATCCCTAAATTCTGACCACTTTTTTAATTAGTCCCTTTATTAAACTTCCATCATAATCAAGTTTGATGCATAATCTGTTTCTTGCTGAGCCCTGACAGATCCGTTCGAAATATTTTTTTCACAGACATTGGAAAAAAATTATTTTCCTGTTTAAATAAGCTTTAAGTAGAAAAATAATACTAATGTATGTCATTACATTTTTAAAAATGGTGAGCACATATTTTAAATTGTTTAAAATCATTTAAGCTAGCTATATTTCAACTTTGTATGTTTCCAACTGTATGTAATTGCACCACTTACTCATTTTATATCATCCGTATCTTAACTATTTGTGTTCTCTAATATTCTTTCTTTGTACTTCATCATTTTATTTCATATAGCATCTTTTTTTTTAATTTTTTTTTCAACGTTTATTTATTTTTTTGGGACAGAGAGAGACAGAGCATGAACGGGGGAGGGGCAGAGAGAGAGGGAGACACAGAATCGGAAACAGGCTCCAGGCTCTGAGCCATCAGCCCACAGCCCGACGCGGGGCTCGAACCCACGGACCGCGAGATCGCGACCTGGCTGAAGTCGGACGCCTAACCGACTGCGCCACCCAGGCGCCCCAGCATCTTTTTTTTTAATATTCAGTCATGCACAGTTTCTAGTACTGGAACCAAAATTTCTGGAGTAGTGACTCCTTTGTTTACACCAAATAAGAAATCTTATCTGAAAATTAGAAATATTTCTTTATGACTCTATACCCTAAGATTTAGAAATTGTCCAAATTAGCATTATCATAGGATTCAGAATTCTAACTATTTATTATTGCTATTCTTCAGTCCCCTTCTATAAAACAATATGAACTGGATTGTTTAGAGTGTTTTACTAGGCTCTTCACAATCTTCACATAAATCAAATCCAAGATTCTTTTATGATATTTATGGGTAAGATAAGACACTTGGCTGATACAATAACATTGACAGGATTGATTTTTTTTCTTTTCAGTTGAATTTATTTTAGCTTTAGAAGATGTCCTGGTTTTTCAATATATACAAATAGCATGTTATGGTAATCATATGAGGGAACTTGACTAATTATTATTTTTATTTATTTATTTTATTTTTTAATTTAGAGAGAGAGAGAGAGAGAGAGAGAGAGAGAGAGAGTGCATGGTGCACAAGCGGGAGAGGGGAACAGTGAGAGAGAAAGAGAATCTCAAGTAGGCTCCATGCTCAGTGCTGAGCCCGATGCAGGGCTCAGTCCCACAACCTTGGGATCATGATCTGAGCTGAAATCAGGAGTCAGACACTCAACTGGCTCAAGCCAATCAGGTGCCTCTTGACTAACTGAACTCAAAAAGAATTTCTCATGTTATGTGTCCATAATAGTCTAGCATATTGTGGGCATGTTGTCTTAGATTTACTTCTTTGCTAAGAAATGTAGAACAAATAAGAAAAAATGAGTTAAAAAAATTGGGGAAGAATAGCCCAGATTTAATAAAAAATGGCACTGTTCAAATGACATTTGAAATATATACAAACTATGATTTTTAATACACAAAATAACATGTAACTATCTCAATTATAAAAAATCATATGTAAAGCTTTATTAAATATACTCAAACAACTGGTATCCCCTAAAAAAAGGCTTAGGTCTACTATCAACACTGAACTATGAGAGAAGGATCTGATACTAAACATTGTGTAGCTAAAAATATGGAAGGCCAGATGTTATGCATCCCAGGCATTACAAGGAGCTTTGTTGTAGAAATATTATACTTGAAGCTCTAATGATATTTGACAACATCTACAAAGTAAGTGATATACCCAGTATCTATAATACAGTGATGTGATTCTGGTTGTAGGAAGAAAAATAAAAACATGATTAACAATTATATGACTGCCAGTCATGACTGTTAACTCAGATTAATGCTAAAAAACACAAGAGAAATGATCTGATTATCTAATGTTGATTGTTCAGCACTGCCTACCAGATAAGTGGAACATAATGTTTGACAACTGTTTTAAGTCTTTAATGCTCTGTTGGTGACAGACACACTGGATTATCTCTTGACACAGAAAGGTAGACAAGGATAATGGGCCTTCATGAAATAATATACTAGAGATTAATTTTGTAGACAATCAACTTTGGAAAGAGTATTACATTTCTTATATTTTCAAGAGCAATTAAAGCCAAATGCCTCTAAAGTCAAATGCCAAGAGTAGTAATCTACTCAGATGCTACTATAGAAACTTTGGGCATCTAACTATGAGCTACAAACTACAGAACCATGGTTTATGCCAAGTAAATAATGCAGAGTTAACTCTTGAAACCTGAAAGTTTATAATATTAACTGAAGGGATGTTGTTAATTAATACAACTCAGTAAGAAAAAGTCAAGTTCTGAAAGAATTTATAAAGGTAATTCCTGGTTTACTAATACTATCAGTGCAAATAGTGCATGATAGTCTACAGCTCTCTCATGGGCTGACACTGCCCATTATCACCCAATTCAGAATAGCAAGTGGATGTCTGGTAAAGAGATATGTTTTTCCTTATGCGGTTGCATAAGGAAAGCAATTATAATTGCATAAAAAAGCAATAATCACTATTTAACATACCTCTGGCCCCAAAAGATATAGTGGTTTTGTATATTAGAATTTTCCAATGCTTTCCTCTGGTAAGATATGCTATAATCAGTGGTTTATACCGAATGTAATTATTAGTTCCATACCTTAGCAATATGATGACTTTATTTATTGCACAGCAGTTCAACCTAGATAGCTTTTCTGTTTTTTTCATAATTTCATGATTTTTTAATTTTTAAATTATTTTTGCATTAAAATGCTCCTTCTATCCAAATCATATTTTTATACTTATTCTTTGTATGTCACCATTCCTATTTTTTCTGGTACCATGTTATAAATTGTATTGCCTTTTAAAATTTTGGCTCTTTATACCTCTTTTTAATTTTTAAAATTTTTATTTATTTATTTTTGAGAGATAGAGAAAGCATGAGCAGGAGAGGGGCAGGGAGAGTGAGGGAGAGAGAATCCCAAGCACGCTCTGTGCTGACAGTGCAGAGCTGGATGCAGGGCTTGATCTTACAAACTGTGAGATCATGACCTGAGCCAAAATCAAAAGTTGGATGCTTAACGGAATAAGCCATCCAGGTGCCCCATTTATAGCTCTTTTTAAAGCCCTACAAATGCAAACTGGTGCAGCCACTATGGAAAACAGTATGGAGGTTCTTCAAAAAGCTAAAAACAGAAGTACCCTATGATCCAGCAATTGCAATACTAGGCATTTACCCAAAGGATTCAAAAATGCTTATTCAAAGTGGCACATGCACCCCAATGTATATAGCATCATTACCAACAATAGCCAAAATATGGAAAGGGCCCAAATGTCCAAAGACTGATGAATGGATAAAGAAGAGGTGGTATACATATGCAATGGAATATCACTTAGCCATCAAAAAGACTGAAATCTTTCCATTTGCAATGACGTGGATGGAGCTAGAGTGTATTATGCTAAGCAAAAGATGTCAATCAGAGAAAGACAAATATCACATTATTTCACTCATACGTGGAATTTAAGAAACAAAACAGATGAATATAGGGGAAGGGAAAGAAAAGAGAGAGGGAAACAAAGCATAAGAGACTCAACTACAGAGAACAAACTGAATGTTAATAGAGGGTAGGTGCATGGGGGATCTGCTAAATGAGTGATGGGTATTAAGGAGGGCACTTGTGTTGAGCACTTGGTGTTATTTGTAAGTGATGAATAAATTCTATTCCTGAAACCAATGTTACACCATATGCTAACCGACTAGAATTTAGGTAAAAATTTGAAAAAAAAAGACAAATGAAACTGATTTATTGGACAGTCTAAATTCAGTGATGTATCAATATGGAATAATTGTTTTGTCACTGTATTCAGCTGTGCTTTTTTAAGTCCCACTACAGCATACTTGGCAGATCTCATTTATTATTATCTACATATATGTATAAAATACAGTGATAAAATGTAATCTTATTTAAACTTCAAACATGTATTTTTCTTATCATCCCAGTGGCAGATAGTTCTGGCATTAATGACTGGACACGGGGAAATAATATGGTCTGTTTTTTCAATATTTCTCCACTTAGTCATATTTTCCCTTTGGGTTTTGATGCAAAGTCATTAAGAGAAAGTGGAGGGAAAAGTGGGAGGGCAGGGGGACTCTTCTTACTCTACTACTTCAAGCTGGTATTGCTGTAGGTCTTGCCTGACTGTCCAAGCCCAAATTACTACTCTTTCACCAGCAATAGGGCTTTCACTGTGTAGAGATGTCTTCTGATATAACCTCCTCTGGCTCTTGAGGCTTCCTTATGGAACATGCCACCTTCTGTACTCAAGCCTAGTCTGCTTCCTTATTGTGCACTTGGACTTTCAGGGAAAGAATATATTTTTACCAAGTAAAATAGCTCTTTCTAATGAATTCTGTCCCTCCTCTTTCATGTCTTCCTTTGTCTTATTATCTTCTACAAAAAGAGGCATGCAATGCAGATTAGCAAATCACTTGATTCAGCAGGGCTCAACCAGGAAATTATATTTCATCTCCTCTTTTTGCAGGTACTTCCAAACTCTGTTTCTAAACCTCTTGTAGTCTCCTCACAAAGTTTAAGGGAATATTAACTTTTACTCCCTGTGGAAAAAGAACCTTTCATCATGAACACTTTCCTTCTGAAAACTACAAGTTTACCCACTCAATTATTCAAGTGTTATCTTCTGCATGTGCAGTGGTGGAACAAAGTAATGGTTGTGGTTGCAGGGTCATTCTGCTGTTACTAATTGTATCCTATTAGGATATATCTATTAGTGATCTCTAGAATGTGAATATCCCCTCCCCCTATTTTCGGCTTAGTGATAATTGCAATAAAACAGTAAACATCTTGCTAAACATCCAGTTACATAAAAATTGTCAGATTAGCTACAGCTTTAAGCCATTACCTTTGAAGAAGCACCTCTTTGCTTTCTAGTAGTGTAAAGGGTATTATTAATCATTGTCTAAAATTATTGTCTCCTTTCCTCAAAATTCACTAGGCACACCATGTTACTTAAACCAGTTTTTGTAAGTAGCTAATGACCTTATTTGCTAATCCAACCAGCTTGTTTGTTTTTATTTTGCTTTCTCTCTTCTCCATGACCACTCAGGCTCTGTGTTATATAATTTCCATTACAAATTAGCCAAAATTCTGATTTCTTTTGACTAGTCTGTCTATTTGTTACATTCACTTCGCTGTGAATTCTTTTTCTTTTTGTGTCTATTCTTTTTGTGCGCACATCATAGAAGCAAAGCATCATTTGCAAAAAGAACATGGCAAATTGATCTCAATATACTTTTGAAGGCAGGAATTTCAACCAGATCCTAGAAACTGCAACTAAACTTTCCATTCTCATAATGCACCTTGAAACCTTTCCACTCGACTGATTTTCCCTGTAAAGATATTCCAACTAGTAGCTATGAAAAAATCCACTCGTTTATAGGATATCAAACATTAAACTGAATATTATAATCCTATTCCCTCATTCTCACTTAAGGAATTGTTGTCACTGGTGGTATCTATTTTCTTAATTCATATGTACTTCTCAACACATTGCAAACCGCATTAAGATTTTTTCCCTGTTTAATCAGAGAAATCAAATGACACCATCTCATTCTTTTTTTGTTTTCCATAACCTTGATACTTTGGAAGAGTGTTGGTCAGATAATTTCTAAGATGTTATTTGTTTGGTGTCTTCTCGTGATTAAACTGGAGCTACAGGCTTTTAGGAAAAAAGTACTGGAAAGGTGTATTTTCCTTCTCTTATCATATCAAGGGATGATGTCAACATGACCTACCACTAATGATGTTTACTTTGATCGTTTGAATAAAATGGTGTCTGCCCAATTCGTCCACTGTTAAATTACCATTTTCCCTTTCGATTCTCTATTCTTTGGAAATGCATTACTACACCTGGCCCATGCTCATAGCATGGAGGAATGGCTTTATCTCTACTTGGAAGAGGTGGAACTACCTATATTTATTATCTGGAAAAGTTCTGTATGGAAGATTTGTCCCTACTGTTTTCTACTAATTGTATCTCCCATATATCTCTATTGTGTACAGATTTCTACATCTCCACTATTAAACATCTTGTCTGCAGTACCATTATCTCTCAACTGGATTATTTTGCTGTTTTCACCAACCTATCTGCTGTAATCTGTGTAAAACCTTCAATACCTTCTCATTATGAAGGTTACAACTGCTGTTTGGTTGGACCTCTACTAATCTTCCTAGCCATAACGTGCCCTGTGATTCTCATTTCTCTCTCTCTTCTAGTTATGTTGCCTTTTCATGAGTTCACCTACTTATTATCCACCCTCTTGCAAATAGTTACACATGTTGGCAGGAAACCCTTTCCTGGTATTCTTAATTCAGAAAATCTTAGCAGTAATATTTCTCCCTCACAGCATTTGCCATCATTGCAATGGCAGCAGATTTTTGCTTTGATGATAATTTAATCAATATAGGACCCACAAACACAAGAACTGGTATCTCTTTTCCTCCAACATTTTCTTTCTAACATGAAAATTAGACATATTAGTTTGGTGATATTCTATAAGTTTTGGTTGAATCAATTTAATAAATCAATTAATTAATTAATTAAATTAAGATGAGCTAATATTTAGGTCAAGCTTATTTAGGGATTATTACCTAGGGAGTATCAGGGAAGGGTAAAGTAAATGTTAAGACAGTGAATTGACACTCTAATAAAGTTTATATCTTCACTGCTTTTTATCCCCATTCCTCAATCCCTGACTATTTAACACCTTACCTCTTTTTCTGCTTTTATAACTCTTATAATATTCCAAGTTCATCATTTGCATGTCATTTAGATTACTTCATATTACGGCCTTTGTCTCATCATTGTCTCATGAAACTAGAAATTCATGTTTCTTCTCTATTTGTTTCTTCATATCCTGATTGTCTTTTCTGGATTGTTGGGGTTGCAAGTTACAGAAATCAACTTTAAGTCACTACATATAAAATAAAGATATCTTATTTTACCTTATTTTTGATGAAAAATATAAATATAAAATTATAAGCATATTGTGAAGTGATTACTGAAATTGAGTTAATTAACAATCTATCACCTTAGTTATTTATTTCTGTATGCATGTGGTGAGAACACTTAAGGTCTACTCTCTCAGTAAATTTTAAGTACATAATACAGTACTATTAACTATAAGCACTGTGTTGAAATGAGATATCTAGAACGTACTCATCTTGTAGCTAGAGGGTTAATATACATTGTGGAGTTCAATTACACATTAGGGATGAATGCAAGAATCTAGAGTAGATGGCTTTCAAAACCTCTACAATTACTTCCATAAGTCTTATCTGCCTCTCTCTGTTCATATCCTTTACTACTCTTTCTCAGCAAATCCCACCGCATACATGTTTTGTATTTACAGTACTCTCTACATCCATCAATCTCTCTGGTTTTAATAACCATGGGTGAAAGACTCTGTATATCTTAATTAGTTTGTTGACCTAAAAGAGATTCTGCCAAGCAGTGTGTTAACATTAAATACATAATGGAGTTCTTTACTCCACACCCGAAAAAACAAATAAGCCAGTGAAGAAATGGGCAGAAGACATAAATAGACACTTTTCTAAAGAAGACATCCAGATGGCCAACAGGCACATGAAAAGATGCTCAACATCACTCCTCATCAGGGAAATACAAATCAAAACCACACTGAGATACCACTTCACGCCGGTCAGAGTGGCTAAAATGAACATATCAGGTGACTATAGATGCTGGCGAGGATGTGGAGAAACGGGAACCCTCTTACACTGTTGGTGGGAATGCAAACTGGTGCAGCCACTCTGGAAAACAGTGTGGAGGTTCCTCAAAAAATTAAAAATAGATCTACCCTATGATCCAGCAATAGCACTGCTAGGAATTTACGCAAGGGATACAGAAGTGCTGATGCATAGGGACACTTGTACCCCAATGTTTGTAGCAGCACTTTCAACAATAGCCAAATTGTGAAAAGAACCTAAATATCCATCAACTGTCGAATGAATAAAGAAGATTTGGTTTATATATACAATGGAATACTACTTGGCAATGAGAAAGAATGAAATCTGGTCATTTGTAGTAATGTGGATGGAACTGAAGAGTGTTATGCTAAGTGAAATAAGTCAGGCAGAGAAAGACAGATATTTTCACTCATATGTTGATCCTGAGAAACTTAACAGAACACCAGGGGGGAGGGGAAGGGGAAAAAAAGTTACAGAGAAGGAAGGAGGCAAACCATAAGAGACTGTTAAATACTGAGAACAAACTGAAGGTTGATGAGGGTGGGGGAGAGGGGAAAGTGGGTGATGGGCATTGAGGAGGACATCTCAATGAACACTGGGTATTGTATGGACACCAATTTGACAATAAATTACATATGAAAATACATACATACATACATACTAGAAACTGTACTTGAAAATTCCCTAAGAAGACAAAACCATTTTAGCTGTGTAAGAAAAACTAAATCTAACCTATTTCAAGAATATAAATAAGACTTCACTTAGGTTACTTCTTGTAAATGCCTCTGATAATCATAAAAGAAACTTAAGTTTCACCTTCTTAAAAATGATATAAGATAATCTTGTTTAACCAAATACCTGCCACCTAGAAACCTCTATTGTAATAGCCAAGTATTGTAAAGATTAAACAACTTCTTCATTTTCACTTTATAAACCATTCTGTAACTTCAGGTCTCTGAGTTTCATACCACTTTTAAATTAGAAAACTCCAAGTTCACGAGCAATTCCCATATATACAATAAGGTCATACTGAATACTATTTATTGATCTGATGGTTTTAATTTTGCTGTTTCTGGATTTTTGAAAGAGGTTTGAAAGATATATCGACAAGTAATTCTTAGGTGATTAAAAATGTTGATGATAAATCTTTTGATTCCAATGAAAGTTATTTAAAATTCTACCTGAAAGTCAACATTTCTGGATAACTTTATCACCTCAACTATAGTATGAAGTGGAAACTTTCTTCACAGAGTTGTAGATAGTATTAAATATGGTATCCTATATAATATGGAGATATACTCACCACATATTATATATTTACATTAGGCAGTTTTTGGAACGGTATTTTGAATATTAAATTGTTTTAAAAATATGACAGAAAAATTTTATAAGGAACTGAAGTTATTTGCCCATGAGGTTGAAAAATAAATAAATATGAAAAATTGAACTAATTAAAAAGCAAGGTATGTTACAAGTGATTGTTATGGTCTCAAAGATAATACACTAAAGACTATTAACTTCACAATTCAAATTTCAAAATAAAACTGAGGTTTTAAAAGATGAATATTTTTCAATTTGACACATAATTAGAAATATAATTTTCATATTCAGTGTAATAACTTATTCAATGTAATAACTTAATATTCAATGTAATAACTTACATTGTAATGCATATTCCTTTGAATTCATGTTTGTGTGATCTAGTCTTTCCCTGGTAAGAACTTTCATTGACAGAGCTATCCTTTAAACTTTTAAAAGCAAAGCATAACACTCATATTTTTATGGACCCTTTTGTCAGTAAGCATATATACAACCATTGCTAAGCCAGGCTATTTTCCCTAAGGTACTATTTCTCCACACTTTGTATTGATTTTGGGTATGTCCTACAATGAACTGGAACAGAAAAGCAAATGCACTCTTACACAAGTGAGCTTGTAGTGTTACACAAATTGCTTGGAAAATATCCATTAGCAAGAATATTTTAAAAGAAAGCTTCATGTTCACAGTTCTAAATCTTTAAAGAGTCTCTGAGACAGTATCTGGTAAATTGCAAGTCGAAAAATGGAAACGGTAGAAATTGAGATTTCAAGGAGGTTTCAGCAAATGGACACTTAAGAAATTGCACTGGGACAAAGATATTATTGTGGCAAAAAAAGGATAAAATTACTGTTAGTAAAAATTTCCAAAAGGCATACGCATACTATATTTCCACCTGTCTGTCTTGTATTCACTATGGGATAGTTTAGTACCTCCTTTATGTGTCTTAAAACTTCTTTTGGGGCACCTGGGTGGCTTAGTCTTTTGAGCATCTGACTTCGGCTCAGGTCGTGATCTCAGGGTTCATGGGTTCAAGCCCCATGTCGGGCTTTGTGCTGACAGCATGGAGCCTGCTTCAGATTCTCTTTCTCTCTCTGTCTCTCTGTCTCTCTCTCTCTCAAAAATAAATAAACATTACAAAAAACTTCTTTCAGATATTAATTTTAATGATAATAATTATGATGATGATAATGATGATGCCAGCAGACTAAGGAGTTCTAATGAAGTCAGTTCCTCAGATTTTGGATTGTTCAATATGCCTCTCTAACATAACACTTTCATCTATTTAGTTCTGTTTAGCAAAACTGAAGCTTAGTCTAGAATCCAAAATTTAATGTAAATATTAAATAAACAACTGTTTGGCATTCATCTAGATACTTGACAGACACACAGCACAATTTTTTTTACTTGTAGTTTATTGTCAAAAATAAATCTAAAAATGGTGAAGCCTAATTTTTTTTAATTTTTTAATGTTATTTATTTTTGTGAGAGACAGAGTGTGGGGAGGAAAGGGCAGAGAGAGAGAAAGAGACACAGAGTTCAAAGCAGGCTCCAGGCTCTGAGCTGTCAGCAAAGAGCCCAACACTGGGCTCAAACCCAACACCTAGGAAGTCATGACCTGAGCTGATGTTGGATGTTTAACCGACTGAGCCACCCAAGCATCCCCAAAGCCCAATGTTTTACAAGATTCTGTGATATGTAAAAATATATGAAGATGGGCTTCCAACTCAAGTGAAATATTATACTTAAATAAAATAATAATACATGCATCAATCAATAAATGTAATGGGGAAAAACAAAAAGCAAAACCCTAAAATAAAAATTTCCATGAGGTATCATCAAAATGACATTGGCCACTTTTTTAAAATATTTTCTCATTTTTGTACAGAATTTATGGTTTTTTTCTTAATTTATTTGGCTTTTGTGAAACTAGGTACAACAGGGTGTATATCAGAATGTGTGACATAAATCTTTTACTTCATTTCATGACCATTTATGTCCTATATGATAAAAATCTAAAAAGTTGGCTAGAAACCACTTTTTCTATGAGAATAATATCATATTATTTGCATGTAAAATTAATAGTATGTTGAGTAAAGTTGAGGGTTTGGAGGATTTTAGAAGAAGTACATTTTTCTCATAAAAAACCTATACAATTATCATGTAAAATATTATCTGATGATAGACTCACAAATTTCCACTGAGATATCAATATAGAAAATTAAACCTCATTACTGTGACAAAGTACTTAGTATACAATCTAATACTATACAATCTAATCTAGAATCTAAATTAATGACCTCCTTGTACACAGCCAATGGAGTCATATTGCAAATAGTGTCCAATGCCTTGCACACCCTCTCAATAAGAGGAAATGATAAGTTTATAAGTAAACAGGGAAGAAACTTTGGCCCTCCTAAACTGTCTACTTCAGAAACAGATCCACAGTATTCATCAGGCACAAAACTCTGTATAGAAATAGCAGGGCTATTGGTCATTGTTAATTATTTCTACAAATGGACTGCACAAACATTGGGTAAGTAGATGACCAACCTACATCATTTAAGGTATAGTCCTGACAGACAAATACTAGCAATGTAATTTTTTCTTTAGATGATAGAAATCAAGTACATGTTTTTTCATTAAGCTATTGACCTTTGATAATTCTAGACTTTAAATTTCCTTTCCTAAAATCATCTAAATAATATTAGTCTGGTATTCATCTTTCTTGATCTCAGGAACTCAAATTTTCTCCCATGTATATGTGGGGGTCTGTAAGCCATGTTCACGGGCATCACAAAGCCGTACTGCATGCCTGCTTGTCACCTTATTCAGTGAATTCACACTTGATGGCTGCAACTCCCCTGTGTATTTCATAAAGATCATAGCACTGGTGACTTATAAGCTGCTTTATAAGCAGGTGACTTATAGGACTGGTGACTTATAAGCTGCTTTATCTCTCCCTAAAGCTTGTCATAGCATTCATAGGCATTCTTTCAATCTCCAAAGCACATCTTATACGAAATTGTAATATTTTCAAAGCTTTGTTAAAATTTTGTAATAACAGAATTACAACCTGGTGAGAGCAAATGATTAGTGCAGTTATGATACTGACTGACACCTGTCACATAGGTCAACTATCTCTCTAGACTTTCCTTCACCCTTCCATTTCCCTAGCCTTTGCTGGCAGCATCATCCTTACCCATATATTTCCTATCTAAAGTTCTGGCCCCAAATCCTAGGAACATGAAGAAGAAAGGGAAACAACTTATGTCTTCCCAATCTCACAACCAAACTCCTCATTTAACAAACATATGGTCAGATAGGCTTTTCTCCTAAAAAGAGAAAAAAAAAAAACACATGTGGGTTGATTTATTTTATTTTATTTTTTATCTTTCTATTGACTGGATTTTTCTGACCCAGAAAATAAATTTTAGTTTGCATATGAGAAAGATTCATTAAAGAAGTTTGCTTCTCTCACATTGTTTTTCTCAATCCCCTAAAAAGCATAACTTCCTTAAAGATGAAATTAGTTTTTATCTTTTAATAACCAATAAATTTGCTAGCACTTTATTTATTTTTTTAATGTCTATTTACTGTTTATTTTACAGAGAGGGAGAGAGAGAATAGGGGAGGGCCAGAGACAGAGGGAGACAGAGAATCCTAAACAGGCTCCACACTGTCATTGCAGAGCCCAACATGGGGCTGGAATTCACGAACCATGAGTTCATGACCTGAGTGGAAACCAAGAGACATGCTTAACCAACTGAGCCACCCCGGAGCCCCTGCTAGCATTTTAAAAGTAATAAATGCATTTGTCCACACATCTAAATATTAGTATTTCAAAAAGGGAAGAACCAAATATCAGGCAGAACATCAGTTAGAGTTCTCTTCAGTAGAATTTTTATAATAACTTAACAAGCTCCACTCTTGGCCTAACTTGACCTCAGCATTAGGCTGGTACCCTAATGATGATGACTGTCTCAAAGGAGTTAGCTCTGACAGCCTGGTATCCTCCCTTGTTAGCCTAATAGTGCTATAAACCTGTGGACTAGAAGAGGAGAAGTGGGTTATTATTCAGATCATTTGGTCATTTAAGGTGTCTATGAAGAAGTAAGCTTTTAATTTTGCCTAAAGATTAAAAAATATATACATATACCTATTTAAAAGACATTGCAGAAAAGCCTCAGCCTAATGAAAATCACATGAAAACTCACTAAAGCAGGAAGACCTTTCTATGCTAACATAGAAAATTGAAAAAAACACTAAAATACTTGAGAAGTAGGAGTGAAGGTAGGAATATTTTTTGTTTGGAGACGATGGGAGGTTGTGCAGTGCTTTGTCATTTATGATGAAGTATTTGGATTTTATTCATGTAGAAAGAAAGTTGTACAAGTTTTAATAAGGGACATGATTTTATTTACATTTTTCAAACCATCACTCTGGCTGCTGTGAAGGAGGAATGATCCTAGGGAGTCTTCAACAGAAACATTTACACTGTTATGCATAAGACACAATAAAATATGGGGTCAAGAAGATGGAAATAAATATGGAGAAGACATTTTGAAGGTAAGGCTTACATGACTTCTCGATAGCCCTTATATTTGTATGAAAAAATAGAGGAATCAATGATGATTCCCCAATTTGCAAACTGTAGAAAGCTACATATATAAATCAATACATATACATAAATACATATATATACATAAATACATTTATACATATATATGTGTATATATGTTTGTATATGTATATATGTGTATATATATATATATATTTGGGTGATGGAAACATATAGATGTCATTTAATGTCATGGAAATTGAGGCTACCAAGAGAGTTCTAATCCATCTTTAATGAAAATCTAATGCCTTTTTTACTTTATGAACTTCAAAATCTGATGATGAACCAATGAACACATGATAGCATATAAACTATTTTGCTATGTATTTCATCCATTAGTTTGAATGAACACGCTGAATGTTTTCCAATGCTGTATCAACACAAACTTAATTATGCTAAGTGTTTCTCATCTGGGAATCAAACAATTCCCTATTTGAGAATAGCACTGTAACGCTCCAGATACTCTTGACTTCCCTCGCTCTCACTGTAAGTTTGAACATCTAATTCATCAACACAACATGTAATCTACCTTTGGAATGTTTTATAAGTGGACTAATTCTTTTCACTTCCTTTACTATCACCTCGGTCAAAGCTACAGTTAATTCTCACCTGCACTGTTGTAGTTTCCTGAGAGGTCTCCCTGTTTCCACTCTTGCCATTTTCCAGTCTACTCACAAGAGAAAAGCCTAACTGATCCTACTATATAAATCCTCTACTCAAAACTTTTAGACATTAAAATGTAAAGTTTTTATAATCATCTACAAAAGTCTTCCCTGATTTTATGTTGACCCTACCTCCTCTAACCTTCCCCTTCTTGCATTATACTTCATATTAGCCTTTTTCTCCCATACCAGTCATTTTCTTGCCTTAAAGTCTGTGAAAGCTGAGTTCTTCACCCTAAATACTATTTCCCAGATATACATATGTCTCACTACATACCACTAGATATCTATATGTTTCATAACTGTATATTTTCACTGAGATGACTCCACATCTTTGTTCAACTGCCATCTTCATAGTGAGGTCCTCTGGGGGGTGCAAATTACACTAATATCCTGTCTCTCCTTTCCACATAACTATTGACATCAAAACTTACTTATTTGGATTGTCTTCATTCTCCACCCAGTTATGTGTAGGTTACATGAGGGCCAATACTTATTTGTTGTTTTGCTATTGGATGTAAGCCTGGATAGAGTGCCTAACACATAAAAGGAAGCATTTTGAATAAATTACTGAAATAGAGATTCTACAAATTTGCCATTTTTTTCATAACTGGATATTATTTTAATAGCAAAAATTGAGATAGATTAAAAATGAATAACAATTTTCAAAAGTGGGATAATGCAAATAGGGATAGATTAAAGAAAGAGTAGTGTACCATGAAAAACTCTTGAAATATTTCTAGTAAATAATAATAATAATGCAGATAAAATTTATCATTTGCTTACTATGTATCTAGTGTTGCAGTAACGACTTTGTGCATTCTTTTAAGTTAAATGGCTGCCTCTATATCCATAGTGAATGAGCTATGTAACTGGAACTTTTTGCTGTTATCTGATTTTAGAATCTAAGTTAGTAACCACTATCTCTTCATGCCTCATATTTAAGAAGTTGTTTTTAACTCTGGTTCCAAATTAAGATCAACATTGAGGCTTCTTAAAAAATCGTGTAGCTCATTTTTATCCTGAAAATATGAAATCTCAATCCTCAGGGGCGATAAACAGAAGTCTTTTTTAAATAAACAAGTAACAGAAGTTTCCAAGTGAAACTGCTATGTAGGCAGTGTTAGGAACCATGACTACACAGCATCAAAAAATAATTCAGCCAGAAAATAAACCATCTAGAAAAATGTTTTATTCATTGGAAAGTGAAGAAACTAAAGGAAACAGGAAACAAAAGGAAAAAAAATATTGCCATCAGATAGACATATAATCCACAAAAAGTTCTGAAATATCAAACTAATTTCTAATAAAATATTAGGCAGAGATAGGATATTAAAATCAACAACCATGCAAACAATTTGCATCTTAACAGTAACAATTCTCCAAATAATTATTTTTAAAAATGGGTAACATACACGTTGCATGAAAATTTGCCAAAACGTTTTTTTATATGATAGAATGTACAACATGAATTTAAAATGTTATAAGCATGAATAGCTATTTTTATAACCTGTTCCTATTACCAGGGAACAATAACAACAAAAACTAAACAATGTAATCGCTGCAGCAAAGGAGTATTCATTCTATCAACACAGTTTACTTAGGCACCTATCTTTCACTGTTTCAGGAAAGGTGAAATATGTATAAAACACTAACCTGCACTAAATAATTAAACACTAGAGGGGAGAGAAATAGTCTGTAGAAAATTAATATTAAATAATCTATGATAAATGATAGAAGGACCAATTGAATCAGATATGAAAGAAGGACAAAGAAGTTAAGTACAGAGGTTAAATAAATAACATTTTGAATCACACAGATCTGATTTTTTTTTTCTCTCAGCTTATACTTTGGTAAGTCAGGTAGATGCTCACCAATATTCAAGCTTCCTTTATTTACACTTAATATAGCCAAGTTTTAAATGGATACATCTACTACTGATTTGATGTTATACCTTCTAGCTGATTTGTTCCATGGTGTGACTAACTTCTGCCCAATGAGATGCAAGAAGAGATAATGTAAGCCTCTTCTGGTACATAGCCTGAAAACGGAAGTTGAGCATTACACAGCCTTGCCTTCTTCCCAATGTCAAGGAAAAGAAATAGCTACGTTGGTTCCAGAAATAGAAACCATATATGATAAAAGCACATTGGTTCTACCTCTGATAGCCAATTACCTTTGAACTGCTATGGGAGACAGAGATACATTTTTACCTTGCTTGAATCATTGTATCTCTATTTGTCTTTATGTGTGTGTGTGTGTGTGTGTGTGTGTGTGTGTGTGTGTGCGCGCGCACGCGTGTGCAGCATTAATAGTTCTCTAGGTAATTCATAAACTGACAAGTTGTATGAAATTACTCAAGTGTATATATGTGATGATAGGATTTGGAGGAATAAGTGCAAAAATATATGTTTATAATACCTAGTAATCCATAACATTAAAAGGGAAAATGTAAAGGAAAAAAGCTGGTTTTATCTCCAATTTTTAGTCATTATAAACTTTATAGGTAATCTTGCCAGTTTATAGTAAGGAATGCTCAAATACATATTTTAAAAAAACACAGTCTAGAGCCACTGAGTTAAGGTCTACTTATTGTTTTCTTTCCTTATATTACATTTTGACAAGTATATATTTAAAATCCATACATTATTTCTTACTTAAATCAGATTCCATAAAACCTTTATTTTTATCAATGCAAGCCATTTACATATGGTATTCCATTTTTTCATTTAGCTTATTTTAAAATATCTGTAGGTAATAATGCAGTAGGGGCATCTGGGTGGCTCAGTCATTTAAGTGTCAGAATCTCGACTTTGGTCCAGGTTGTGATCTCACAGTGGTTTGTGAGTTAGAGCCCCACATGGGCTCTGAGCTGACAGTGTGGACCTGCTTGGGATTCTGTCTCCCTCTCTCTCTGCCCCTCCCCCACTTGTTCTCTCTGTCTCTCTCTCTCTCTGTCTCTCTCTCTCTCTCTGTCTCTTTCTCTCTGTCTCTCTCAAAATAAATAAAAATGAACAACAAAAAAGGATGCAGTAAATTTTAAGTTTGTTTTCCAGCCCCTAATTTATCCTATATAAACTGGTATATAATGTCATTGAAATTAAGCATCTTTTAAATCTAAGTTAATGTTTATTCCTTTTATTTGAAATCTGAACTGAAAACGTAAATTTTTAAGTGACAATTTTTTAAAGTTTGAAGTATCTACAAAGACTGTCCCTATCACCTTTTAATTTGACAAAAATATCATCTAGAAATTCTGACTACATCATCTTCTTATATTGTAATATTGGAATGTGCTCTTGGTGTTCTGCCTTCTACCTCAATCAATCTCTCTCTACCTTACTAGGTTATAATTACTATGAGGCGTATGTTGTATGTGCTAACAAGAAGCGACCCATCCTCCTAAGTCCATGGTATTTTAGTTTTTAAATTCTAAGTATGGTTACTTTCATTTACTGTAGAAATGTACAGACATTATCACACCACTACACTAGACTCTATAGGGGGAGATGCAACAAGTTACACAACTTTTCCTTGCCCCACACCAAACACATTTGTAAACACTCAACTATTTCCTAAAATGGTAAAAATATGAATGAAACTAATAAGAAGTACCTAACCCATGGGAGTAGGAGAGGGAGTGGTGGTATTAATACAGGAACCATTAGATGATGATCATGATATCTGAAGGGTATCTCACAAAGCAATTTCCTAAAGAGGAGCTGTGCCTAACTGAAACATTCCTGAAATTAAATGCAAGTTAAAATCCGAGTTACGGAAAAAAACCCATATATTAGACTGTGTCACTGAGAATTGTATACTGGTATTTGAATAATAAAGATTTTTGAGGTGCCTGGGTGGCTCAGTTGGTTGAGCGTCCAACTCTCGATTTTAGCTCAGGTCATGATCTCAGGGTCTTCGGATAGAGTTCTGCATCAGCTCCATCCTGGGTGTGGAGAGAACTTAAGATTATTTCTCTCCCTTTCCCTCTGCCCCTCCCCAGGACTTGTCCTTGCTCTCTCAGAACAAAAAATTTTAAATGCATATTTGCAAAATATTGACACATTTAAAATCTCTTTACACACTTTGTCCTTGTTTATTTTATTTATTTATATATATATATATATATATATATTTATTATATATTTTATTTATTTATATATTTTAACTTTTTGAGAGAGAGAGTGTGTGAGCAGGAGAGAGAGGCATACAGAGACAGAGAATCCCAAGCAGGCTCCATGAGCATGACCTGAACTGAAATCAGGAGTTGGATGCACAATCAACTGAGCCATCCAGGCGCCCCTTGTTCTCTCTCTTTTAATATATATCTTTAGTTTTGTCACTTATTATAAGCCAGCTCAAGTCAAAGTTATTATCTGATTTTAGACCGTTTTTTTGGTGGAGAACATGAAAACATGTCATGTAGATTAAAATGGCCATCATGATATTGTATTCTTTATCTAAAAAAGAAACAGATTTTAAAACACATAATTTTATTAGAGTACAACTCAGTGTCAGTTTTTCACTAAACTTCCGAAGCTATTTGCAAAAATATCATCTAGAAAAACGTAAAATGTGTTAAGAAGCTAGATTTCTCCACAAATAGGATAGTCTTAAATACAATATTTTTTCCAGCAATATCTACCATCAGTTTGGATAAACAGTCTTCTGAGAAACCAACTGTCTCATCTGATCATCTAAGAAAATTGCATATGATTGGGATGTTAAAACCCACTGGGTATTTTTATCATTTTATATTCAAATACAACCACAGTGTAGGCTGTACTTGTTGATTTTGGTTTTAAGGTAGCTATTATATCTTTCCCCAAGTACTTCAGCCTGAAACACATAGCTTTTTTGTTTGTAAAATGCAATCATCCAAGTTTAGTGCATACACAAGCTTGCTAATGATAGTAATACAGAAACAGTGAAAATAAACAAGTACATATATGGTGGAAGTTTGGAATCTTCATTCTTTACATTTATCTCTTTATATAGTAGAAATTAATAAGCTCAAAGCAATTTTAATGATTATCTGAAGACCAGTTTTACATGAGTTTTCAATTATCAGTGAAACTGGAGCAAAATATTCAGGGTTATGTCAGGCACCTGGGTGGCTCAGTCAGTTGAGCCTGTGACTTCAGCTCATGTCGTGATCTTGCAATTCGTGAGTTTGAGTCCCACATCAGGCTAGCTGCTGTCAGCACAGTGCCTGCTGGGATCCTCTGTCCCCCTTTTTCTGTCTTATATTCTGTCATATTCAGGGTTATGTCATCCGAACTACTTTCACACTGTTACAGCTCAAAACAAAAATGTCCAGCTTCCTTCTCCATATCTACACAGTTATCCAGGGAAACTAACTTTATTAGTTGACAGGTCAATTCATCTTCTACAAATGTTACCACTGTGGATATTAGCTAAATATTTACCAGGTTGTAAAATCATGCTATATGAATTTATTTTTCCCAGGAGATAGTTGAATTCTTTCCCAAACTTACATACTGTCCTGCACAGGATGTTAGCACCTATGGCAAGCCAACACCTATAACAGGAAACATAATATTACATAATGTAGAAGGAACATTGGAGATTATATATATATTCCAATTATATATATTCTAATATTCTTAATACATAACATATAATATCCTACAAAAAGAGATAGTCTCTTTGTTGGAGTCCAGGAGTCAGGAAGTAGAATATATTTTAAAGGTTTGGCTGCCTGATGGGTTTTCTCAATATATATGCTAAGTCAAGAGATAATTCTTGGATTATTTAATTTATGATATTGTGACAATTATCTAAAAACTATATGACTCACACTGACCAGAAGAGTCACCTAGTTTATTTTACAAAACGTACAGTTAGGATTACTGAAATTAAAATAAAATCTACAGAAAAGTATCCTTCAAAACATTAATTACATGAGTTATTGTGAAAAGGAATACATATTTGTTGACGGATAGATGGAAAGAAACCTGTATTTGTGGCTTGAACATACCTATTCTTTAGTGTTAAAATAACACTTGCTTCCTTATAGTTTTCATGTACTGAGATGAAGTTTCTGTTTTATACTCCAAATTCCTGTCATCACAATTCCAGGAGTTCAATTTTCCAAGCCTTTTGACATATATGTGTCATATATATATATGTGTGTGTGTGTGTGTGTGTATATATATATATATATACACATATATATTGACATATATATATATACACACATACACATATATGTATATATTTTAGACATATTATCAAAAAAGGAGAACATGAAATATCTTATGTTTGATAATCACTCTGGAATAATGTGATAGTGTCTGAAAGTAACTAGATTCAGTGTATTAGTGTAGTTTTTTACTGTTTATTTATTTATTTTAAGGAGTGGGGCAGAGACAGAGGAAGAGAGAGAATCCCAAGCAGGCTCTAGGCTCAGTGCAGAGCCCAACGCAGGGCTTGATCTCACAACTGTGAGATCATGACCTGAGCCGAAATCAAGAGTTGGATGCTCAAGCCAACCAGGTGTCCCTGATTCAGTATATTTTTATTGTTTTTTTATTATCTAAATTTTTATTTAAAAATATAGGAAAGTAGACTTATGACTTCTGCTTTCAGTTCCAACATTAAAAGAGCTTGGAAGTCACCATTTCCATCCTTACACCAAGGAAAAGCTGAACTAAAAATGGACAATCTTTCTTGTGCATATCAGAGAACTGAGGTTACAGGTAAATCTCAAATGCTTAACAGACAGAATTCTAATGAGTCAAGGCCAAGATCTGCTTACTTGGAGCAGAAGCAGCTGGAGACATTAATTGGTAATAACAGTGATATGATAATATTATTGAAATGGTGCATGCTCATCGTGGACTAATCTGAGAGTGAGAAATTATAGGGGACCACAGCATAAGGGAGGCTTCTACACTTTCTAAAATTTTTCTTCCAGAACCCAACCAGGTTCTCAGGGTGGGGATCCAAGGAAGATCCAAATTCAAGTGTAAACAAAGTTTGAAGAGAAAGCAGGTATCAGAACCCGAGTCCTATATTACACAGTTATTGTCTTATTAGGAAAGGAATTTAAAATAATATGTTAAGTGCTTGAATATAAAAAGTAGGTGATATACAAGAGCTGATGGGTAGTGTAAGCAAAAAGGTAAACCCTAAGAAAGAATCAGTATAAAATGCCAAATATCAAAAGCAATATAAGAGAAATAAAGATGGCTTTTTATTGGCTCATGAGCAGCCTGGACTTAAAACGGAATCATATAAAATGTTTAACTAAAAGAAGATAAGACAGAAATGATGAATAAAAAGAAAGCAAAGAACAAATGCAATAAACATAAAACAGAAACAAACATGGTAGATATTAATTCACAACTATCAATAAACAATTTTCATGTGAATGATCCAAATGTACCAGTTAAAAAACAAAGACTGTCAAGGTGGATAAAACACAAGAATGTAATTCTATATTGTGTATAATGAACATACTTTATATATAAAAACACAGATATGTGAAAATTGAGAGACACAGAAATATGTATCATGTAATGGAAGATTACATAATGATAAAGGATCCAATTCTCCAAGAAGACCTAACAACAATCCTAAAAGAATAAAATTCATATATAAATGCATGAAGCTATAACTGTTATAACTGCAAAGAGAAATAGACAAATATACTATTATAGATGGGAGAGTATACTTCTACATGCTACTATCTATAATTATATTACATTACATATTAGTTTTTATTGATATCTCTAGTTCTAATCCATTACCACATGGATCATTGTAGCTTTATCCTCTTACTTGTCTGTAACTTCCCACCTTTTCACTAAGAAACATGCTTTCCACCATTCATTACTTAAGTGTTCAATTCTAATATCTATGTATAGCAGTATCAGAATTGTTAACCCAACACCCTGTGTGGGAAATAACTTTACCAACTACAGTAAAGTGCTTTTTAACAGTTTCTTTCCCATTTAGTGTTTGCTTATTTCAGAAGTCACTTAGATGAGCATATTTTCCCATATCCTTTTCAATGAGTTTCGTTGTTTTGTCATATCCTGCATTCAACCCTGGGATCTTCAATTTTTACTTAGTAAAAACAATGATATTCATAAAACTTAATTTTTTATGCTGTAAAATTCTATGGGTTTTGTCAAATGCATAGTTACGTTTCCACGGTTACAGTATCATACAGAGTAGTTTCACTACCTTTAACATAGCCCTATGTGTCACACATTCAACTTTACTTTCTGGCAACCTCTGATTGTTTTATAGTCTCTTTCCTTTGTATTTTCCCAAAATTATATAATTAGAATGATTTATTATATAGCTTTTCACAATAGATTCTTTTACTTTAGCAATATTTAATTTAACATTTATCCATATGTTTGCATTGTTTGATAGCTCACTTATAATTGCTGAGTAATATTCTCTTTCATATGTATACTTCAGTTAGTTTATCCATTTATCTCAGTTACTTCCATATTTTGTAATTATGAACATTCATAAATGAATAGCAAAACATAAAACTACTATAAAAGTTCATGTGCAGTTTTAATTGTGTGAGCGTACAAAAGGTTTCAAATCAGTTGAGTTTACTTAGAGAGACTACTGTTGGATCATAAGATATCATAATGATTAATTACATAAAAAATCCTAAACTATCTTCTATACTGGCTGTATGTTGTGCTTTCCCTCCAGCAATGAAGGAGAGGTCCTACTGACCTGCATCCTCACCAGCAATTGATATTGTTGGTTTTTTAAGTGAGGAATCTGATTGTACTTGGTTTGGTTGTCTTGCACAGAGTAACTCACAAGGCTGCAATTAAGGTGTCAGCTGGAGAAGTGGGTCACCAGGTCCAGAACACATTCAAGGGGAGGGGATTATCCAACTGCCTGAATACCAGGAGGGGAATCACTGGAGGCCATCCTACAAGCTGTAAAATATTGAGTAATATGGACCATCACAATACCCATATGCAAAATTATGAGCAATGTCTGGTTGGACATTCTACTTCATGACAGAGTGAGAAAGTAAATTAGGAGAATTTTCAGCATACTAATCTGAATACAAATACATGAATCAGTGTTTTATTTCAATGTGACCTAACATTTCTTTAATCTAAAAAAAATGCATTGTGCTAAAATAAGTAATTATAATAATGACCATTACCCTGGTGAAATTCACACCACACTCTACTAGGTGAATTTAGTTTTGTGAATTTGTGCGTATGTGTATGTGCTTCAATAAAAGGCCATGACTTGGATGTGTTTACTATTGTATTCTCATTTTCTATCATGATATAAATACTCAAATATGTTGAATGATAGATTATTTTATTACTCTCCTTTGGTACAAATACTTTTGATGAATTCATAAAACACAAATATATTTTATTCATTTTTTTTTAAAAATTTTTTTTCAACGTTTATTTATTTTTGGGACAGAGAGAGACAGAGCATGAACGGGCGAGGGGCAGAGAGAGAGGGAGACACAGAATCGGAAACAGGCTCCAGGCTCTGAGCCATCAGCCCAGAGCCCGACGCGGGGCTCGAACTCACAGACCGCGAGATCGTGACCTGGCTGAAGTCGGACGCTTAACCGACTGCGCCACCCAGGCGCCCCAACACAAATATATTTTAAATGTAACTAAATACAAATACATTTTTGCAAGTTCATTTTTCCTCTAACAAGAGATGTGTCTTTTCCATGCCACGATGAGGTCCCATATTTGAAAATGTTGAAAACTACTGACTTATTGGACAGTGTAAAAGTTATGGTCATTTGAATTTACACTGTGTTTCTTGTAAAAAAATATTTTGTTGTTTAGGTACAAGTTAAGACATGAGGTCATGAAAATGTTGTTCAACAGGTATCACTGTGTATGCAAAGTGAAGGCCAGAAATGTCGATAGAAGATCTCTGTTTCTGATACAAGATAGATTCTGTGACTTAAGACGTGACCTTACTCAAATTCTATTCCTGAATCTAATATTACATTATATATTAACTAACTGGAATTTAAATAAAAACTTGGAACAACAAAAATAAATGAATAAATAAATAAGGCAAGTTGATAATGTTGTGGAATGAATCTTCAATATCTTCATCATTTTCAAGTTATCAGGGCCGGTTAATAACTCATTCCTATTTTGTTTTGTTAATAATATACTTAGGTGTGAAAAAAGACTTCATTAAAGATTTTCTGGAGAAAAATTTTTTAAAAAGACCTGATTTTCCTCTTTGAGTTTCAGTTATCACTTGAAAATTGAGTTAATCCTATCTACCTCACAGAGTTATTGCTGTTAGTGTTTAATGAAACACTGTATAGGAACAAAGCTCAACTGAGAACAAATAGGTCTGATTTCTCCCAAATATTCCTTATAGTTTATGTACAATCAGTAGAACTCTCTAAAATTTTTAAAATGCTCTATAACCTTATGTGCAAAGTTGTTTATAAAATACATCAAAGTTAATTAAGACTATTTAATATTTTACAGATGTTCAAAAGCAGTTACCAAACATAAATACAAAAGTAAGAGTACATATTTTAATTAAAAATTGGCTACTAAATGGACAGGAATGTATGAAAACATCTGTGAACAAAAGTTTCTATTCAAAAGAATCCACTGCAATCAGAAAGCCAACAACACTATTATGGGTTTATGGTAGATTATAGGATAATATATAATTATTTTATTTTTTAAAATTTTTTTTAACATTTATTTATTTTTGAGACAGAAAGACAAAGCATGAACGGGGGAGGGGCAGAGAGAGAGGGAGACACAGAATCGGAAGCAGGCTCCAGGCTCTGAGCCATCAGCCCAGAGCCCGATGTAGGGCTTGAACCCACGGACCGCGAGATCATGACCTGAGCCGAAGTCGCACGCTCAACCGACTGAGCCACCCAGGCGCCCCATAATTATTTTAAATTATAGTTAAAAATATTATCTAAAATCATGTTGTCACTACATAGTGGATGACTATTTTAAGAAGAAAATCTTTTTTTTAATTTTAATTTTAATTTTTATTTTTTTTTCAACATTTATTTATTTTTGGGACAGAGAGAGACAGAGCATGAACGGGGGAGGGGCAGAGAGAGAGGGAGACACAGAATCAGAAACAGGCTCCAGGCTCTGAGCCATCAGCCCAGAGCCCGATGCGGGGCTCAAACTCCCGGACCGCGAGATCGTGACCTGGCTGAAGTCGGACGCTTAACCGACTGCACCACCCAGGCGCCCCAAGAAAATCTTTATTTAAGCAAAAAAATCATTGAAAGTGATATTAAATTAACTTGATTCAACTATTTTCTGAGAAGAAAGAAATCACATAATCTCCATTTGCTCATTTCTTACCCGTAAATGAGAGAACATGGTCATAAAACTGACAAAATTCCATATAATTCTGCATACAGGAAAAATAAATGTTTGGCCTAGAGAAAAACTATATATAATCCCACAGAAATTATATCATCCAAAGGTGATATTTCATAAAAATTTGTTCTCATAATAGAAATTATATAGAGACACTGGACCTACTATCTTCAAATATACTATATTTGCAATATTTAAAAATGTTTTCAAGCCACAAATATATTGAATTAAGCATAATGATTCAGTGCATACAATTTTTTGTTCCATCAAATTTGATTATTCCATGTGTTAAGAAGTAACATTTTTAAAAAAAAATTTTTTTTAACGTTTATTTATTTTTGAGACAGAGAGAGACAGAGCATGAACGTGGGAGGGTCAGAGAGAGGGAGACACAGAATCGGAAACAGGCTCCAGGCTCCAAGCTGTCAGCATAGAGCCCGACGCGGGGCTCGAACTCACAGACCGCGAGATCGTGACCTGAGCCGAAGTCGGCCGCTCAACCGACTGAGCCACCCAGGGGCCCCAGAAGAAGTAACATTTCTTAAAGAATATAGTAATCATGTTTGGTAATTTGAAAAATTTCACCTGATATTAAATTCTGATATCAAGATAGATATACTTTATATTCTAAATCCACAATATTAATTGAATCTGAATATGAGAATATGTTATTTATGACTTGTAGAAATATCTGAGTAATTGAAAGTATGGACTTGCAGAGTAAGAGTGACTGAATATATTTAATGTTTGTTCTTAAAGCTACAATGGAAATTATACATGAGCGAGTCTGTCACTCTTGCTTATGAAATAATCATTTTTTTCAATGTTTTAAAGTAGTTCTAAGGGTTCAATCTTAGCTTGATTATCAGTTACTTACTTTGCATTGGAACAGTAACGAACATCCCATATATGGAAAAAATTAAACCTAGAATACTTGGTTGGTTGAATACATACATAAAAGGTCTATAAATCAATTGTTTGGTAATTCACCACCGTCATTTCACTGTCAGTTTGTGTATAGATGTAAAGTCATTTTTCATCATATTCGTGCCCTAGACAGCAAAGACAAGATTTAGACAATAGTCATGTCTCTAGTTCTCAAAATTTTTGGAATATCTTCCTATAAATCCGTCTTTTTTTTTAAGTTCAGACCTGTCCATATTTACATCTAATTTTTGTTTATACATCAGAAATGTTATAACTTTTGTTTTCTTAAAAAAATATGACAATATTTATCTGAAGGTAATGAAATCACTTATCTTGGAAAGCTATCTGCAACAACATGTTTATTATAGAATTATTTACTATAGCCAAGAAACTATATAGAAACAACCTAAGTGTCCATCCATAGATGAATGGATAAATAAAATGTGATTTATTTATATATACAGGAAATATATTCAGCCATAAAAAAGAAAAAAAAATCCTGACATTTACAACAACATGGACAGACCTTCAGAGCATTGTTGTAAGTGAATGGAATCAGACATAGAAAGACAAATAGTGTATGATCTTGTGGAATCTAAAAAAATATTGAACTCAATGATATAGAAAACAGATTGATGTTTGGTAAGAGTGGCAGATGGGAGGTGGGAAAAATGGTGAAGGTGGTTAAAAGTATAAAGTTCCAGGTATAAGACAAATGAGTCCTGGTCATGTAAATAAATTACAGCATGATGATTATAGTTACAATATTGTATTGTATATTTGAAAGTAGCCAAGGGAGTAGATCTTAAAAAATACCATCACACACAAAAAATTGTAACTATGCATGGTGATGGATGCTAACTAAGCTTATTGTGGTAATTATTTTTCAATATACATATATCACATTATTATTATTTTTTTCACCTAAAACATATAATGTTTACTATCTCAATAACAAAAAGAAATTCATAATTCTATAAACATCAAAACTCTTCTTTGTAAAACACTATCACCACATTATATTCATTGTGAAATTAAAAAGAAATTAAACAACTCATATTTAAAAAATTTTCCTACAATTTTAGAAAAATTGCACATACATCATTTTTCATTTACTTATAATAATCACTGTTTTAAAAAATATTTTTATACCTTTTATTTTATTGACATTTCACCCGTTTGAACACATAGATCTTCCAAATTTGGCGGTTTAAAAACTTTCAAAAGTTATTTTAATTTTTTAATGCTAACAACACAGTCTGGTCCTCAGTAGTTCTCTTTTCAATGAGTTTACTGACACTTGCTCTAAAACAACTGTATATATTCTCAGCATTTTTCTTGTATTAACTTATTTCATAAGTCCCAACTATTCTTTCATTTTTCAGTCTCTTTCAATTTATTTTCTTGTGTTTTTTGTTTTGTTTTGTTTTTCTCCTGGAGGACCAGGACTCATAATTGAATGCTTATTACTCATGACAACAATGATAATAGTTTTGTATTATCTATTGTCCAAAATAGTTGGTGTTAGGATATTTTTGTCTCATTAAAAGATAAAACTTGTACTATGTAGAAACTTTATACCTTAATAGTGAATAAGATATCTCTACTTATATGTTATTAACATCTCAATCCTGAGTTCTTATTTCATGGGAATTCAACACTTTTTTTGTCAATATCATGTTATTTCCCTTGTTCCCATTTGTGACAGCATCATTTTTTAAACTTAGAACTATAATAAAGAAGCTGGATGAAGTCCTTTATTTCTTTTTATCTTAACCTCTAGGATCACGATTAACTGTAGTAAAAATTGATGTAATCTTTATGAAAAAGTGCCTTATTAGTTGGTTGCAGGAAAGACTGCCAGACTACAAAGGAAGGGGATGTTTTCTAGCTTTAATATGTATTTAAATAAGAGAATTTCCCCAGAGTTAACTCAAGAACAGAAATTACTAAAAGCCCTTCATTCTTGAGATGCAATTATGTTGAAGTACTTAAGGTAGGAAACTATAGGGTAATGGTATTCAAAAGAAATTTCGGTCTAGCATGTAGATGAGGAAATCAAGGCCAGCTGCAAATGAAAATGTATAAGAGGATATTTCTTTATCATGTGAAATAAACACCCTGCCAATCATGTGTTATTTTTACAATAAATAAAGACAGTAAGCATTGTGAAAGCACTTTGACATCTTAAAAACTCTTTTCTTATTAGGTAAAACATTATATGGAAATATTTTGCACAGACTTGGAGCTCCTATTGTCACATAAGTAAAAACTACCATAAAGAACAGTTAAATGACAAGATGGTAATTAACATATTTCTTAAAGAATGTCTCAGAACACATGAGAACTGACATAACTATGCATGTCCTGAAGCAATTCATTATATTTAATATTATTTTAGAAGTCACAGCTACACTCTAGTCTTTTTAGAACTAAAGTATCAAACTGCTTATAAGTATAATTAATTTTTATTCTATTTCCTTGATAAATGTCTTTCTATAGCATAATATGCTTTCTATAGCATAATGTCGTATGCCACATGTCTTTTTTATGTATTTTATGCATGAAGGAAACCTATGTTAGTCAAAACTCTTACCCATAATTTATTAGCAAAATATAGGCACGTACCTAGGACCAATTATTTACTTTTGTCAAAATGGAGACATCTTATATCTCTGTAATGTTTACTCATGGCTTTCTACTCTCAAGTGATATTTCATCTATTTTGGAATAAATCCACCTCATTCACATTTTAAAATCAATAATATAGCTAGGAGAGATTTTTTTTAGTAGTGCTATTTTTAAATACTAATCAAAAGTAGTGCATTAAAGCAAATTACACAAAGGAGAGTACATCTACTCAGCGCTGCTCAGTGGACATAGTCACGGAATAGGAATAAGGCAAGCGAGTGAAAGACACTATGGAATGCATGCCTATCTCAGTATTACCAGATATAATTTTCCAAGAAAAGCCTAATATCTGAAACATTATGTGAAATATTCTGATTTTTAAAAGTGTATGGACCAAGGAAAGCAAATTTGTAGTTCATATGTGATTAATCAGATTTAACTTCATTCAGACAAATGTAAGGTAATCTGTCTGCTACCATTTCATGAAATTTATGTAATGGATAAGTAAAACTATGAGTAAATTAATTTATTATATTTTAATCATTTCATAATAAGAAAATCTTCACATAGACCATCCACGAATGACACTAGATTCCATATAACTGATTCCTTTCATCTTTTCTATTTTGATATATTTTTTAAGTTTATTTATTTATTTTGAGAGAGAGAGAGAGAGAACAGGGAAGAGGGGCAGAGAAAGAGAGAGAGAGAGATAGAGAGAGAATCCCAAGCAGGCTCTGCATTGTCAGTGCAGAGGCCAATGCAGGGCTCGAACTCACAAACCGTGAGATCATGACCCGTGCTAAAACCAGGAGTGGGACGTTTAACTGACTGAGCCACCCAGATGCACGTCTATTTTGATATTGTTCTTTTTTTTAATGTTTATTTATTTGGGGGGGGGGTGGAGAGGCAGAGAGAGAGGGAGATACAGGTTCTGAAGCAGGCTCCAGGCTCTGAGCTATCAGCACAGAGCCTGACGCAGGGCTCAAACTTGTGAACTGTGTGATCATGACCTGAGCTGAAGTCGGATGCTTAACTGACTGAGCCACCCAGGCACCCCTGTTTTGATATTCTTTTTTTCAACGTTTATTTATTTTTGGGACAGAGAGAGACAGAGCATGAACGGGGGAGGGGCAGAGAGAGAGGGAGACAGAATCGGAAACAGGCTCCAGGCTCTGAGCCATCAGCCCAGAGCCCGACGCGGGGCTGGAACTCACGGACCGCGAGATCGTGACCTGGCTGAAGTCGGACGCTTAACCGACTGCGCCACCCAGGTGCCCCTGTTTTGATATTCTTAAGAAATGATTTTCACTTCATGGGCCAGGAAGAGTATTAAAGCTCCAACCATTGCATTCATGTTCCAGATAGAGAACCTGGGGAAGATAAGATTTCAATAATTCTCTCTAAAGAAATTTGTGAAGTACCACATGACACATTTGCTTTTGTCTAACTGGGCAGAACTAGTCACACTGCCGTAGAATGTGAGAGGTGGTAGCAGGAATGTTTTCTTATTTCAGGTTATCATTAGCCCAATTTTTTTTTTTTTAAATCAAAGTTTTAATTATTGAAGAAGGGAAATGTGTACTGAGGTTAACAACCAAAGGACTCTGCCACAGGATCTTCCTAGCATAGATGTTAAGACACTAGGTTGTGAAGCCTGATTGGTTTGTATAAGTTTTGTTACTTTCATTTCACAGCTTTATGACTTCAAGCAAGTTGCATATTGATATCCAATTGTTTATCATATAACAGGGATAAAATGACATATATCTCATATGTTTATTATGAGATTCAAGTAAATTCTTAGAATAGTGCTTACCACATAATAAGTGTCAGAAAATATCTGATATTATCTCAACTATATGGTAAAGAAGGAGAGATATCATCACTACAAGAAAAAGCATCTGATAGGACTCTAATTACAAATGGCCAAAGCCACAAATTGTACAGAGCTAACTTTAAATAGGCCATTTATTCCACTGGACCTACCAAATGATTTAAGGTTTACCAACTTTCCTAGGAATTTAGGATTGCTTAAAAGAGCACACATATCTCATATCCTAATGGCACTTAAAATGGAACAATGTCAAGGCAGGAACATAATCCCCAGAAAAAATCTATGGAGATAATGTTTTTAAGTTTCCCCATTTTATAGATGATAACATTGAGGCAGAAGGTGTTTAAATAATCTTCCCAAGGCCACATGGCTAAAAGATTTTGAAGTAAGCCTACTAAGTCAGAAAGTGTAAATTACCTGACGCATAATTTTAGCTATAAAATGTCATTCAAAGGGAAAAAAACACTATTCCGTAGACCTGGGAGGTGAACTGGACATGAATCTTCATTGACTTTTAAAGGGATAAGTAGAGGAAAGGTCATACATGTTGAGCATCAGAACTGTCTGTGGGCCTGGTGGTAAAAGAAATAAGGGGGTTTTCTTCAGTCATATGACCCCAACTTTGGAGGTTATCTAAGTTTTCTGATTTCTTTATTTGACAGAAAAAAATACCATTAGTAAATCTTAGTAGCAATGCTTAAATATTCCAGAAATGCCCATCAATTATTTTTGCAAGAAAGATTTAATGATAATCCAATCCTTATGAGGCAAATGAAAAGACAACTCGAAGTAATTTAGATGAACATAATCTGGGAATGATTGTTACTTGGTTGTGAATATTATTCAAACATGGCTACTTCAAAGACATAATGTTCAAGCATTAATAGCTTATTTATTTGTCTCACAAATAAACAATTTCATTCATAACATTTAGAAAGTTGTCTCTTCTTTTGTTTTTGATTGAAAGCAATGTGCATGCATAGCTAAAGATGCAGACACGATTGAAACTAATTTAGCTTTTTTCTCTCCAAATGCATTTTAAAAAGAGACTCCATTAGTCAAAACATTACATTCTTCCCTCCACTTTGTTCGAGTCACGACGCTTTATAATAAACCTATCCTCCAGCTATTTTCCATGCTTTTACTGTACCCACTGTCACTGATTATATATAATGGCATGCTGATGCCTATATTTAACCCTCCTACTGTTCATTGTTAAAATTAGTCACTATGATACCTGATCACATCTCATATCTTTGCATGTTTGAAGCTTGTTGAACAAAGACAGCAGGCAAGTCCTGAATGTTATAAGACAAGAAAAGCATGTTTTAAAGCAACAAAATCCCAATTATGTTTAATCTAAGGAGAGAAAAATAAAGTTGCAAGAACAAGGTATAATACCCTGCTTTGAAAATTGTCAAATCCTTGTCATTTGTTTCCATAGAATTATGAAGGTATTACTGCCGCTTAGTTCTTTTAACAGCATCAAGCATGCTTTGATTTGCAAGACATTGCTCTTAAAAGAGGGAAGAGAAGAAATAACATTAAAAAGTTAGAAAAGTATAGCATGAAATACAGAAGGAAGACTGATACTAACTGATACAAATATTACACCATTTTCTTTCAGCGTGTAGGAAAAGTGTGATGGGAGATACCATGCTAGAAGAAAGCACATAATTTTGAATTTTTAGTGACTGAATTTATTTCCTACATATAAAGAGAAAAGGAGGTGGTGGTTACTTGTATGTGTCAACTTGGTGAGGATATATTTATTCAATCAAACACTAACCTAGGTGTTGCTGTGAGGTATTTTTAGGTGCAGTTAACATCTGTAATCAGTTGACTTCAAGTATATAGAAGATTGCTTAGATAATGTGTGCTTATGTATCCAATCAGTTAGATGGCCTTAAGAACAAAATTAAGCTTTTCTTGAAGAAGAAGAAATTGTGCAACATCAGCTCCTGACCTAAAGTGTCCAGCCTGCCAGAGTGTGTCACATATTCTGGATCTGCCAGCTGTCACAAGATTCCCTCTTTCTCTTTCTCTCTCTTTGTCTCTCTTTTCCCTCTCCTTCCTTCCCTGCTTCTCTCCACACACACACACACACACACACACACACACACGTATGCATATATACATATAAATACACATATACTTACATATTTATTCTACTGATTCTCTTCTGTTTCTCCAGAGAACCCTGGCTAATGCAATTGCAAAGCTTGCTGTATAAATCATACAAATACCATTTCTTAGATAAGGCTCATTTAAATCTTCTCTGAATTAATTTAAATTTAAATACATGGAACTTAAGCAGCTATTAAATATAAATTCCAGGGAAACAAAAAAGAAACATCTAGTAGAAAACAGAATTTAAGAAAAAGAATTTCTACCAATATAGGACTTACAATCCTAAGGGTGGTTCGTATTCATGGACTTAATTAAAAGAGATTTTTATTACATACTGAAGTTTAAATGAAAGCCCAACTAGATCATTTATTAGTGTTACTATTTATATGCAGGTAACTTACGTAAATAACTTAATTGCTATTTACTCTCATTCTGAAAATGTGTGTGTATATGTCTACTATATATAAGTTAATTAATCCATTTTATTGTATCTTAAACACATCTTATCAATTGTTGTAACTTTTAATTATATGAAAATATATAATATTAAAAAAAAATAATTTCCTTCTTTTCCTCCGCAACTTGGGTGAGTGCTGTAGTGAAGATCAAAGAGATAAATAATAAAGTGTGAAGTGCCTGGCATATAATGGAAGCCCAAAAAAGATTAATTTTCTTCCCTTCCTCAAAGAATTACCAACATCACATGATTCTTTCACAATCACAAATTTGCATGTGAATACATGTTGTAAATTACAAAAATATTAACGTTCTGCAATATTAAAACTCAAATCAGTTTTTAAAATTAACACATTGCATTATAAATTTTTAAAGTATTTATGTGATGTTGACAGGTCCTGCAAAGTACTAATGTAAAAATATAATAAATAGTAAGCATAAAATTATAATAATTAACATTACAATTTAATTTTGAAATGGACCCAACAGTAATATTTTAAGAAGCAGAAAAACTAAAATATTTATTTACTTTTTGTGATTAAGGAAACAGTAAGTCTTGAGTGACTAATCAACATAATGCTGTTGCTGCACCCACCTACTTCCAAATAATAACTTAAAATAGTTCTCTTAAATAAACATATCTCATTTTACTGACCTTTATAATTACAGCCTAGAGCAACAGTCAATAGGGCAGAATCAGGAGCCAAAGTGTTTGACTTCAAATCCTATAGAAATTTGGGAAAATTGAACTAAATGTACTGCCACCCTTCCCACCCTCCAGCATCTTTACATATCATACAGAGTTTTTGAGTGTATTTAGTGAGGTAACACAAAACGTGTAAAAACAATGTCTGGCACATAAGATATCTCAAAATATATTAGCATAGTTTTGCTAAAATACTATGCTGGTACATAATGACATCAGGCTTAATTTTATAGAACTCACAAATATTTTTTTCAGACTTAAAGAGGTGAAAGAAGATTAATTTTATTCTATAGTAATAAATAATATAATAATAAATATAACAGTAACCCTTGCAACATTTATTAGTTTTACAGTCTGACATCAAATATCAAGAATCTGTTAGTTACACCAGATAACAAACTGCAAAGAAAAAAAAGAGAGAGAGAGAGAGAAACAGAGACAGAGAGACAAAGAGAACTACAGGCTGATATCTAAAAACATCAACAAAATAAGAATATAATCATATTAAACTCAACAATACATTAAAAATATCATTCACCATAATCAAATGGGATTCATTCCTGGGATGCAAGGGTGGTTCAATATTCACATATGAATCAATATGATACATCACATCAACAAGAGTAAGGGTAAAAACCATATGATCCTTTCAATAGATGCACAGAAAGCATTTGGCAAAGTAAAAAAATCCATTCATGATAAAAACCCTCAACAAAGTAGCTTTTAAGAGAACATACTTAAATGCAATAAAGGCTATATAGTAAAACCAACAACTAACATCATATGGCAAAAAACCAAGAGCTTTCCCTCTAAGATCAGGAACAAGACCAGGATGTCCACTCTCACCACTTTTATTCAACATATTACTGGAAGACCTCATCATAGCAATCAGAAAAGAAAAAGAAATATAAATCATCCAAATTGGTAAGAAAGAAGTAAAACTTTCACTATTTGCAGATGACCTAATACTATATGTAGAAAACCCTTAAGACTCCATTAAAAAACCACTAGAACTGATAAATGCATTCAATAAGGTTGCAGTATACAAAATCAATATACAGAAATATGTTACATTTTTGTACACTAATATTTAAATAACAGAGAAATTAAGAAAAACAAACCCATTTACAATTTTACTAAAAATAATAAAATACCTAGGAATAAGTTAACCAAGGAGATGAAAGACCTAGCCTTTGAAAAGTATAAAACACTGATAAAAGAAACTGAAGATAAAAAAAGACATGGCAAGATATTCCATGCTCATGGACTGGAAGAACTTATAGTATTAAAATGTCCATACTACCCAAAGCAATCTACAGATTTAACACAATCCTATCAAAATACCACCAGTATTTTTCACCGAGCTAGAATTAATAATTTAAAAATTTGTAAGGAACAACAAAGGACCCCGAAGAACCAAAGTAATCTTGAAAAAGAAGAAAAAAACTAGAGGTACCACCCCCCAGATATCAAGATATACTACAAAGCTATAGTAACCAAAACAGTATGGTACTGGCAGAGAAATAAACACATAGATTAATGGAAATAAACAGGAGAGAACCCATAAATAAATCCACACACACATGGGCAATTAATCTTCAACAAAGGAGAAAAGAATATGTAATTGGAGAAAGACAGTCTCTTCAAAAAACTGTGCTGGGAAAACTGGACAGCTACCTGCAAAAGAATGAAACCAGACCACTTTCTCACACCATACACAAAAACAAACTTAAAATATACTAAAGATCTAAATGTGAGACCCAAAACCATAAAAATCCTAGAAAAGAGCATAGGCAATAATTTTTCTGACATTAGCCATAGCAACATATTTGTAGATATGCCTCCTGAGGCCAAGAGAAACCAAAGCAAAATTAAACTATTGAGACTATTTCAAATTAAAAGCTTCTGCAGAGCAAATGAAAAAAAATCAACAAAACTAAAAGACAACCTACTAAATGGAAGAAGATATTTGCAAATGACATACCAACAAAGGGTTAGTCTCCAAAATATATAAAGAACTTAAAAAACTCAACACAAAAAAACCCCAAATAATCCAATCAAAAATGAACTGAAGACATGAACAGATATTTCTCCAAAGAAAACACATATGGCCAAAAGATACATGAAAAGATGCTCAAAATCACTCATGCAAATCAAAATGCATATCAAAACCACAATAAGATATCACCTCACACTTGTCAGAAAGGTTAAAATCCAAAACACAAGAAACAACACAAGTATTGAAGATGTGAAAAAAAAAAGGAGACTTCTTGATCTATTGGTGAGAATACAAACTCTTGCAGCCATTGTAGAAAACAGTATGGAAGGTTTTCAGAAATTTTAAAATGGAATTACCACATAATCCAGTAATTCCACTGCTAGGTATTTATGAAATATGAAAAAAAATAATTTGGAAAGGCATATGCAACCCTATATTTATTGCAGCATTATTTTCAATAGCCAAATTGTAAAAGCTGCTCAAGTGTCTATTGACAGATGAATGAACAAAGAAGATGTGGTATATATATATATATATATATATATATATATGGATATTACTCAGCAATAAAAAGGAATGAAATCTTACCATTTGCAACAATATGGATGGAGCTAGAGAATATAAAATGCTGAGCTAAATAAGTCCAAAAGACAAATACCATATGATTTCACTCATATGTGAAATTTAAGAAAAAAACAAGTGAGCAAAAGGGGAAAAGAAAAGAGAGAGAGAGAGAGAGACAGAGAGAGAGACAGAGAGAGACAGAGAGAGAGAGAGAGAGAGAGAAGCAAGCCAAGAAAAGAGTTTTAACTATAGAGAACAAACTAATGGTTACCAGAGGGGAGGTTGGTGGGGGTGGGTGGTGAAATAGTTAAAGAGGATTAAGAGTACACTTAAACATGATGAGCACTGAGTAATGTACAGAATTGTTGAATCTTATATTGTATGCCAAAAATTAATAAAATGCTGTATGTTCACTATATTGGAATTAAAGTAAAAAAATAATATAGAAAAAAACTGGATTGTTTCATTAGATTCAGTGAAGTGGTATGTGAACTAAAACCACATATTGGACAGAATTACATATTGAAAACAGAGACATTCTTTTCATTCCTTGATTATATGTTGTTTTTACCACAATTTCATTTGCAGGTTAATGATGGACTAAACAACCCTCATGCGATTGCCAAAATAATGACAATGATGCAAAGTGAATACAAATAAATATTCAAAATGTCTTTCTCAAGATATACCATCTGGAAAAAAATCAGAAAATGATTTAGTAATTCATGAATAAATGAATGGGTTAAAAAAAAGAATTGGTTATTTATACTATCTTAATGGATCATGGTCTGAAATACAGACACACACACATAGATGTTGTCTTAAATTAACACTTAAATTAAGTGTTGTCTTAATTTATTATTCTTGTGTTAGGTAGACAAATAGTTCCTTAAAGATATCCATGTCAAATTCCCAGAACCTGTGAATGTTATCTTATGTGCTAAAGGGTGTGATTAGGTTAAGGATCTTAAGAGAAAGAGCTTATCCTGGATTACACAGGTGAGCCCCTAAATGCCATGACAAATGTGTTTATTAAGAGACGGGCAAAGGGAGATTTCACAGAGATGCACACAGAGGAGAAGACAGTGTGACAATGGAGGCAGAGATTGGTTGATGAGGCTAGAGACCCGAGAATGCCCCGGCAGCCAGCAGGAGTTAGAAGAGGCAAGAAACTAATTCTTCCCTAGAGCACCCCCCCCCGCCCCCAGGAAAGCATGGTCATGCTGGCTTTCAGACATGTGGCCTTCAGATCTGTGAAAAAAATGAATTCTCTTATTTAAACAGCAACCTTCGTGGTAACTCGTTATAGCACCCCTAGGAAACTAATACAATTCTTCATGACTTTGGAAAGGCTAAGAATGTTTTCCAAGAAACAAAATGAGCCATAGTCAGCTGGGTTCTATAATACAGAAAAATGACTAGGTCAAGTCTAGGTTATCAAGATTATAGTTTAATGAAGGTATTCCTTCTACCCCCAAACATCATGGTAGATAAGGAAACATACTCTGGACACTATATCAGTGGCTCACATGACTCAGCAGTGCTAAGCACTTTTCACTTCTTTCATAGAAAGAATAAGTAGATGTCAGGTGAGGGTGCAACCTTTACTTTTGATATAACATTGCTTCAATAGAATTCTTCCAATTGCCTAATAGCGGCCAAAATAGAGCACACATACTTAGTTTAAGGTCATTTTTTCCCAAAATGGAGACAAAAATGAGTCTAAACATTATTCTGAGTCTGAAACACCCCAGCTCTACATCTTCAGCAATAACAGGGCTGGGAGAGGCTTATGCACTGAGATGAAGACTTCATAGATCTTCTGCCTCCATCACCAAATGAGAAGAGAGAGTCCCAGAAAATAACCCCTTCTTCTCAACACACAAATCCTTGCCACTATTATCAGAGTGGAAGTCACTGGGACTCATTTATTTTTAATCCTAGGTTATATAAGGTGCTATAAAACCCCCAAAACCTACATTTTCTGTACTGCTATCTCCATAATGCTCTCTGTACCCCTCATTCTCTTTCCTTTTTCCACCCCTCATCCAGTCTTGAAATTCTACTTCACTAAAGATTCACTTATGTATTATGTTCATTATTTGTTGTAGGTCTCTCATTTTAAAATATAAACTACAAAACTACAAGGCAGCAATCTTCAATCATTTTGTTTACTAATATATTCCCCAAGTGACTAGTTACTAATATATTCCCCAAGTGTCTAGCTTATACTAGGGGCTCAGTAAATATTTGTCACTTGAATAAATGAGTGAATGAATGATTAAACTGGCAACTTTTTCCTTTTCAAGGGGAAATAAAATAATCCTCAAATATCCTGACTTGGATTCAAAGTTAGGTTCCATTAACTAGAATGAGTAACAGATTCAGTTTTTTTTCATTTTTAAAACACAAATAATAATGATTATCCTTTGTGGATTTTAATGGGATTTAAAACTGTTTTGGGATATGATGAAGAATATATACATATATATACAATAAAACAATATATATATATATAATATTTTGTTTCTTAAGTTATGGGAGGAAAAGAAAAGAACAGAGAGAAAGGAAAACTATTCAATAATCAGTAGTCATGCCAATTACCAGTTAAGAAAACATAACTCCCAAGTTCTACTGCTTTGTGTTCTAATAGTTTATTATCCTCTCATCTCCAACATAGCAATTTTATTTTTCTCTCTTAAGCAACCAAACACTTTGAAAACTTTGGTCTATTCGAATTTATCCATACTTTGCTATATAGCAACTGTTTCCTGTATGTGTAAAACAAATTATAGTAGAAGAAATTCTGGGGAAGCAAGGCATTATTGTGTTTCGAAAAAGCCAACTGTTTATTTTCTTTTATAAACAAACACCCTAGTAGCCCTCATTGACAGTTCCATCAAAATATTACTGTCAGGGTCTTTATGGCAAGAGGCCAACTGTCCTCTAACAACAGCAAATAAAATTCGAGATGAAGGTTTCCATTTGAAAAACCCTAGGCTGCATTTTGTCTTGTCTTTCTCTTTCCAAGTTTGATGATTTATCTCAACATCTGTGTAGCCCCTCTCAGATCCGTAATGTTATGATGAACTGTGATAAAATCTGGGACTAGATTAATCTGGCCTGTTGAGTCTAGGACACACTTTCGAGGCAAGTCACAGTGGCCACTACTCCCACTGCTTTCAGTACAGGTAGTAAAGCCTAACTGGGTTCCACTGGAGTCCCTCCACCCCTTTAGTAATGCAACTATTTCAGTTAATTTTCCTGTGCCATTCGCTAATAATTTCACTAGAATTCATTATAGACATCATCACTATTTTTTCTAGTGGGACGACAGAATCTTTTTTCAGGGAAGTTCTTTAAGTACAATAAGAAAGAAACAAATTTCATCAAGTGAAAAGCCAAAGTAAAAAAGACAAACCCTTGGATCTTGGAATCTGCATCTATATTTTTATTTTTTGATGATCAAAGAGAAAGAAAATATCTTATTATTAGACATCAGTCTTTTTCCAAAAAACATTAAATAGGTTTTAGACTTCTTTCACACAGGGTTAAATGGAGGGTGACACTAGAAAGAATTAGCAATGCGCATGATTTCTCTGATTCAACTGCCTACTTGGGGACTTCCAGTTGACCCAAAGTAGGCTTAAGACAACTAACTCCAGGTAACTATTGCACATACTAAAGACCCTTAAATAGAATTTCTAATTCCTTAAACAAAGGACAATCTATTTTTATAGTTAGACTTTGCCTATGGCCTAAGGGATGTCAAGAGTTCTATAGGAAAAGAAGTGGTGATGTTCTCATGCCTCACTCATGACTTTTTTTCTTTCTTTCGTTCTTTATGACATCAGATTTTTTTGAATCAAATACATTTTAAATCTCCTTCCCTGCCTTAAATATGCTTGATTGTTTTTCACTGATATGATATCCTCAACTGTCTGTGAAATATCCTTTCCTAACCATTATAAAAATTCAGAGGCTTAGTGTTAAAATGATGGAGATTTGTTCCTATGTACATCCACTACTGAAACTGGCAACAGTTCTGGCAGCAGTTTTGATGCCATAGTATTGAACATTTCTTGACTCAATCCTGTCATTCAAGTGCACACAGTCACTGTGTCAAAGATTAAGAGTCAATAATTTTTTCCACAAGAAAGGTAATAACAGAAGAGTAATTCTTGTCTTGGATATACAGTGTGTACCCAAACAAGAAATCTAGAAAAATATATAAAGAGAATTTCATTTTAAGCTTCAGTGGTACATTCAAATCTATTGTTACCAAGGGGTATTCTAGAAATTAGAGTTTTAGTTTTATTGTTGACAACATTCCCTTGCATCTCCTGCCATGTTATCAGACCTTTGCGTCTTGATTCTTGAACTGTTCCACAGAAGTTTTTCTCTTCATTCAGTAAGAAAACACTCTGTAGATGTGCTACCCATTTCCTATGGTTCTTTTGTCTAACTTCTTCCGTCAGGCCTTCCTTCAATTCAGGGTCATACCTCAGATTCTGACATATAATTTTGCTATTTTTTGCTGCTAGGTATTCTATACCATAAGGTAAAATTGTGAAGATAGGGAAAAAAATAATCATCATCACCAGGATTTGGTGAACTATTTAATATACAAGCAAGTCTTTCCTATTGTCAAGGATAGACTCTGCTGACAAGGCTAATATACATAGTTGTACTATTATATATGGGATTTCTCAACATTTCATCGCCCAGTGGGAAATTATGAAAAACTGTTTTACTAATCCATAAAATAAAATACCTAAGATTACAAAGGAATTCATTATGTTACAATGCAGTTATCAAATATGAAACAAATTTATGATAAAACAGTGTATGTCCTTCTTCATTACACACAATAAAATAAGACCTAGGCACATTTAATGAATACCATAATTCCAAAGTTGTAGTCTATTAGAAGACTTTAAAAATATTAAGTAAAGCTGTAACAACTTCACCGTAAGATAAAAATATATGTAATTTATACTGCTGATAAATTCAAATAAAAAAACTAATGGATTAGTTTCCTACATACACAATGAATGAAATGCTGAATTTCAGGTATAAGTCAGTGAAAATAAAGATTTTTGCTTTACTTAGTACCCAAAATCCATGGATCCCATGAGATGTCACGGACTTTAGTTTATAAATCTATGTATTTAATTATTTGTATCTCCCACATTCGATTGCACATTCTACCAAATCCCCTGGTCTATATCCAAGATTTGGTCTATGTCAGAATCCCATGACAAATGGAGAGAAGAAGTACCTGCATTGCCTCAAAAATGGCCTCACATAAGTTTATTTTCTCCATTCTTAGTGTCGTTTCTCTTTTTTTGTTGTTAACTACTACATAAGCATTTTAACCCTCCATTACTTTAATTTGTAACCTCTTGCAATTTTATGTTCTAAAACCAGAATGATCTTTAAATATACAAATCTGATGATGTAAATTAGTGTCCTTTACTTCCATTCCTCATCAGCTGCATTGGGCTTACTTTTATTATCAATAGTGTTGGAGTACACAAGTGTGGAACAGTATGGGATTATTTATTTCTCATTAAATATATATTTATGACCTTACTATCAGTAAGAATCAGTGCTAAGTGGGAATATGTGTGAGTGTGTATATGTATGTGTATCTGTGTTTGGTTATGTTTATGTGTGTATGAGAAGGGACACAATGAATAACAAAATTTTTATTCATGTACTGTTTTCTGCTTCTCTTCAGATGGTTTCTTTAAGCTTTGGTGTGTGGAAATCTGTTAATTTGTGTGCTTCTCAACATTTTCAGGTCATAATAGTAAGCATTTTATATATTACTGCTGGAAGGCATGAAAGTGTGTTCTTGCAATGACAAAGTACATTGGAAAGCAATTAACATGCTAAGTAATTGTAGCTGAATGAAAATGGAGATTTAAAAAAAAAAAAGTATTTCAGGTTCTTTGGCTTTTTTCATTTTGTTTGTTTTTGTTTAATTGGAGGAAATTCCCAGTGATTTATTTAGTGCTTTTTAAAAAAATGGATATTTTCCATGCCAAGCAAATTTGGCAGGGTGAAAATCCAATCTGTTGAAAGATGAATTTGTGTAATAGCAATACAGAGAGTGAGGTTCTCTCTTCATTTTAGCACTTATTGTGACCAGTGCTCCCTTGGGCCCAGCTCATTCCTTATCCTCATATATACAATTTGCACACTTGGTACTGGAATGCATGTAAATGGTCTACATTAAAGCTGATGATTAACAAAAGTGCATGTACATAAAATATGTGTACTATCATTAAGCTGCCTCAAAATGTTTGTAATTTAACTAAATAATGAAAAAATTAATTATACCACAGAAGCAGCTACCTTTTTGTCTTAGTCCCCTTGGGTTGCTATAACAAAATACTACACACACGGGTAGCTTATAAACAACAGAAATATACATCTCACAGTTCTAGAAGCTGGAAGTTGAAGATCAGGTGCCAGGATGGTTAGGTTTCTGGTTAAGACCCTCTTCTAGGCTGCAGACTGCTTAATTTTGCTGCATCCCCATATGGTAGAAAGGGCTAAGGAGCTCTATGGGGCTTCTTTTAAAAGGGCATTAATTCCAATCATGTGGGCCCTGTCTTCATAACCTTCTCTCTTTCAAAAGGGCCTATCTCTTGAGTCCATTACTTCAGAAATTAGGATTTCAACATGAATTTGGGGGACACACAAACATTAGGACATTTACATAGTATGTAAAGGTGTGTGCTTATTTTATTTGAAAGAGAATAAGGAATTGCTAACACTAATGTGGTATTTTTTTACTTTTCTATCTAGGGTAAGTAATCATCTATTTTAAACAATGATTACAAAAGTTATCAGCATTTCAGGTTTTCATTAAAATATCTTTCATTAGATTTGTTTAAAGAGCCACTTCTAAATATTGTTGAAGGTAAATAATATCACACTGGGATTATATTAAACTTATTATGACATAGCTTTTCAGAATATCAGGTTTACTTAAAGATTTTGAGAAGGGACGTTAAATACTAAAGATATGGCATGGAGTGTACAATTTGCATAGATTTAAAGAATAAATTATGGAGATTTAGATACGTTTTGATTTTGTGCTGCAGAAAGATGAGGTAGACCATATGGAATTGTTCTGAATTCTTCCTCCTCCCCTTACTGTTTAGGATTCATCCATGGAAAATGTTTGGGAAACTCCTTAGAGGAATGTTAAACTTAAGAAAGCATCTTGTAAACAATGTAGTAAGCAAAATTGGCTATTTTGTAGATACTAGTCTATCTCGAGTGCTTGGTTTATATATAAGATTTGAGTTTAAATATTTCAGACTATTGCCCCAGGGAATTGTGGCATGTCAGTTGATTTTTTGCAGTATGAATGTAACCACAGTATTTTTCTACGCACAAAGACTAGAAATGGAAGTAGATCTCACACACACACACACACACACACACACACACACACACACACAGACACCTATTGCATGTATGTAGAATTTACCTTGATTTAATAATTTTATTTAGGGATTCAATGCGACAAGTACCATAAATAAAATTTAAAAGTAGCTCCCTTCTTAATAAAGAAGTAAAAATTTTGGGGGAAGCCTGGGTAGCTCAGTTTTTAAGCACCCAACTCTTGATTTCTGCTCAGGTCATGATCTCATGGGTTAGTGGGAATAAGCTCTGCACTGGATTCCTCACTGTCAGTGCGGAATCTGCTTGGGTTTCTCCCTCTGATGCTCTCTCTGCCGGGAGCCTTGCACTTTTTCTCTTTCTTTCTCAAAATAAATAAATAAACGTTTTTTAAAAAATAAGTAAAACTATTTTTAAGAAGTAAAACTTTTAAAAAGACCTTATTTCCTAGTTACTTTTTGATATTTATTATGTAACTTTTTCTGAAATAGTATTTTATATAGGAATTCTATACATTTCCATACATCATTCATACAGAAAACATGTACTGTATTTTAAAATGCAGTTTTTTATATGAAGAATCATAACCTTTAAAGATGTAATAGAAAAATACTATTGTGAATGAATGTGAATTTTCATAGAAAAATTCGTGGATAATATATTCCTCCAAAGATAATGCATATTTTGAGGATATCTATGTTATCTGAAATTTCAGGATAAGTATATTATCTATTAGTTCTTAATCATTATTAGTTTATATTCTTATTATTTTATAAATAATTTTTACATACCCTCCAACTTTGTTTCCTTTTAGGTTATTCTATCTTTGGATCATCGTTTTGTCAAAATTTTATGTAGAAATCAAGGTAAGAAAGCATTTGCGTCAGGGCGTCTGGGTGGCTAAGTCAGTTAAGCCTTGGACTCTTGGTTTCACCTCCAACCATGATCTTAAGGTTTGTGAATTCGAGCCCCGTTTTGGGCTCCACACTGCTGGTGCAGAGTTGCTTGAAATTCTCACTCTCTCCCTCTCTCTCTCTGCCTCTCCATCCCCAGTCTCTCTCTTTCTCAAAATAAACAGAGCCAAAGCATAAAAGACTCTTAAAAACTGAGAACAAATTAAGGGTTGATGAAGGGTGGGAGGGAGGGGAGGGGAGGTGATGGGTATTGAAGAGGGCATCTTTTGGGATGAGCACTGGATGTTGTATGGAAACCAATTTGACAATAAATTTCATATATTAAAAAATAAATAAATAAATAAACTTTAATTTAACAAAAAGAAAGAAAGCATTTGTGTGAAAATACTGGTCTGAAGAAATATATGCAGAAGATGCAATACATATATATATACATATATACATACATACATACATACATACATACATATATATAATACATGAACATTACTCAGCCATAAAAAAAGAATGAAATCTTACCATTTATGACAACATGAATGGATTTAGAGATACCATGCTAAGTGAAATAAGTCAAAGAAGGAAAAATACCATATGATTTCATTATATGTAGATTCTAAGTGCTATCATATGGTATTTGTCTTTTTCTTATTTCATTATAAAACAAAATAAATGAACAAATAAAATGAAACAGAAACAGACTCACAGATACAGAAAACAAACTGTTGGTTACCAGTGTGAGGAGTGGTTGGACAGTGGGTGAAATAGGTGACCTGAATTAAAAGGTATAAGTCTTCTAGCTAAAAGTATGTCATAGTAATGTAATGTACAGCATAGGGAAAATAGTCAATAATATTCTAATAACTTTTCATGATGATAAATGGTAACTGGATTTACCATGGGGATCAGTCATAACATATAAAAATATCAAATCACTCTGATGTACACCTGGAACTAATGAGATATTGTAAGTCAATGATACTTTCAAAAATATTAACAAGAAAGCATTGTGGAGAAAACAGAATTTATAGATCTCTGTAGTACACTGATGATATTGAGATGTCCTTCTCTCTGGAATGCAGAGTAAATAGAAAAAACTCTGTTCTTCATTTCCTTTGATGTAAATATTCCCATTAATTCCATCTGAATGGAAATTTCAGTTAAATCAGAACTTTTTTTCCCCGAATAATACCAGATATAGAGCTATTTTATAATAATACATATCTTCTAAAATTACTTCAATCGAGCATATGTTTATGTGTGTACTTGTACATATATACACATGTACACACACTCTGAAGACTGAAATAGAAGATTGCTATTGTTATCCTGTCATTTGCAACAACATGGATTAACCTGGAAGACATTATGATAAATGAAATAAGCCAGAAAGTAAAAAAAAAACCCTGCATGATTTCACTTACATGTGGCATCTAAAACTGTGGAAACAGGGAGTAGAACAATGGTTACTAGGGGTTGGGGGATAGGGGGAATGGGGAGATGTTGTTTAAAGAGTACAAAGTTGCATTCGTGTAGCATGAAAAATTCTGGAGATCTGATGTAAAGCATTATGACTATAACTAATAATATGGTTTGAATTCTGGGAAATTTGCTGAAAAATATTTCAGGCGCTGTCACTATTAAAAAAATGGTAACTACACGAGGAAATAGATATCCTAATTAGCATATTATTAGCATACAGTAATCATTTCACTGTATGTATATTTACCATATGTATTATTATATATTAACTACATATAATATGTATTTATATATAATATAACCTAAATATATACACTTTTATTAAATGATTAAAATACAGAACAAAAATAATATGAAAACAGGGAAGGGGACAAAACATAAGAGACTTAAATATGGAGAACAAACAGGGTTACTGGAGGGGTTGTGGGGGGGATGGGCTAAATGGGTAAGGGGCACTAAGGAATCTAATCCTGAAATCATTGTTGCACTATATGCTAACTAATTTGGATGTAAATTAAAAAATAATAAAAAATAGAAATATATATATATAGAACAAAGAAATAAAGTAAAAAATAAAAGAATCACATGCGAAGAAAAAGATAATACACTTCAATTTAGAGAGATATAAAGCCTCAATATGTATTAACATAGTAATATGCCTTGTCAAATATTTCATATGTTTTTATCTTTTAATGTTTATTTTTTAGAGACAGAAAGAGATGGAGTGTGAGCAGGGGAGGGGCAGAAAGAGAGGGACACAGAATCTGAAGTAGGCTCCAGGCTCTGAGCTGTCAGCACAGAGCCCGATGCAAGGCTCAACCCATGAACTGCGAGATCATGACCTGAGCAGAGGTTGGACCCTTAACCAACTGAGCCACCCAGGTGCCCCAAATATTTCATATGTTTCAAAACTGAAAAATATAAATTAAGGTTCTGATGTGGTCAGCAATTATAAGGACTTGATTCTGAACTAACAAGCAGTGTACTAAGTGTTAATTGCTACCACAGACCTTTCTCTAATGATGCCCAAAACTTTTAAGGTTCTGAGACCCCACGTACCTTTTTGGTCTTCAGGCTTTCCTTTCTTATGTTGGAAAAATATTTTTTCATATGCATTTTATTTTTATCTAGATGAACAGAGTTTTCTGACAATTTTAAATATGTTTACAAAGACCAGGGACAGAAATTAAATCATAGCACTTCAACTACTGATGATTCCACTTACCACAACTTAACACTTATTCTATGGATTGCTGACTAAGATGGCTTATTTTCTCAAAGTGATTTCATTTTGATTTGCAATGGCCATGTTTAGAATAGTTTAGACTATGTTTCAATGTAGCTAAAAAACTAGTTATTTTTCTAGTCAACACAAATGAAAATGTTTTCATTGAATTTCCTCTATATATTACAAATGTTTTCTGTATTATAATAATACATCCTGAAATACACTTTGCAGTTTAGGAACGGACATGTTGATCGAACTAAGGCTTTAAGCTATATTTAATCTAAACAAAGCTACTGGTAGAAATAAACACATTGAGTTATTCAATGGTGGGTTTTACTGTCTCAGAGCAAGCCACTGGTTTGACAACATCCCTTCTAGAGGGGATTGGTTGTTATGGTGTTATGGTTGTTACTACCATGTATCAGGCAATGAGGTGTGAATGTGTAAACAACATTTAGACTTTATGGGTGGGATGCTGATTAGTGACCTGAAAGGGTTAATGCATCCTTTCCCCCATTAATTAACAGGAAATAAGGTAGGTCCTTTAGAGAAAGACACTGATATTTTATGTTTATGTAAATAATAATACATTCCTTTGAAATTATAGACACTATTTTATTTTAACCTAAACATCAGTAAATAAGCATTATATGCTCACAGCTATTTTTCTGGAATTCACTTCTTTTTCATTCCTTCTCTTTCTTTGGTGTATTTCCTAAATTTAAATGTCATAAAGACTTCTTCTATATATGTTTAAATAACAAAGAATGTTAGTTTTCCTTAGTGAAGCAGGCTCATTGGAGCTTTAATTCTTCCCAGGTTCCTCTTTGTGTGCATTAAGTTGGCTCTTCAAGTAAAATATACCACATGTATGAAAGCTCTGACGCTCACTGCTGCATGTGGTTCTTCAAAGACAGCATCTCACATGTTGATCCCCTTGCCACTCTGAGGCTGTCCCTGGATTCTCTCTATTGGTCCCTTTGAACAGTCTTTGAAGTGCCACATGTAACTGCAGACAGTCCTGGGATACATCACCACATTACGAATTCCAGCTGCAAGCCAGCTTCCTGCTGAAGTTGAGGGATTGGAAAGAGATCACAATATGACATCCATCTAGTTAAAATAAGCTCAAGAAAGTTGTGAAAGGGAAAAAAAATATAAGAGAACTGAGTCTCTAAATAGCCGTTAGGCGACTAATACAAGAGATCTCCAACAATCAGTTGAATTTAATATTAGCCCAGATATTTTTGTGGCAAATCCCTAACAAATTGAAAATAATGACTCTAAATTAAATTCCTGCCTTTAGTGGTCTTCAGGATTCCCTCTCTCTCCTCATCCCCCTCAATCTTTTCTCTTACACAATTCTCAACTTGTCATCACGTTGCTCTACTTTTGGATATAGGCCTAAATATATTTATTTTTAAAAGCACTACTGACAATAACAACCACAGCAAAAATCTGTAGATTGAATATTTAAAAAAGAAATACACAAACATTACTAATCTTAATATCTGTTGATGTTTGTGGAGTTAGCATATGGGCTGGTCTTAATGTGATAAAATGAAAAAAAAAAAAAAAAACCCAAACCACACTTTAAGCATTGAGCTCATAAGAAGATAGACATTCCGTGTTCTGGTCTTATTTGGCCAAGGCCCAGAAAATTGTGGTGCATTATATATTGGTTCCTCAGGGTGTCGACTAAGGTTCTTATTTTTTTGTATTCTATTTATATAAAAGAAATACTTACATATATAAAAGAATACTTTTATAGAATACATATATAAAAGAATATATAAAAGAATACTTACATATTCTTTTAATGAAGTATGTATTTTGATCACATGAATTTGTGTTCAAGTTCCTCTTCTCTTAATAGCATTTAATTAGGGGGAAGTGGACACATACTCACTATCTTTTCTATGAATTCAGTGTTTTGTCAGTATCCATAATGACTTTAATCTATTCAACTCCCCTGTTTGTTCAGCATGTATTCTTTCAAAATAAATTTGCTCACATTTTATTACTATTTTTTTGTTGTTCCAAATGTTCATGCAAATCTGTATTTCCATAAATCTCCATCCTAAATACAGTCAGTGTAGCTCATTGTTGGAGGAACCAGAAGCAGCAGCATCTAAGCCATGCATTGATTTTGATGACAAAATTTGGGGCCTCTTTATTTTTGGTATATAGCTTTCATAATGACACAGTCCTTCCCTATCATATGGAGAATTTCTTTTTTTTAATGTTTATTTATATATTTTTGAGGAGAGAGAGAGAGAGAGAGAGAGAGAGAGAGAGAGAGAGAGAGAGAGAAACGTGAATGGGGAAGGACAAAGAGAGAAAGGGAGACAGAAAATCCTAAGCAGGCTCTGTGCTGTTACCACAGAACCAGACGTGGGGCTCTGGCTCACAAACTGTGAGATCAAGACCTGAGCTGAAATCAAGAGTTGGACATTTAACCAATTGAGCCACTCAGGCACCCCATCATCTGGAGAATTTCTAACTTCTGACTCTTGTACTGGAGGTCCCATGCTCTGGATCTAGCATATTCTGCATTCATAGCATACATCCTCCCCCAAACCCTGTTTTGGAAAATAAGTCTTCCAGGAGCGTGCTCTAAAAGGATCTATGTGAACTATTTTATTGTGCCAAAACATGTCTGAAAATGAGTTTATTCTATACTCCTACCTGATTCCTGATTTATAAGGTAGATGGGTTTAGAAATTTAAATTATGAAAATGTTTCTTGAAGATTTTTTTTTGTGATGCAAAAATAAATAATATAAAATTTACCACCCTAACCATTTTAACTGTACAGGTCAGTAAAGTACATTCACATTGTTATGAAATAGACCTCCCAAACTTTTTCATCTTGCACATTGAAAACTGTATTGAAGAACAACTCCCGTTTCCTCTTTCCCCTAGTTGTTGACAACCACATTCTACTTTCTGTTTCTATGAATGTGACAACTTTAGATACCTCATATAAGTGGAATTATATAGTATTTGTCTTTTTGTGACTGATTTATTTTACTTAGCATAATGTCCACAAGGTTCATGTATGCTGTAGCATGTGACATAATTTCCTTTCTTTTTATGGCTGAATGATATTCCACTTTACATTTATAAATACCACTTTTTCTTTTTCCATTAATGTATCAGTGGACATTTGGATTGCTTCTACCTCTTGGATACTGTGAATAATGCTGCTATGAAAATGAGTGTGTAGATATCCCTTCCAAACTCTGCTTTCAATTATTTTGGATAAAACTCAGAAGTGGCATTATTGTATCATATTGCAGTTCTATTTTTACTTTAGGGATAAAATTCCACACTGTTTTCCAGTGTTTGCACCATTTTATAATCCCATCAATAGTGAACAAAAGATCCAATTTTTCCACAGCTGTAGCAACATCTGTTATAATGTTTTTTTTATTATTGTTTTTTTTTTTTCATTTTACCCATCCTAATGGGTAAAAAGTACTACCCTACTGTGTATCTTGTTTTAAGTGTATTTATTTTGAGAGAGAGAGAGAGAGAGAGAGAGAACATGGAAGAGAGGCAGAGAGAGAGAGAGAGAGAGAGATAATTTCTAGCAGGCTCCGTGCTGTCAGTGCAGAGCCCAACTTGGGGTTAAAACTCATCAGCCATGAGCTCCTGACCTGAGCCAAAACCAAGAGTCTGACACTTAACTGAGTCATCCAGCTACCCCACTAACTGTAGTTTTGATTTGCATTTCTCTGATTATTAGTGATGTTAAGCATCTTTTCATATACTTGCTATTTATACATTATTTTTGGAGAAATACCTATTCAAGTCCTCTGCTCATTTTTTAATTGGGTTATATGATATTTTGTTGTTAAGATATAGGAGATTTTTAAAAAATATATGTTCTAGATATAAACTTCCTATTAGATGCTTGGTAAATATCTTCTCCAATTCTGTAGATCACAGTTTCACTCTGCTGATTGTGTCTTTTGATGTACATAAGTTTTCAATTTGATGTAGTTTCATTTGTTTATTTTTGCCTTTGTTAACTGTGCTTTTGTGTTGTCATATACAAAACTGTTTCAAAGTCCAACCTCATGAAGCTTTTCCCTATGTTTTTTTCTAGTTTTGTAATTTTAGGTCTTATATTTTAGGTCCTAAAACAATCTTGGGTTACTTTTATGCATGGGATAAGATACAGATCTATTTTCAGTCTTTTTAATGTGTATATTCAGTTTTCCCATCACCATTTGTTAACAAGACTATCCTTTCCCTGTTGAGTGATTGTGGCACCACTGACAAAGATCATTTGACCATATACACAAAGGTATATTTCTGGAATCTCCATTCTTTTTCATTGGCCTATTTGTCTGTCTTGAGGCCATTACCATACCGTTTGGGTGATTATAACTTTGTAATATATTTTGAAACTAAAAAGTGTTAGTTCCCCAACTTTTTTTCTTTTTATAAATTTTTCTGGCTATTCAGGGTCCCTTGAGATGATATATGAATTTTTTTTTCAACGTTTTTTATTTATTTTTGGGACAGAGAGAGACAGAGCACGAACAGGGGAGGGGCAGAGAGAGAGGGAGACACAGAATCGGAAACAGGCTCCAGGCTCCGAGCCATCATCCCAGAGCCTGATGCGGGGCTCGAACTGACGGACCGCGAGATCGTGACCTGGCTGAAGTCGGACGCTTAACCGACTGCGCCACCCAGGCGCCCCGATATATGAATTTTAAGATAAGTTTTATATTTTTGCAAAAATGCTTGCGGTGTTATGGACATTTTAACAATAAGTCTTTCAATCCCTGAATTTATGTTCCTTTTCCATTTATTTGTGTCTTCTTATATTTTTCTTCAGCAAATTTTGTGGATTTTAGTGTACAAGTCTTTCACCTTCTTGGTTAGGTTTATTTCTCAGTAGTTCATTATTTTTGATGTTATTATAAATAGAATTATCTTAATTTTATTTTCAAATTGTTCATTTTTTAAATTAATTGTTTATTTAATTGTTCATTCTTAATGTATAAAAATGAAATTGAGTTTCAGGTGTTGATTTTGCATCTGGCAACTTTGTGGAATTTACTAGTTCTAACAGGATTTTTTGTGGAATCTTCAGCGGTTTCTACAGATAAGATCATAGAATCTATGAACAGAGATAATTTTACTCATTTCTTTCCAATTTGGATGTCTACTACTTCTTTTATGCCTAATCACTCTGACTAGGGCTTCCAATAGTATGTTGAATAAAAGTGGAGAAAGCAGACACCATTGTTTTGTTCCTAATCTTAGAGAAAAACTTCCAGGTTTTCACCGCTGAGTGTGATGTTAGCTATGGGTTTTTCATAAATGGCCTTATTATGTTGATGTAATTTTAATCTATTATTAGTTTTTTGAGTGTTTTTATGATGAAAAGGTGTTGAATAGTATCAAATGAGTTTTCTGCATCAAGTGAGATGATTATGTGCTTTTATCATTCTATTTATGGCATATTACATTGGTTGATTCCCATATGTTGAACTATCTTTATATTCCAGGATAAATCTTACTTGAACATAGTGTATAGTACCTTGGTGGTGCTATTAAATTCAATTTATTATTATTTTTATTTTTTTGAGGATTTTTTAATCAATAGTCATCAGGGATTTTTTTTTTTTCATTTTGCAGTGTCTTTGTTTGACTTTGATATCAGACTAATGCTGACCTCAAAGAATGAGTTTGACAGTGTACACTCTTCAAATTTTGGAAGAGTTTTGGGAAGATTGGTGTTAATTGTTAAGTTGTAGAATTCTCCAGTAAAGCCATTCAGTACTGTGCTTCTTTTTGTTAGGACATTTTTGATTACTGATTCACTCTCTATAGTCATTATTGATCTTTTCAGACTTTTTTTTTTGGAGGGGGGGAGTGCAAGCCAGGGGGAAGGGCAGAGAGAAAGGGCCAGAGGACCTGAAATGGGGTCTCTGCTGATAGGCTTAAACTCATGAACTGTGAGGTCCTGACCTGAGCCAAAGTCGGATATTCAACCGACTGAGCCACTCAGGTCCCCCAATCTTTTCAGATTTTCTAACCTTTCCAGATTCAGTATTGGTAGGTTGTGTGTTTCTATGAATTTATCCATTTATTCCAGATTACCCAACTTATTGGCATACAGTCGTTCATAATATTCTTTTATAATTCTTTTCATTTTTGTGACATTGGTTATAATTTCTATTTTGTTTCTTATTTTTGTTATTTGAATATTCTCTCCTTTTCTTTTGTTAATCTAGAAAAGGGCTTGTCAACTTTTCTGAGCTTTTCAAAATCTCTTCATTTTATTGATTCTGTTAGATTGTTTTTCTATTCACAATTTTATTTAACTCTGCATTTATCTTTATTATTTCTTTCCTTCTGCTAAATTTGGGTTTAGTTTATTCTTTTTTTCCTAGTTTTTGAAGATATGAATTAGGGCTGTTGATTTCAGATTGTTTTTAATTGTATTTATTTGCAACTATAAACTTTAATTTTTGCCCTATTTCACTTAATTTAATAAATTTTGGTATGTTGTTTTCATTTTCATTTGTCTCAGAGTTTTTTCTAATTGCGCTTGTGACTTCTTTTTGACCCTGTAGTTGTTTAAAAGGATGTGGTTTAATTTCTACATAGATTTTTCAATTGGTTTCTGTTTTAATTCCATTGTGATCACAAAAGGTACATTGTATAATGTTAATCATCCGGAATTTTTTAAGTTTTCATTTCAGATCTAACATGATCTATCATGAAGAATGGTCCATGTGCATTTGAGAAGACTGTATTCTGCTGTTTTATGGCTCAGTGTTCTGTAGGTCTGTCAGGTACAACTGGTCTGTAATTTTATTGTCTATAATGTTGTTCAAGTCCGCTATTTTCTTCTTAATCTTCTGTTTGTTTTTTCTATCCATTATTTAAAGTATTACAGTCTCCAAGGGCACCTGGGTGGCTCAATTGGTTAAGTGTCTGACTCTTGATTTTGGCTCGGGTCATGATGTCATAGTTTGTGAGTTTGGGCCCCAGGTCAGGCCCTGCACTGACAGTGAGGAGCCTGCTTGGGATTCTCTCTCACTCTCTCTCTCTCTCTCTCTGCCCCTTCCCTGCTTGCATGCTCTCTTGAAATAAATAAATAAAATAAAAAAAAGTATTACAGTCTCCTCCTCTTACGGTGTTGCTATTTCCCTTTTTAATTCTGGAAATAGTTGCTTTATATATGTAGTAACTCTGAAGCTTGGTGCTTGAATATTTATAATTGTTCATTCTTCTTGCTTAACTGACATTTAAAATTTTTTTTTCAAAGTTTATTTATTTTTGGGACAGAGAGAGACAGAGCATGAACGGGGGAGGGGCAGAGAGAGAGGGAGACACAGAATCGGAAACAGACTCCAGGCTCTGAGCCATCAGCCCAGAGCCCGACGCGGGGCTCCAACTCACGGACCGCGAGATCGTGACCTGGCTGAAGTCGGACGCTTAACCGACTGCGCCACCCAGGCGCCCCTTAATTGACATTTTAATCATTATATAATGTTCTTCTTTGTCTCTTGACTAATTTTGGACTTAAAGTCCACTACACCTAGTATTAGTATAACCACCACTATTCTGTTTTTGTTACCAGTTGAATGGAATATGTTTTTGCATCTTATCCCTCTCAGCCTATGTGAGCACATAAATCTAAAGTCTCAACAATTGTCACAAAAGTGTCTTTCTGAAATAAATAAATGAATAAATAAATAAGTCCCTTGTAGACAGGACTTAATTGGATCCCAGTTGTTGTTTTGTTTTGTTTTGTTTTTACACATCCAGCTAATCCAGGCCTTTTGATTGGAAAGTCTATTCTAGTTATATTAAAAATAATTAATGGTTTGGAAGGACTTATTGTTGCTTTGTGAGCTGTTTTCTGTATGCCTTATAGCTTTTTGCCTCCCTCTTACTACCTTTCTGTTTCTTGGTGTGTTTTTTTTTTTTAATATTGATACGCTTTAATTCCCATTCTCATTTCTTTTAAGTATATCCAATAGATATTTTCTCTATGGTTACCATTGCAATTACATAAAACATCTTGAAATTATAACACTTTATTTTAAACTAATAACATCTTCAATTGCATGTGTGTCATTTTATGTAGCTTTATTTTGTCCCTTTGATTGAGCTATGTTTCTTATTTCTTTTTATGCCTTGCACATTTCTTTTTTTTTGGCTGGGATTTGGGCATTAAAAAACAAGACAAAACAAAACAAAACAAAACCAAAAAAAAAAAAAAAAAAACCTTTCCCAATCTTTGACTACTTGGCTTCACGCAAGGGGAGGCCTTCACTTAGCTGGACTGGAGGTTCTAGGACCTTATAGACCTTTTCTGATCTCTTCTTCCCCTTGGTGTCTGCCTGCAGAACTGCTGCTTCTTACTTCCGTGTGTAGCCAATTCCATACTCAGACTGATCCCATTAATGACCAGAATCATGTGAGACAGAAACCAATCCCTTGGGCAGTCCCCGACTAGCCAGAATATTGGATGTGTGGTGCACTCTTTTGTTCCCAAGGGAGGAACCCTGGTATGGGGAAAGGGATGTCTCCCAGTTGCTTTGCCTTATTCAACAAAGAGTTGTGCCAAATGCCATAATTTTCCTATCTTTTTTGCTGGAATTCCTTTTGGTTTCACAATAGCCTTGGTGCTGTAGGTTTTCATTTGTTCTCTAGAATTCTCACAGAGGATTCTGGTCCATATATTGTTGTTAACTCCTTATTTCTGTATGGAAAAGAGGGCTTATAGTTTCCTAGGCCTCTATTTTGCTGATGTCACTCTTCCCTCAGATTTTGAAGGCATTACTTCACTGTTTTCTTGCTTTCAGTACCATTATGGAAAGTTTTGAAACCATTCTCTTTCAGGGTACTCTTATATTACTTATTTTTTTCTTTGGGGATGCTTTTGGATCTTTTCTTTGTTTCAAGTATACTGTTCTAAAGTAATATGCTTTGTTCTGGGTTACTTTTCATTCCTTGTGCTTTAAAATTTGGGGCCTTTTCAAACTGAAACTTTTTTATTATTATTCTTAAAGGGCATTTCTTAAATTATTCAAATATCCACTCTCCTATTTTATTTTCTTTCTCTCTTTTTTTATATTACTCTGAAATTGAGTCTTTTAGATTGATCTTCTAATTTTCTTATATTTTCTCTCCCATTTTCCTTTTACTTTCTCTTGCCCTATTTCCTGGAATGTATTTTATACATTTATGCTCCATCATATCTAATTGTTGCTGCTACTTCTTCTGTCTATTAAGGTATGTAGGGCCACTTTGCTTCTCATAATTAAGTGTTGCCGTTTGGTTTCTGTCACAATGTGATTCCATTACTTTTTCTGGAATTTAACTATGACAGTAGAGATGGAGCTAAGGTGAAGGATCTAAAATTCATCTTACAAGGTATTTCTCCTGGATGAAGATATCATTAGGGGTTTCAAATCAGACAAGAACAGGAGCATCAGGCAAAAGAAACAAATCTGCTTCCACTGACAAAAAAAAACTCAGAGGGATTTTTTTGGGTTTGCATCATTCTGAGTCTTCCTAATTTACTCTGACAACCCCATTCTAATCCACAATGTATCATGATTTTCCAACTAATACTTTAATATCCAAGTTATAGTCAAGCTGCCAAATTAATCTACGTATTTAATTTAGCAATCTGAAGGCATAGCTCTGTACCTGATTTTTTTTTTTTTGTCAAGTAAGCTTTATGGATAAATGATCAAAAGAGATCACAGATACTTTCTTTTTTTTTAATTTTTTTTTAATTTATTTTCTAAATTTTCTCCAAGTTAGTTAGCATATAGTGCAACAATGATTTCGGGAGTAGATTCCTTAATGCTCCCTACCCATTTAGCCCACCCACAATTCCTCCAGTAGCCCTCTGCTCTCCATATTTAAGAGTGTCTTATGTTTTTGTCCCCCTCCCTGATTTTTATTATTTTTGCTTCCCTTCCCTTATGTTCACACAGATACTTTCTGAGTTAAAGGTCCATTCTTGAGCTGAAAATTTGAAATCATGAGTTTCTAGTTTTCTTTCTTTAAGCTCCTGTGCATGATTTAAATCACTAGCTCACTCCACAGACCTCATGTCCCTTCCTTTTTTGAAGAAATGGTTTATTGCAGAAGCCACACAATTTACCAAAGTGTTGGTTTATTATACCCTTTATTTCAGGTGACCACAGGTGATGATAATGTAAGTATCTAACTACCTAACACATCAACACACAATTATGACTAGCAGTAGCTATCTACCAATGTTAACAAAATTCTTGCTGTTTTCAAAATCACCCAGCTCTGAAAAAAAATTACAGATTTTTATTTTCTTGAACATCTGTTAATTTTAACAGCTCTACACTATTACTAAGTCAAGTCTGGTTCAGTACCCATTAGAGTTCCCACTCTAGCTAATTGTAAAGAGCAAATAATTTTTATTATGTTTTAAATAGTTAATCTAATATTGGGAGATCTAGATGAGGGGACAGATCCTAAATGGAATATGCAGAAACTTCTTTCCTTGTCACACTAAAGAATGGGTCTGTCTAAGGGTCAGGGGAACCTACTTTGAATAAGAGACTGCAGAATATAAAAGCCATCTGCTGAGATGGGAAGATGTCATTATAGTTGTTTGACCCAGAATCATGTTCTCTGTGACCTGATTCACATTATCTAAACTACTCACTTTTGCCTTCCCTCATTCCCTGTATGACTCAGCTATAAACTCACATCACACACTAGTGAAACTCCTTTGTGGAATACAAGTCATAGACAGAATCCTAGCATGTTGGATGGCAGTCTGAAGGAATTTTGAGGAAACCAATCTAAATGATCAGCTTCCTCTAGTTAATAAAGGAAAAAAAAACAAATAAAAACAAAACAAAACAAAGAAAAAAAAAACAAAAGAAGAAAAGGAACAAAAAGAAAACAGAAAACTGAGTCTAATTTCCAAACCATTCAGTCTGATTTGTCAGCACCAATGTCACAGTGAGTGTCTGCTTATAACAGCCCTGCTTAAGACTAGCACTAAAGAATGTGGGAGAAGGGAAATTCTCACCGTAAGTAGAAGTAGGAATAATATATTTTAGTTTCTTAATTCTAAATAGAAAATCGCCCTGTTCCTGGAATATATTGATGATCAGGCCTGGTGTGGCAAATTTGGAAAACTGAAAGCAAGAGGTGTGATTTTTCAGAATGAGGCACAAGTCTACATATACACATGATCCATGCTTTTTAAAATTTTTAATTAATTTAATGTTTATTTATTTATTTTGAAGGACAGAGAGGCAGAGAGAGAGGGAGAGAGAGAATCCCAAGCAGGCTCTGCACTGTGAGGGCAGAAATCTATGTGAGGCTTGATGCCAGGAACCGCGAGATCATGACCTGAGCCGAAACCAAGAGTCAGTTGCTTAACTGACTGAGCCACCCAGGTGCCCCTATGTATGACTTTGTTAATGCTTTTCAAATGGGCATTAGGACACTATGTGAAAGATAACATTTTACTGTGGCTATTGCAGTCACCACCATATATATATATATATATATATATATATATATATATATATATACATATATATATATTTTTTTTTTTTTTTGAGAGAGAGAGAGAGCACATGAGCAGGGGTGGCTGAGAGAGAGACAGGGACAGGGGATCCAAAGCAGGCTCCACTCTTACAGCAATGAACCCAATGCAAGGCTTGAACTCAAGAGAAATGAGATCGTGACTTGAGCCGAAGTCAGATGTTCAACTGGCTGAGCCACCCAGGAGCCCTATTACCATATACCTTGATATTGTCTCAGGAATTATTTGCTGCCTCTAAATTCAAGAAATAATTTTTACAATATTTATACCTCTGGATGATAACCATGTGTATGTTAACATAATATTTCAGATGTCAACACTGGGAGAAGTGATACATGACATTTACTAAAAGCTAATGTAGTGAATATTTACTATGGGTCAGGAACTGTCCTAAGTGCTTCACATATTTTAACTCATCTACTATGCACTTCATTCTGTTATTATACTGATATGAGCACTCTGGCCCTTAGGATGGACCTCCTATACACCCAGAATATGGTTCACATATTGGGACTGTTGATATTACATACACATGAAGAGGGTGTGGAATACTTTATTATATATGTAACTGAAGTCTCTGAGGAGAGCAAGGCAGTTCTCTCGAGCAGACCCAAAATGTCCTGAGAGAGCACATGGAGGAGATGGCCTCAAGGTTTTTATTATGCTGAGGTGGCAAGGCTGAAGGTGAGAGTTCCTGACAAGAGCAGGGGCTTTGGGTCTGAAACTTCCAGCAATGCCAAAGGATGCAGGACATGGCTAGGCTTTCTTAGCTTGTGTACCTGTGGGCCTCAAGGCAGGGAGCAGTTGTAGGAGGCCATCGGATATATTTCTTTTAAACTTAAGAGAGAGAGAGAACATCAACAAATAACTAAATGGAGTTGGTACTCCCTGTAATTCCATTATATAAAATCATTCAAGAAGAATATACAAATCAAAGAGTTAAAGAAAGGGTTACAGGGAGGGATGAAAAGGATGTTAAAGGGAGAAAGCTGGGAGACACTAAAAGGGAAGCAAAGACAGGGAAAATGATTCATCATAAACAAAATTGGGAAGAAAGGAAAGGCAGGATAATAAAAATTGAACGTTGTAAAAACATAGTTTATGAAATACCATTTAGTGCAGACAGGCCTAGGAAGATAATGTTCAACATTAGTAATTTTACTGGAATGATAGATATAGAAATAAATTTTAATTTTAGGAGTCAATGATTAACAAGCAGTTTGAAAAGGAAAAGACAAATCAAATTATATTTAAGGAGGACATAAGTTTGAGTGAGAGATTTCCTGTTTCTACCTCCCCCTTTGGTATATCTTTGTACTTTGAATAAGTAATTCATGGTTGCTTCAAATATTTAGACATACAAATTAGCAATCATTCTAAATTCTATACTCAAACCTAAGCACTAGTAATAATTTGTCTTTCCTCTCATCCAAGTACTAACCAGGCCCAACCCTGCTTAGCTTCCGAGATCAGACGAGATCGGGCGCGTTCAGGGTGGTATGTCGTAGACTAATTTGTCTTTCCTGATACACATTCTCATTCATGGAATTCTATTCCACATAGCTGCTCTGAAATTAGACACTTGTGTCAATGTTTCAAGGTCAATAGGTATTGATACATTATTATTTTAATAGGAGTCATATCATTACATTGTATTATGGATACATTAACATTTATTCTGAATTATGTCTATGTATTATTCTCCTGAAATGTACCAGTTCTACATATACACTGGTACAGAATGTGTTATTTTAAAAATAATTTTTCTATTATATATATTATGATTATATTAACAATAATTTTTAGTTTATTTCCCAAGAAGGCTGCCAAATAATATTAGCTGAGATTTCCAAAGTGTTATGTATTAAGGTAGGTTTTAAAAATATATCATTCTGGGGCCCCTAGGTAGCTCAGTCAGTTAAGTGTCTGACTTCGGCTCAGCTCATGATCTCCTGGTTCGTGAGTTCAAGCCCCACGTCAGGCTCTGTGCTGACAGCTCAGAGCCTAGAGCCTGCTTCGGATTCTGTGTCTCTCTCTCTCCCTCTGCCCCTCCCCTGCTAACACTCTCTCTCTCTGTCTCTCAATAATAAATAAACTTTAAAAAGTTAAAAAAAATATATAATTCTGTAAGATATTATTTCCTTTGCCAAAGGTTATTCCAAATTCTCTTTTTACATTTTCAAATTGTCTTTTTGCCCACTTTTGTGTATTTTCAAAAATGTGCTGAATTTTCCAGATACTATTTGTTTGGGCAGAAGCTGGAAAATCTAAGCAACTTCACTCTTGACACAGAGATGTTGATCAGCCACAGGAAGTACAAAGAGAGCCAGTCACAAGTAGACCAGTGAAGATCATTTGAGAAGTAAAGGAGAAATGACCATCTGTGCTCAGAAGGCACCACAAGAAGAATGCTGGGTTTGGGACTGGAAAAATATGACCCTGCTATCTTAGAAAAATTGGTATCAACCTACTTTTGATTTATCAATGTAACAGTTTTTCCTGAAATAATTACTTTCTTAATTTTAGTCAAATAGAATTTATTTTGAGATTTCTTTAATTCATGCATTTTTTTAAGATTTTTTTTTAAATTTATTTACTTTTTGAGAGAAAGAGAGTGAGTGAGAGTGAGAGAAGAGAGAGAGAGAATCCAGTGCAGACTCTGCACTGTCAGTGTGGAGCCCAATGTAGGGCTCAAACTCATGAATGTTGAGATCATGACTTGAACCAAAATCAAGTCAGCCACCTAACCAAATGAGCCTCCAAGGTGCCCCTGAATATTTTTTAATGTTTATTTCTTTATTTTGATTTTGGGAGGGGGAAAGAGAGAAAATACCAAGCAGGCTCTGCATTGTCAGCACAGAGCCCAATGTGGGGCTCAACCCAAGACCATGAGATGGCGACCTGAGCCTAAATCAAGAGTGGAACACTCAACCAACTGAGACACCCAGGCATCCCTCATTCTGAATATTTTTACCATAGAGATGATTGTGGCCAAATGTGACAACTTTAAGTTTTAGATGTTGCTAATCCTCATTAATTAACCAGATACAAAGCTTAAATATTATATTTGTTAAACAAAATGTTTCAATGAACCTAGTTCTAAAGTCTTTTTCCTCCTATTTTCTCAGGAGAAAAAAAATCAACTTATTCTCAAAATGGAAACAGTCTTTTATATTACAAGTAAAAACAAAACAAAACAAAAAATGATTTGCAAATACTCTCAAGTAAACTCAGCATTTCCAAGTAAAAATCATCAGACAAGATTTCAAAAGACCAAGTATATACTCAATAGTTTGTTATCTAATATATGCAATGAATCTTATATCAACTAGAATTGAGTTGATATAATTTCTTTTGTTCTCATGGCACAGACATTTTAAAAAATTAAGTAGAGGGCAAACTGCTGGCTAATTTGCATTGAAAACCAAAATAAAACTATTGTTTTAGTGTCTTTTTGTGTGAAGTAAAAAGTAACCTGATAATTTCATGGATAAACACAGGTATGAATAAAATATGTATTTCTATAAAAGCGAACATAGTTTTGTTACTATAATTATCGAATTTATATTTTTTCTTAAAGAAGGTAACAGTTTCTCATGGTTTTAAACTACCTTGAATATTATAAATCTCTATATTAAACAAATTAACAATGTATGAACACAAATCAGTCATGGCAGTTTTGGAGAGGATCTAAAAGATTTGACTTTTATCATCGTAGGGCATCTGGGACTTGGAAGGACACCAAGACATGCTAGCTACATCTTGACTTCAAAGTAATTATTCATTTTTAACAACCCAGTGCCAATCAGGCATCAATGAAGAAAATAAAATCCTGCTGTTTTACCAATTTATAATCTACTTATTTCAATTTTATAAGAAATTGATGTTAAATGTGAGAAAAGAAGTGTCTTCTTCATAATGAAGTCTCTTTGAAATACTGTTTGAAAATTCTTTGTGTCTTTTTTTATGTATTTACTTCAAGAAGATGCAATGGCTTTCAAGTCTTCATAAACTGTCCATTTCCCTATGGTTGTTTAAGAAATCAAAAATCAAATTTGTGAAAGGTACAAGATATCTCATGATAATGGATATAACAAACAAATGAAAAAGCCACACTTCTACTTTCTTGATAGCAACTTAGAAGCTTTTTTTTAAGAATAAGTTTCAAAAATTCCAATACAAGTTATCCTGCCATGATCAATGTCTGAATAAGTAGTTGTGTTTCTTTAAACTGAAAATGCTCCCTGCACAACATGAAAATCAAGTGTGTAAGAACATTAAAATGCATCAGCTTAATCAACTTTGGATAATTTTCCCTGAAAAGATAGCATAAAAATATATTTAAGTTGACTGAATCTTTAATCTCTGTACTGTCCTGATCTTTAAAAAGCATCAAAAATAGACTCCATATGACTTCCTCTGACCTTTAAGTAGCATGAGTTGGTGAAAAACATACTATTTTATCTGTACTTTACATATATAAGAAAACATAAATTGACATCTGGCTAGCAAAATTGAGAAAAAGAGAGTGTAAAAATAGAACACATTTTAACAAAGAAAATTAAACATCTTCTGAGTACTTTAGCATTTTGGATCATATGCAGGATTTTATTACCTGTCCAGAAAAATATCATCATATAATTTTTTAACAACCACATCGTTATTATTTAAAAGTAACTGTCACAATATTACTACCCAATTAAATATTATACTTCTGCATACAACCACGAAAATCTGTGAACTGGGTAATATTTTATTCTTATTTTACTAAAAAGGAAAAACGTATCACAAGGAAGTTATGAAGGTCACATGAAGTAACAGAGCTAGGATTCTAGAATCCATGGTTTTATGTGTTACCTTTCAGATTAAATCATGCTTTTTCTTAAAATGAAAACAAAACATACAAACATGACTTCGGAGCCTAGAGTGATCTTGTTTCTATCCCCCAACCTCCTTATCTTCATCTCACATGGCACCCTCTTAGTAATCGAACTTGGTTGGTCATTTAGTTTCTCCAATCTCTCGTATTCCCTCCCACCTTGAGGAGGTGAACACGCTCTTCCTTCTTTCCATTGCATTCTTCTCAAAGCCTCTTTAAATTAATTATTTCTACTGCCCTGTCTTTCCAATCCAGGATTAAAAATCACTTCCAAACAATAGCCTTTCAAGAAATTCTCGGTTCCTCATTCTAATTAGGGTTTATTTCTATGAATTTACATGAATAGTTTCCTTATCTTAATAGTGCAAATTTAAATTGCAGTTATGCATTGATTAACATGATTAATGTATAATTACATTGAAGAACCGCTCAACAGAATCAGACCTTTATGAAGGTAATAATTTTTGCCTATTCATATACATCAATAGTTGGCATATTGTAGGCACTCGATTGGTATATAATGGTGAAAAAACATTGAATATTTTGATGCTATATACAATTTACTAATAGAAAATATGAGTATAAATATGCATTTAATGATTTATTCAATAAAAATCAAATAATACACTAATTTCATTTTTTAGATTTCTTATGTGATGTTGCAAGTCCTAACTCTGTATCTATATTTTTTTCTCAAGGCTTTATGATCATTTATATAATCCTTTGATATCAATACAGAAATTCTCTTAAAATGCTCTTGTTATTTCTCTTCTGGCATACACTAGAGGCCTTACATTGTTAATTAGAATTTTACTTATAAAGAGAACGAAACAATACCCACAAGGGTTTTTTCAATAATTTTAAAACATCCTTGCTTCTGAATATTTGGAATATATGTTCAGAAAACTTTATTAAAGGGCACTGATCCTTTAGACATACAAAAGTACATAAATAAACATATCAGATACTTAAAAATATTTAACACACAATAATTTTTCTGATTTGGTATGTTTGTCAACTTGCTTTAATATCAAACACTCCAAATAGTAGAATCTGCTTGTACCTAAAAATCTGTTTTCCCCCTTTTCCATAGTACTGAATTTATTATGGGCACATAACCTACCCAGAATACAGATCATATGCCTCAGGTCTTTCTGTTTGTATTGCGGCAAGGTGTGACTATATTCTGGCAAGGGATATAAATGGGATTAATGTGTCTAATTTCCTGGTTGTTTCCTTACTAGGTAGAATTCTGCCTTTTATTTCCTCTTTTGCCTCCACTGGCTGCTGTAAGCACCAGGAGGTCAGCTATCTTATACTGTGGGAATGAGAGACATTCCATCAAGATTGTGAGGTTACAATAAAAAGGGAGCTGGACTCCAGATGACTTCATGAAGCTGACTGCCTTACTAGTTCAAAATTTCACATGGCAGATGAATCATTTCTGATTTTTTAAACCACTCTTATTTGGGTCTCTATCACACTCAGCTGATATCATATCTTAACCCATTCCCCATTAATAATTTTGCAAGTTAGCAATAAAAATGCACAAAATCATTTTATTAAATATTTCTCTTGAAGAAATTAAGATCATTCCTAGCTTGGCTTTACTGAAATCTTTATTTTCTTAGTTATTGGTAAACCTATAACTGATTGCTAGAGTACTACATTTGTTCTTTTGCTTATATAAACTTCTCTCAGAATTTTTTTTTCTTTATGTGTTCTATTAAATATTTTGTGTTTTAATAGTGTTGGGATTTTTCTAATCCCTCAATTCAATTCAGTAGGTCATAAAATTTCAGTTCTGGCTAATAAATCCCATCCATCCTCCAATGGCATTAATTAACTTAAGAAGATGTACTATGAAAATTCCTCTTTTATTATACAATGAAAGACTTGGATGTGCTGTACTAGGTGGAGAAGGAGTCTGATATATGTGGATTTAGTTTCACCTTTACTCAAAATACGGTCCAATATCTCACTTAGCATCTTGTATCTCAATCTTTTTTCTTTTGTAAAATAATGTAAAGCAAACATTTCTTGGTATAACTTCCTGAGAGAGGGGCTGTTCTTCTAGCCCTTTGGAAAGTGTAAAATGGAATGTAAAAAAAAATTTTAATAGAAAAAAGAATATATGTAACTCTTCAAACTTTAAAACTATTGAATATTTATCCTGGATATTGAATTATAAAATAATGTATGACCAGTAAGATAAGAGATATTTAAAGATAATTTTAAAAGCTAATAGTTCCTATACAAAAAAATATTCCATTGAACTTATTGTTATATTTTTAAAATATGTAACAAAAATAAGTTAACATGAAATTTATATAGAAAAGAGTCACCAGGGGTGATAGAGGTTTCAGGATAGTAGAGGCTCAAAAATAATCATTGTTGATGGATCCACATATCTATTAACAAAGGAATGTAGTAGGAATGCTGTGATCTTAAGGCCTAGATACCAAGATAAATCCAAGATTTTTAAGGTAATACGTTAGCAGAGATAATTTCAAGTGAATCAATTTCCAGAATCCCAACACTCTTTCCTAAAAGGGATCTGCCTGCAGTGTTGCCTTTATCAATTCTGCTTTCCTAAGTCTTCATTCACAATGACGCTTCTCTTTCTACAAAAAACAATATGAAACAAAAATAAATAGGAAATACCACATACCCATTCTCAAACTTAACATGATGCATTTCTGGACCCTTCTAGGACACAAAGAAGCAATGTGCTTCCAAATAATTTTCCAATTAGAACAAAGGGAGAAATATTGAGAGGGATAGTAATTGATTTCATAAAAAATGGCAACATCATGGCAAGACTCCATGCTTTAGATAATAGATAGCTATATTATAATCAGAATTCAGAAGTTAACATGCTTATCACTCAAGCATGTATTAACATTTCTATTTGAACTGAAAAATTAAGTAAGATGTTTTCTGACAGAAAGGAAGTCTGATTTAGCTAATTTGTTTGATTATGGAAGCTGGCCTTGCCAATTAGTTCTTATGTTAGGCATTTTCTGAACATTGAACAAAATAAATCAGCAACACTAAAGTATTAATAAAATTTTATTTAATACATCATTTACTATACAAAATGTCAGATATTACATCTTCATAATTTATAAATGTAGGAAAAATGTTAGTCATTCGCTTAAAGATGTGTGAGGGTTTTTATGCTTATTCATGATTCTATTGTGGAGCATGAAAGTAAAAATTCATGAAAGCCATTAGTATAGATTTCCCTTTTATCATTTTGGTGTTAGTGATGGTGTTGGTAACAGTAGTGCCTGTTTGTCAAACATCATGATTTAGTCCAACAAAATTCAGCTATTAAGTTGCAAGCAGGGAAAAAGAGAAGAGTGTGCTTACCCATGTTTGGATTTTTACCATACAGGGCAATGAAAAGAGGAGCAAGTAAGGTCAGGATACTGAGAATGACTAAAATGACTAACAGTTGTACATAAATTTGATAGGCAGAATGGATACGGTGAAATCTGGGATCAAGTGGATATATTTATTTTTTTAAATACTTTTTCAATACGTATTTATTTTTGAGAGAGAGAGACAGAGCGTGAGTGGGGGAAGGGCAGAGAGAGAGAAGAAGACACAGAATCTGAAACCAGGCTCCAGGCTCCGGGCTATCAGCACAGAACCCGACTCGGAGCTTGAACTCAAGAATGGCAAGATCATGACCTAGGCCGAAATCGAACGCTTAATCAACTGAGCCACCAAGGTGCCCCAAGGTGAATAGATTCCTGATGCTATTACATAATGTTCATGATGAGGAAAGGGGAAAGTGAACAGAAAGCTGATTTTAACACTTAAAGGGCTATTTCTGTCAGTGTTCTCTCAAGGTGCAGTTGCTGGGAACATGGTTTATTCATACATCAGGGTGCGGTAATTTAAGATCATTTGGGATTCATTGTCAGCAACAGTCATTAAGATACATGAATTATTTTAATTATCTCATATTACAGGCTTAGAAAGGTTCAAACAGCTTATTGCCTTTTAGAAGGAGGGTTTAACTTCCTAGGATAAATCTCATCCTAGGTAACCACTTTACTTTGACAAAATTACAGTTTTCTTTTGAAAACAATATGCCCAATAGAGATAAAACAATAAGTAAATAGATCTCATCATTAGACCTCACCTCATCATTAGAATATAAGGAAGATTACTGTTCTTCTGGATAAGAGGAGAGTCATGGAAATTTAAGATCCTTGAAGCTACAGTTGAAAACTTGTGAAAATAAGTAGGAAACTCAAAAGACTACCTGTGCCATAAAAGCCTATATAAATTGAAGATTTCTCCAGGAAAGAGCAAGTGAATATGGCTATTTTGATCCAAAGGGACACTACAGAGAGCAGATCTGCAACTGAAATATATGTAGTCATAGGTTTGAGTATATAAAACTATAATGAAGAAATGCAGATTCTAAAATGACTTTCTATGTGTTGCCTGGCTGCCTCAGTCAGTAGGGCATGTGACTCTTGGTCTTGGGGCCTTGAGTTCCAACCCCACGTTGCAGGTAGAGTTTATTTAAAAAAAATAAATAAACTGGCTTTATTAAGGGGTCACAAATAAAGAACTCTTCATATTCAGTAACACAATACCTATAACCTCATTAGAAAAATGGGCAAATAACTTGAATAGACATTTTTCCTGAAAAGATGTACAAAGGGCAAAGACATCAAATGCTCATCATCATTAATCATTAAGGGAATGCAAATTGTACCACAATGAAATAAAATTTTACACAGATTTGAATGGATATAATCAAAAAGGCAGACCACAACAAATCTTATTGAGGGTGTAGAGAAATTGGAATGCTCATGCACTACTTCGGGAATGTAAAAGGCTTTAAACACTTTGGGAAATAGGTTTTTATTTCTAAAGATGGTAGAGTTACCATAAGACCCACAAAATCCACACCTAAGTATAAGCCCAAGAAATCAAAACATATGTAACATATATCTGTACAATTATACACAAATATTCATAGCAAAATTTTACTAATAACCCAAAAGTGGAAACAACACAAATGTCCATGAGCTGATGAATGGTTACCCATACTCTGAAATATTATTCAGTGAAAAGAAATGAAGTACATGTTACAACACAGGTAAATCTAGAACACATGCTACACAAAAAGCAAATAGTAACAAGATACTGCACACTATATGATTTCATTTTTATTAAAAATCCAAAATAGGCAACTCTATTGAGATAGAAGTAGATTAGTATTTGCCTGAGGTCTAGGGGAGTCTGTTTTTTTGTGGGGGAACAGGGTCAGCTACTATATGTGGGGTTTTCGGGGGTTATAAAAATATTCTAGACTTATTTTGTGATGACCATTTTATAACTCTCTGAATCTAAAAAAATATTATATTTTACAGTTTTACTTCAAATAATGCAAACCATATTAAATGGTCATATGAAATAAACTAAACATTTGCATTTAATATTTGAAAATTTTGCTCCCTAAGTTCTAAATTACCTGTTAAGAAATAGTTTGTATCCATCAAATTTCCCAAATTGGCCACTATAATTTTATTTTATTTTTTTAAATATTTATTTTTGAGAGAGAGAGAAAGAGAGAGAGAGAGAATGCAAGCAGGGACAGACAGAGAGAGAGGGAGAGAGAATCTCAAGCACAGAGCCTGATGTGGGGCTTGAACTCATAAACTGTGAGATCATGACCTAAGTCAAAATCAAGAGCTGACATTTGACTGAGTCACCTTGGCGCCCCTGGCCTCTGTAATTTTAAATTATCAATGGTGAAATTAAAACATTTAAAAAGTAAGTATAGAAATACGGGTTATAGTATATTAGTAGTTGGTTCTGAAAGGAGCATAGACTAAAACCTGGACTGAAACAGACACATTTAAACAGTCACTAAACAAGTTGCTTATGACTGTGTCTTGAGTCTCTTGACCTAATGGCTGGGCCATTTTCACTTTTATTTCATTTTCATTAATTGGCCTTTTCACCCAATTAATATTCATTTTCTTTCAGAAAGAAAGTATTGTTAAAGAGATCTCTCTCAGATTAATACGTTCACAGACAAAACAAAACGAGTTTATAGGAAGTCTTTATAAATTTTGCTAAGTGACCTTAGGTAAATTCTGACTGAGGAATGCTGGTATAAAAAAAAAGCAACAAAACTTTGACTTTTTCAGTCACCAGGTTTGAAGAGTGGGCTTGTTGGAGTCTATTTCTGTCTTCTCCCCAATGTGCTTTATTCTTATAGACTTTAATAAAAAAAGACAACGACAGAGAAAAACAAACAATAGCGTCCTTGGCAAAAAAGTAGTTTTCATATCTGATTTGATGATTAAAGAATCTTTCTTTGTAAACGGTGTTTTTTTTTTTTACTCAACCTTTTTTTTAATAGAGGATTTTTTTCTTTTTGAATTCAAAAACACAAAATTAACTTAGTATTTAAGGAGACTTGATACATACATACATACATACATACATACATGCATACATACATATATAAAAACTTGGACACAACAAAATTATTTAGATTTATAATATTCTGAAAGATACTCAAGCCAGATGCCCATGGGCTTACAAAGGAAAGTGCTGTTTTTGTATTAAAGATTTTGGGCCATAGTGATAAAGAGAGCTTGACTGATTCTCTATGGGCTTACAAGATGTTAAAAACTGGCTTTCCAAAAATAATACTTAAGCAACTTGATAATATTTGAACTATATTACACTTAATCATGTTATGTTATATATGGAAAAGTTGAACATTTTGATGTTTATTAAAATAGAGTTTGGGGAAGTTCCTGAGATGAGCAATAAAATGAGCAACACTTATGTACCTGGGCAAGAGTTTCCTGGAATAGAACAGTCATAAATCACATTGATGAAGAAAGTAGAATGGTATTTGTAAAGCCTGCTAGAGTAAACCATGTTAATGTAGATATAGGCTGAGTGGAGTACACAGTTTCAGTTCACATGATAAAAGAGAGAAAATAGTCTGGAAAGGTAAAGGTTACAATACAGAAACACAGACTATAGTAAATAGATGGGTATTTTTGAGAAACACTATAGAAAAATGTAGAACAAAATACATTGAGTAAAATCTATGAAAACGTCCCACTACATCCTAGGCTCCGTGAGGTCCAGATATTCTTTTTTGTTAACCTTTATGACACTGCATTTAACACATACACACACAACACACATTAAAAATACATTTGAATAAATGAAGATTAGTTTACCTCATGGGGATGTGAGATGCACCCAGTGCCAGTTAAACCACAGCAGCAGAGATTAACTGTGGGCTGTCCATTTAATTTATCATTATGGAAGCTCCATAAAAAATTACTGATTGACTAGGTAACATTAAAACTGCAAGACAAAACTTTAAATGCACATTTTAGAAAATGTCTTAAAATACATTTTGGACTCTTCTCAGGTTTCTTGTATATAAAATAAAAACAAATCTTTATGGGATTATGTTCTTATTATTGTTTATAAATTCTTCAAAAGCAGATGTACACTTTTGTACTATGCTTGCGATTGGATACATGGCAAAGCTAAATAAAGCTACAATTAGTATACAAAATTCCCATCAACTCAGCACTGAGAAAATGCCTAATTTTTACCTTGAAAATCTACAAGCAATAATCTCCAAACTTCTCTCATGGTTCGGTTATCTTGCCTTTTTCTTTCACTTCTCCTTTTCACATATGTGTAGGAGAGCTAATTTAATTCACATGACCAATACATTAAGCTGATATAGTGGCATCAAATATGTGGAAAATGGTGAAGTAAAAATAAAGATATTGTACATTAAGGAGGGCACTCATTTGGATGAGCACTGGGTGTGATGAGTCACGAAATTCTACTCCTGAAACCAATACTGCACTCTATGTTAACTAACTTGAATTCAAATAAAAAAAAAAAAGAAAAGAAAAGAAAAGCAGAAAAAAAAGGTACTGTACAAACAAAGCATTCAAAAGAGAGCTGTGAATATGTGACAGCTGTCGCAGCAAAGCACTGACAGATCAGTGAGAGGTCAAGAACTGTCTTCCAGGCAGAAGTCAGAAAAACAACAACAAAAAAGAAATGCAGTTCCACAGAAACAGTGGTTGGGGAATGGGGACCGTGTAACAATAAATCTGGGGAATAGGCATTTGAAACTAATAAAATGTCATAGTCATATTAAAACTTCAGAGATAAGCATTACATAATACAAGTCACTTTAAAACATATAATGAGATTGAATATGAAACAAAAATTATATTTAAATTATCTCTTTATTCTTGAGCAAAATAGTTCCATTATCTTTAATTCAGCAAACTCTAAAATGCATTTTCTGCTTCATTGCAATTCACTGCAAATGGCCCAGATCAACATTCTGAAATTTTAAGTAGATTCTTTAGCCTTCTAATAGGATTTAGCTGCATGACTTCAATATCCAAATTTCTGCCTCAGTGAACAATAGCTCAGAGTTAAAATATTAAATAGACTAAATATTAAACACATAGTTTCCTGAAGGACAAATATTACAAGACAAAATGCTTTCGAAAAGAAAAAAGAAAAAGAAAGATAGCCTGCTGGGTAATCAGTTTCAGTATTTTGACCTCTCCAGAGCAAAGTGTTTATTCAAATAATTTAGCTCATTGTTTATCTTTAGAAGCAATATCCTAGCAGAATTATCTTCTGATGTTCATAGAGTGATAGGTAAAAATAGATTCACTCCTTATCTACTTATCCAATTTATACTGTAAGTACCTTCAGCTTTACTTATCCAATTTATACTGTAACTAGTTATCCAATTTATACTGTAAGTACCTTCAGCTTTAAAATGCTGTCAAACAGACATACTTTGAAAAGGCCAGGAAAGGGGCGCCTGGGTGGCGCAGTCGGTTAAGCGTCCGACTTCAGCCAGGTCACGATCTCGCGGTCCGTGAGTTCCAGCCCCGCGTCGGGCTCTGGGCTGATGGCTCAGAGCCTGGAGACTGTTTCCGATTCTGTGTCTCCCTCTCTCTCTCTGCCCCTCCCCCGTTCATGCTCTGTCTCTCTCTGTCCCAAAAATAAATAAACGTTGAAAAAAAAAATTAAAAAAAAAAAAAAAAAAAAAAGAAAAGGCCAGGAAATAAAGCCACAGTCTCTGCAGTTTTTCTGAATCTACTGGAGGCATGCATGGGCTTTGGCATTAGGGACACCTGTTTGGCTCAAACATTTAGGAAAATACTTAAACTTTTTGAAGCTTACTGATCTCATCTTTTGAATGATGTTAAAAATTCATACCTGTCTTCCCTTTTTGCGGAATTTAATTATAGGTATCGTGAAAATCTAATAAAGTGTTTGGGATAGGCTGGAGGGGGGGGTGGTCAAGAATGTTACTTTTCATTATTGGATTTTACTCCATAGGTCAGATAATGAGAATTAAAGTAAATCTCAAATAAAGAAAATTCTATTCATAATTTTTGGACAAAAATATCCAAAAGAGTAATTCAAGTAATATAAAAAATTTCAAAGAAAAACATTTATGACGTGGTTCTAAAAGCAGATATTGGAAGGAAATAAAATTTTATATACAATAAAAGATTTCACAGGAAAATAGTTATAGGGAAGGAGAAGAATCCTAACAGATTTAAACGGATGTTCAAAAAGATATTGGTAATCAGATCTTATTAGATCTAGAAATATTCTTTTATCCTCACAACTTGCTTTCAGTCATAAACCCGAGGATTAAGTCTTATACAGCATCTGTACAAGTTTAAAGCTTACTCATCTTTTAGTGCTGCCTCATCCATGATGGTCTACCGCCTAGAATACCTCATTCTACCTGGTCTAGGAATAATATCCACACTTTACTCCTATATGGATTTATGGATCTAAACTCCTAGAGAGAGGGATCCAGGCAGGCCAGGTTGATCTCAATTCCTCCACGTTGCCTAAAATGAAGACTCGTATGCAGCTTCACAGGTGGCAGAGAGTGATCCCTGTTGGTCTTTTTCTATAGCTCGTGCCGCTACCTCAGACTCACTCCTTTGCTATTTTTATTATTTTCTCCTGCTTTTGGATTTTTGTCACGGCCACGCTGAAATGTTACAAGTACCCTCACTCCAAAAGGTTCCCCGGCTCCTTATCTAAATTGACCCATCCTTCTGTAGTTCTTTGACTTGTCTTTACTTCATATGACTCTGTTCTAGCTGTAATACTTTATGTATGTACACAATAAGATCTATTTAATAAAATTTAGTGGCCTGAAGGAGTTAATAAGCATATTTGGGGAATAATAACTGACTGTTCCTGAATCATATACTCTACATCACATTGGCTTATGACTTTATATATTCTACTGTCCAAATAATCTATGCAAGACCCACAATCACATCATTTTAAATACAATCCAGTGGCATCCTGAAGTCCTACACTATTTCGTAAAGTCAACACCCAGTTCATGATCAAATGTCTTTTTTTTTTTAATTTTTTTTTCAACGTTTATTTATTTTTGGGACAGAGAGAGACAGAGCATGAACGGGGGAGGGGCAGAGAGAGAGAGGGAGACACAGAATCGGAAACAGGCTCCAGGCTCCGAGCCATCAGCCCAGAGCCCGACGTGGGGCTCGAACTCCCGGACCGCGAGATCGTGACCTGGCTGAAGTCGGATGCTTAACCGACTGCGCCACCCAGGCGCCCCCATGATCAAATGTCTTAAGAACAGAAACATTCAAAATAAATAATTGGTTTTAAGGTTATGTAAAATAACTATAGTGCATAATAAACTATTCTAATTTTGCAATTTTAATTTATATTATAATTGCTTTGAAATTCAATATATTAATTTTTAATACTTAGTTATTGGAATTTCAGTGTACATCACTTCTCATATGATATGTCATGGTGTTTAAATTATTTAAGTGATGGAGTATCAAGTTTAGTAAAATAAATGTCTTTTCTTATCATTGTTTCATTTTAGATACAAGTTTAACCATTCAAACCAAAACTATCTACTTCTTCAAAATGAAACATTTAATACTATTCTCTCTCTCTTTTACCAGAAATAATAGAATTATTATTAAATTAAAGATCCTTAAGTATGATAATATTGTATTAGGTTTTCCATCATTTGTTTTTCAGCTACATGTTTTTGGTATTGAATAGCTTTTAACCATTGAATTCTGGAAAATTGCATAATCATCTCTAATAATGTGCTCCTATTAAGATAATTTAATATCCATTACATAAACCAATAACAATTAGCACAAAAAGCAAAATTAAGAACTTTAAAATATTTTGTTCCATGAAAAGAGTTATGTTGATAAACAATACAGTTAAGAACAATCAGAGGGGGCAAAGCATCACATAATCCACTAAATGAGACACTGGAAATATAGCATCCATGGACATAAAGTTAGTTATCTAATGTAATCTTCATAAGAACAACAGGTTTGAACTTAAATTTAATTGTGCCTTATAGAACTCAGAGTATTACACTAAATTGAGGGAACTGTTGATTTTTACCTCAATTAACTATACAAATTAATTTTAAGGGATTTAGATATTCAAAAACTCTTTCTGTGTTGTTTTTATGAATTTATAAAAATATTGTGTGTCTTGAATTGAACGAAAGCTATAAGGGAGAAAAGTAGTGTAGAACTATAGTAATTTAAAAGTAAGATGGGACACACGCATTTTGCTTTAGAGCATATAACCTAAATCTGTAATTATTCATAATAAATTTAGTGAACAACTTAATTTCTTGTATGTGACAATAACTGAAGCTACAAGTAAACTGAACTGAAATCTTCCAAGTGCAGAATGATGTAAATAAACACCCATTTGTTTATTTTACTACGCAATTTCTCTGGTCAGTGCCATGGACATATCTATTGAAAGACCAAATTTTGCATATCATGTGATTATTTTTTATTTTTTGTCATTTTTACTTTATACAGTAGCTCTGTTCCTTTCTTTTAAAAATATATATTCTTCTCATTCCTTCTTTATCTCTGTCTCTCTCAGTATCATTGAGGTAACTATTGAAGAATGTGTGTATGGAACAGCTACAAAAGAGCTTGGTTTGGCCACTCAAGCATGCCATTAAATAGAGGAAAGAAGACCACAGTCTAGAAAAACTTGCAACTTCACAATGAGTCCATACTTATCTGAAAAATATAATGAGCTCACACAAGTGGGCCATAAGTGTATTGCAAAATAACTTTTAAAAGTTAATACTTTTTTTTCGCAAATAAATAGAATGATCTTATCAAATATTAATTCCCATCATCACGACAGATTGAAGTATATGTGAAAGGTATTTTTCTGAATGATAATCAAATTATAGATATAGAAATATATATATATTATTATCAATATTATATTATTTATTTATAAATTCAAAAATTTATTTTTTTCTCTTTTGTTAGAGTACAATATTTATAAATGAATTATCACAGGCCATAACATCATAATCATAGTGATCATGGAAATGACTAGTGGTTTTAAAATCCATGAGCTGATAATTCCATAAATTTGTGTTAGCTGTTGTATTTTGAATTTTTTTTAAATGTTTATATTTGAAGGAGAGAGAGAAAGACAGTGTGTGAGTGGGGGAAGGGCAGAGAGAGACAGAGACAGAGACAGAATCTGAAGCAGGTCCCAGGCTCTGAGCTGTCAGCACAGAGCCCAACACTGGGCCCGAACCCACGAGCCCTGAGATTATGACCTGAGTTGAAGTCAGGACATTTAATCGACTGAGCCACCCAAGTGCCCAAGCTTTTGTATTTTGACTAAATGAAACTGAAAGTTAAGATTCACAAGCATCATTCATTTTGACTCTTGAATACACAGGGTTTTCTTCTTTGCCTTATCCATCTATATTTATTTGAAGAAGAATTTATTTAGCAAAAATTTAGTTTTTATATATATCAATTGATCATTTCTACCACTATTCCATGAGCTACAATCTTCCTTGGAAAATCTCAACCTCAATATCCAACCAAAGAATGTCATTACTTGGATGCTTATTGTAAAAAACAAACAATTCCAAAGTTAGCTTTTGTATCCCTGCCCAAAACATTTCCTTCATCTTGATTTTCTATAATAAACTAAATCTATCTTTGTCTTTCCTATAGGAAATTATTAGTCGTAAAAAGAACGAGAGAATTACAACTATGTGTTAGCTGACTGGTGACAATAACTGAAATGGTGAATATGAGAAAAGTGAATGTTATTGCTGAGTGGCCAAGGATTTCCAAAAATCACATATTTTGCTGTAGTTGGGAAAAGTAACTCCAACAATAGGATATTCTCAAAGGATTCTCACAGGCCTTTCTGCATGGGGTGTGTGTGTGTGTGTGTGTGTGTGTGTGTGTGTGTGTGTGTGTATGCGCGCATATGCATTCCTATAAAATAAGTTAATGTATCTTTATTTTATGGCATTTTAAACTTGTATATGTTTTCTCAATTCCATTTTCAGTTGGCCTGAATTAAATGCTTAAAAGACAGGACTAATTTTGTGAACTGTCTGGAAAAGGGCTGAACAATTTCCTATTTCTATCCATAAAGATGACATTCATTTAATTACTATTATCATTGTTTGAAATTCAGACCAACAAAGCAAGTCAATGAATATAAACATATTAGCTAAAATTTTTGTTATTAAAATAGGCAAAACAGAAAAGAACAAATGAGTTTAAAAAATATGAATTTCTTTTTAAAGCTATTAAAATATTAACTAGCTGTAATTTAAAACATCAGGGAAAAAATTAAAAATAAAAATAAAAAGAAACAAAATATCAGGGAGTAACACACATCTATATTTTTGAGAAATTTATAACAATTAAACTTTGATAAATAACAGAATCAAAGAGTCCAAGATAAAAGCAAATTCCATTTAAGGTTGGACTGGGAATAAACATTTTCTCAGTCTAGTACATGGCTTTTTAAAAAAGAATTGGAGGCAATTAATTTAGAACACAGAGGTTTACACACTTTTTCAGTCAAGGGCCAGAAAGGAAATATCTTAAGTTTTGAAGGCTTATGTGGTCTTTTTTGGCCACTATTCACCATTGTTATTGAAGCAGGAAAGCAGACATAAACAATAGTAAATTGTGTGATTCCCCTCCCTGAGTGTTTTGTTTTGTTTTTTTAACAAAAATCAATTGCAAGCAAGATTTGTTCAACAGACCCATAGTTTGTCAACCCTTGTAAATTATTGAGTTTTATAAAGTTGCATACAACAGTGTTAACATTTATATCTCTTTAATTCCATTACATTTCTAATTTTTTATAAAAAATTATTTATTCATTCATTCATTCATTCATTCATTCATTCATTCATTTAATTCATTCAGTGTATTCATTTTTGAGAGACAGAGACAGAGTGTGAGCAGGGGAGGGGCAGAGAGAGAGGGAGACACAGATCTGAAGCAGGCTCCAGGTTCTGAGCTGTCAGCACAGAGCCCAACATAGGGTTGGAACTCACGAATCCTGAAATCATGACCTGAGCCAAGTCGGCCGCTTAACTGACTGAGCCACCCAGGCACCCCTAATTCCATTACATTTAAAACAACTTACTGAATGGAGACAATTCACTCTAACTTCCTCTCTCTTGTCAGACAGGACTATACACATAAACAGAGGCAATATACAGTGCACATTTGTTATGGCCACATACTGTAGAACCAGTTTGCTCAGGTTTGTAATCCTATGTCCCAGACATTACCTATGTATGACTTTGGTAAAGCACTGCAACCAAGTTTGATTTTTATACCCTATAACTTCATGCTAGTGATGTAAAATGAAAAACAAAAGTATTTTGAAGGGGATTCAAAATAAACAATAATTTTTGCAAATTAAAATATCAGTATTGTTGATTATCCTAAATGCCAAAACAATATAAGAAACCCAAAGTAGTATTTTCAAAGATATATTTTTCTGTTATAGTATCCATGAACATAAATCTGTTTGAAATATAATAAATTCTGGTGACAGTTTAATATTGGCAAGGTAATAAATTAACAATTATTTCTTAATATATTTACTAGGAAGAAGACACATGTCTTATGAATTAGCTACATGGAATTTACTAGTGGAATTAATTAGAGATGGCATTCAGTTAAAGTCAAAAAAGCTTTTAAGAAAAATCTAGTATTTCATTAAAGTATTATAAAACAAAGGCAAAGTGATCCAGAAAACAGTTTCTAAATATTCTAAACACAGGAGAGATTTTAGCTAATAAAACATATACATATATATATGTATATATGTATGTATATATGATATGAATGGGAATGCACAAATCTTTAATGTAACTGTATAAGCATATCAATTATGTAGCTGTTAACTATGTTAGATATAACTAAATTTGTGGATAGTTTTAGAAATAACACCAGCAAAAATATCATAAAAGTACAAAGCAGATATAGATACAGAAAAGAAAATTTTGTGAAATCTATCTTCTGTGAGATACCAGGTTCTGACCACGTGACCGAAAATGGAACACTGTAGGACTTCCTTTGTCTATGTTTGCCAAATCTTTTTGACAAAATTTTATGTGACAAACATTACTTCTATGGGTAATATCAGAAGAAAAATACATTCTGAGGAAACACACACACACTCACAAACACTGCTTTCCATCAAAAATAGTTGAGACTGATTCATGTATTTTTAAATTCTTCCATTTTTGTTAATCATTAATGATATTGTTGCTTAAAGACATACTGTGTCCTCACTTTGCAATTTCCTTTTCAGTTGAGTGCACAATCTATATTTTCTTTTTTTTCTTTTTAATTTTTGAAGTTTATTTATTTACCAGAGATAGAAACGGTACGAGTGGGGGAAGGGCAGAGAGAGGGGAGACACGCAGTCTGAAGCAGGCTTCAGGCTCTGAGCTGTCAGCACAGTACCCGACACAGGACTCAAACCCAGAAACCATGAGATCATGACCTGAGCCAAAATTGGACATTTAATGACTGAGCCACCCAGGTGCCCCCGTACATTTTCAAAACATGAGAGGGGCGCCTGGGTGGCGCAGTCGGTTAAGCGTCCGACTTCAGCCAGGTCACGATCTCACGGTCCGTGAGTTCGAGCCCCGCGTCAGGCTCTGGGCTGATGGCTCAGAGCCTGGAGCCTGTTTCTGATTCTGTGTCTCCCTCTCTCTCTGCCCCTCCCCCGTTCATGCTCTCTCTCTCTGTCCCAAAAATAAATAAACGTTGAAAAAAAAAAAAAAAAACATGAGAATAGGCAAACATTGGTTTAATATCAATGCAAAAAATCCAAATGGTAATAGCAAATTAATATATCATAATTGGAAGTTACAAAATGTATTAAGTTACAATTTTGTTTTACCTAGTGATACATTTTTAAAATTGTTTTACCCCTTTTAACCTAAGTTATCTCACTGTTTTGGATGGTTCAGAACAATGAGATTGACCTAAAAGGAGTGTGTGTGTGTGTGTGTGTGTGTGTGTGTGTGTGTGTGTATCTTTTAGTAAAGGCATTCCCTAAAAACACAACTTAAGAGGAGCTTGAGTGGTTCAGTCAGTTAAGGGTCCGACTATCCGACTGAGCTTGACAGCTCAGAGACTGGAGCGTGCTTCAGATTCTGTGTCTCCCTCGCTGTCTGCCCACACTGCTCCCAGTCTGCCTCTCAAAAATGAACAAATGTTAAAAAAAATTAAAAAAAAAACACAACTTAAGCCATTTTTACATAAGACTGAGGTCTAAAAAATTAAAGATTATTATTTCAAAAGGGTAAGAATCCAAATTCTTACCCTTAAAATTTCAAAGAAACATTAAGAAATTTGTAGTTAGATCTAACATAAAGCTAACAGAAATCTTTAACTTCTATAAAAATTATTATAAATAGGATAAGAATTTTTCTATTCTTAGAAAAATTGATGTAGAATAGAGTTTGAATTGAAATGAGGAAAATGTAGACAAATACAGTTCTAACAGAGTTCTAAGATGTGTATGATAAAATATTCTGAGTCTAACAGATTGTGTATCATGAAAATTGAGGAATTTTTATACCCAGAGCATTCGAAACAAAAATCTAGAGGAATGGTTTTGAAATTTTAGGAATTTACCTACCAGGATTCAACATGATGGCAAAAATAAAAATAAATATAGGATAGGTCCTGCACAATGCAATATAATGTATTATAGAGCATATGTATGATGCAGATTCATTTCCTATTTGTAAGGAACAAAACTTTTATTCAATGAAATAATTTTTAACGTCATTTTCCTCCTGTGGTTGAAGATTGAAAATTCTTTGTGTTTTTTCAAATAAAAGAAACATGAAAATTTTCACTGTGGTAAATACATATATTTAAATATAAGCTAATAATTCATACAGCCTTCTGTTTTTAAACATTAATAATGTTTGTTATGTCACCTATATTTATAAACTGTAATCTATTTTATTTGAATCACCTTTAAAATGTTTCTCAGACTCTTCTCATTTATTTATTTATTTATTTATTTATTTATGTTTTAAGGTTTATTTATTTTTGAAAGAGACAAAGTGCGAGTTGGGGAGGGCAGAGAGAGACAGAGGGAGACACAGAATTCTAAGCAGCCTCTAAGCTCCAAGCTATCACAACAGATCCTGTCGTGGGGCTCAAGCTCAATGAACCATGAGATCATGACCTGAGCTGAAGTTGAACGCTCAACTGACTGAGTCACCCAGGTGCCCCAGACTCTTCTCTTTTAAAAATGAATTTATAGATACAGTTTCCTCCCTTTATCATGGAAAAATCTTAGTAAGTACAAATAATTTGGTGTTCTTTTCTTTCTTAGTGATTGTATTGGGGATCTAAAATATATTCAAAATAAACAGCTTGAGAATTGGAAAGGCAAGAATACATATATCATTGTATATAAAATAGACAAATGCAATATTGACAAATATGTGGTAATGCAGCAAACACACACACACACACACACACACACACACACACACACACACACGAGTTGAATAATATTTTACCAAGCTAAAAGTGTATTGAAATATAAAAAAGTGTTCATTCTAGGAACTTGAGGATGTTATAGGTTTTTAAAGGTTCAAACACATAAATGGAAGGAATAAAAGCAATTAAACAGCAGGAAATTCAAAAGACTATAATATTGGTATTATTTAGATATTTGATTAATCGGTAATCATAGGATATTGTCTTTTCACCACTCACATGTCCATCTAATTGAATCTGTTTCCACACAATATTTTTTCATTAGTGGAATGTCCCATTTTAAGCCAAATTATATGACCCTTCTGGATCCTGTAATTAGTCTACATTTTTGGACAATCTTCACCTTCTAAGTTATGAGAGTTCTAGATATCCAAATTTATTCTTGTATTGGTATTTCTCAGTTTCACTTCAAATCAATTTATGTGTTTGTGCTTAATACATTATTGTTTCCTCTACATGTACCAACTTCATGTCTTTCCTGTCTTTGATATCTTCCTTAAACTAGCTGTAAAACAGACTTGGAAAAAAGCTTAAAGGTTAAATAATATCTTCATATAAATTTACAAGAAAATGGTGTTTATTTTATAAATTGGTTGCAAAGATTTTTTATAAGATCTCTTCCTTTAGAGACTCTTAGTAGCAAACTCTTCCAAAATATAAGTTCATGTTAACTGAAAAAATAATTGTAAGTAAATTACACCTAAGCATTGCACATGTTATATTTGTAATTCCTTCTCTTTATTATTATTAAAGAAACTAGTAATTTTTTATCCCTCCAGTCACTATGTAAAATCTTTAGAGGATTTTGTCTTAATTTTCCCTTGGAGATAATACAGACACTGTGTCATAATAAATTGATCATATAAAGCTGGATTTTAAAATATATATATTTTGGGGGCACCTTGGTGACTCAGTCAGTTAAGCAGCTGACTTTGGCTCAGGTCATGATCTTACAGTGTGTGAGTTTGAGCCCTGTGTTGGGCTCTGTACTGTCAGGTCAGAGCCTGGAACCTGCTTCACATTCTGTGTGTCCCTCTCTCTCTGTCCCTCCCCTGTTCGCTCTCTGTCTCTCTCTCTCTCTCTCTCTCTCAAAAATAAATAATTATTAAAAAATTGTTTAAACACATATATTTTTTGTTTTGTTTTGTTTTGTTTTAATTATGCCCTGGAGTTCGACCATACTCATCTTCATCTGTGGCTTCTAATACTTGGGATGCTAATGTGAGCAACTCCCATAGACGATGGAAATTCCTGGAATAAGACTTTTAACACTCTCTTCACACACACACACACACACACACACACACACACACACACACACACCCCTAAGATAAAGATTGTTGTTTTTAGCAGGAAACAAGATTCTTTAGAATTCTTTTCTTTGCTTTTCATTGGGTTTAGCTCTATTAACACATTAATTTCATGTTTATGAGTCAATGTTTATAATAGTTGTTAAGGCATGAACTTCATTATTCAACCCTGGAGATTATTGGATCTATGTTTTTCATATTTTTCCCTTGAGACTGCGGGAAATCATTCTCAGAAACTAAGAACAAACGACTCTCAAATTTCATTGGCTAAAATGGGGTGTATAAGCGTCACTGAACCTAGATACACAAAATGATGATTTACTTATTACTCAATGTATTTTGTAAAATATTTAATTGCAATATAGATTTTATTTTATTTTTTAGCTACACTTGGTATAAATGAAATACAAAAAACTGCATTCATTTAATGTATACATATTGATGAGTTACTACTCAGTGTGTTTAGTATATGCTGGCTGACGCAATTTGCTAGAACTTTATTCTGGTTTTTTTTTTGTTGTTGTTGTTATAATTCAATTATTTCCCTTAGCTTCACTGGTAGCTTCTAATAGTTAAGGTCCTATTGTGAGCAGCTCCCACAGACAATGGAAGCTCCTAGACCATGACTTTTAACACTTCCTCTCCATTAAAAAATGTAGATTGTAATAATTACGTGATGAAATCATAGAAATATTTTTTCATTGCATAAGTACTAGCTGACAATTCTTATAGGAAAGTTTTGTGTTTATGTAATTTTCAAATATGATTTACTCTTTCCATGCCCAGGATATTAGGATATATAGAATATTTAAAATATGACATATTTATTCAAAAGAAAGTAATTATAATTCATACTAACCATATAGAACACAGACCTCTTTGACTTTGTCTAAATTGATAGCACATTTTGTAATAGGCCAATGAAGTCTGTGACCCAGACATCAACCCTTCTGTGGAATCTTTTGAGGAAATAGCATAAAAGCATTGATCATAAAGTAGTATTATTGGTTTCATGATGTCAACAAAAACCTTATTGTATCCATCAAGTGTAGAGTCCATAATTGTATAAAATGATGGATTTACCACATCTTATAATGTATATACCAGTGTTTATTTTCAGAAAATAGGCAAATATAAACATTTTAATCAATAAAACAGTATTGAAAGAAAAATATTAACATGCCAATATCACATTTGAACAATTATATAACATTACTTCAATCATATGCTTAAATGCATACCTGATACACATTTTTGAAATGTTATAAATTTGTTGTGTTCTATACAAGAGTTTATAGAAAGGTGAGAAAGAGGACTGAATTAGAATTATAAGCTGATAAATTTTCAAATGTCAAAAATTTGATGAAGGAATTGCATACTATTTATGAGAAGGTAGAAAGTACATTCTTCCCTGGCATTAAACGAGGACCTGAAAATATAGGAAAGTTTAACAAGAAACAGTCTTAAAATATCATAGTGTGATGTCTCTTTATGGTTCTATTCAGTTTAAACCAAATTAAGAATGATGATAACAAATTCCCAAAAGTCCATAACCCCCATGCCTGGCTAATTGGCTAAACCCTGTGAAAACGCGTAACTCAGAATTTGTGCAAAATAGTTACTAAATAACATGAATAATAATATAATTCAAGATACTTACATGTTTTTAAATTTGTATATGTCACACTTAAAAGAATAAATTATTGACTGCATTATGCTTCAGAATTCTCTTAAGTAAAATTCAGAAATGAGTCCCTAAAAAGTCAATACAGGGCCTTTCTGGAAATGTTCAGTGATGAAACCACCATGATTTCATTTGTTGTGAGTTAATTATTTAACTGCTTTTCCTGATTTTCTGGTTGTTTAGTTGCAGTGAATGAATTTACGGAAAGGCAACAGAAGACAGCTGGGAGCAAAGGGGAAAAGAAATAGAGATTTCAAGTAGAAGAAATGAGAGATTACATCATGTTTGGATACAGGACATTATTTAGATGACATAAATCCAGATTAGCTTTCCTTGCTTAAAGTATTAGGCAAGGATAAGGATTAACACTTATGACATCTGAATAAAGTTGGTTTCTTTAGAACACTGTTTTGATAGTTTGAAAATGACATATTAAAGCTGCCTATAGTAAAGTATATTCTTCAGTTATTGTAAATACATTAAATAAGATTTCTTTACAAATATTTTTCTTTTCTTAATAAATCCTTATTACTATCTTGATCCAATGAGTTCCTTTCTTTGTTGCCAACTAGTATGTAAGAAAGGGATTTACTGTGTCTTCTTTAATCTCATCCAGCACATAAAGCTAAAGATCTGAGACTTCCTCAATTAATAATAGTCAAAGAAAGATGTTCCCAAACTGATTTATGATGTGAAAATTATGTTTAACAATACAGAGAAATTATAGCTGCAATATATGCTTCCGTTTCCATAGAAAAGCTAAAGTCTAAATCTGTAATCTCTTGATCTTTACAACTATTTTAGCTTCTGTCAATCTTGCTTAGGAATGCACACTGACCTGATTTTAGTAGTTGATTATCTTTATTTCTAATGCTAAGGTGGATCACATATCCAAACTTGACCTAGTTACATTTGCATAGAAGGAACTTACTATATATTGGTGTAAAATAGTTAATAAAGCCATTATGACTTTTCTTCCTGGATGTTCTATAATTTATATCATGTGCATTTTAAAATGAGAGAATGGAGAACTTAGAAGGAGAGGGTGATGGAATTCTAGTAATGTGAATATGATTTGAATTAGCATTACAGCATGTTTTTGTTCAATTTGTAGTTGAAGAATAGAGAGAATTCTATCTTATTACTCCATAAAAGAGAAAAAAATATTCAATATTTCTTCCCCACCTAATCTCTGAAGTCAGTGCATCAATTCTGTGGTGCTGAAAATTATATTTTTTTCACAGTCATTTTCTGAAGTGCAGCAGCAATAATAATGGGCCTAATTACTGAAGCAATACAAAATTATTAAGAGCTTGAACTGTGAACATGAATTACAAGGGTTCAAATCCTGCTTGGCAGTCTCTTCTTTGTATAATGTCGTGCAATGTACTTAGCCCCTCTATATAATAATTTTATTATCTAAATCATATATTAAGAGGTTCTTCTGCTTGTAGAATCTGAATATTTTCAATATGCAAAACAAATTCACCACATTTGGAATCACTGATATTTCATTCTCCTTGTTCCTCAATGATATTTTACTATATAACTTTTTTTTTTTTACTTCATTGTCTTCACTAGAATCTTTATAAATATTTAAGAAAACATTCTGTTGCATGGCTAGGCTGGTAAATACCATTTAGGCTTTCTACCACCAGTAAATGCAACACTGTTGGAGCAGTATGGGCTATTTTCAGCTCCTCCTTTCTGGGAAACCATCCAAGGAACACAGGCAGAAAGAGTCATTTTGAGAAGACTAAAAATTTTTTTCCCATAGAATCTGCTTCCACCTATTGTTCACACAGAGTCTTTCAAGACCACTTGTTCCATGAAGTCCTGCAATACCTTTTTCTTTCTCTATCCTTGTATTGCTTTTTAAAATATTCTGACCCATTAAAATAAAACATTGAAGACTGAGAAGAAGGTCTGTGGTAGTAGGAAATTATAAATAAATGCAGATACAAATAAGGCAATAAAAATTCATGTTTAAATAATTTCAATAATATTCTGTGGCAAATATAATTTTTAAAATATTTGGAGCATCAGTATATATAATATTTCATGATTCACTAGATTAACTTCATTATAACTTTGGTAAAAGATAAAACCAATAGGAGATAAATAGGACAAAAATAACAGTCTCATTCTTTGGGTTATGCATTGGTGCAAAACAAACCATTACACAACTTAGTGACTTCAAATAACCATTGCAAGAATTTATTTTTCTCACACTTCTGATTACATAGCAAAATACTAAAATAATCTCTTCATTAAGAAATTAAACAGCAAGTCATTTCAAGTGTTAAATTATGTTTGTGGAATTCTTTAAATAGTTTAGTCTGGAGTTCTTCAGATAGTTTAATAGGAAATATCTCTAACACCACAGAGCTAGTTTTTCTGATAATAAGACCTCATTTTTCCTTCTTGAAGAACTCCAATGTTTAGTGTGTAAGAAAGTATATGTTCATTCCAAATAGTAATTTATTTCTTATGACATTACTTGGATTATTTTGACATTTTCCATAATATTTTCTTCACTTCCATTTTGTAAAATATCATTTGTTCTGTTAACATGATCTAATCCTATGACCTAAATCAGTTGGCTGGTAGCAAGGTATATAATAATAAAATATTTCTATGTTATTAAGGCATTTTTTCATCTCCATATTTTATTTTAGAATATTTGAAAAATGCAATTAACTACCACACCCTTGTTAACTTTTTAGAGAAGACACCCCTTTCATAGGTTTCGTGTATTTAATATTTGAAAGGATGCATGGTTATAAGATTTGGCTCTAGACTTTAGCAAAGTTGTGATTTTGGTTTGTTTTTTCCTCATTCCTGCTTCCTTTTCAGTGGTTTGGTCAATATTTAACCCTTTCTTCATCTGAGGTATTAATGACCTTAATGCATATCCATTCTTTTTTAGTCACAAACTTATTTAGCATTAATAAATATTGATAGACTAATTCACACTGATTATCAGTAAGTATCAGTAATATCTGGTAAGTGTATAAATAAATGAATAGTTGATAATGTTTAATATTTTTCCTATCAGCTATCTGTGGGGCCTGCTCCATATTACATCATCCATATAAAATTTTACTGATATTATATCTATATCTAGTGTTAAAATGTTGAAGGCATGCCATTTATTTTTCAGTTGCAATCATTTTCACTTTTGCAGTTTTCTTTTAATTATGGACTAAGTGATTTTTTTAAATGTCTCATAGTTTTATAAGTCATTTGATGTTTCTGTGGAACTCTTAAAAATATGTCTAACATTAAATGATGAGCTTTTGTTTTTGTTTTTGTTTTCGTCAGGTGATGTTTTAAGTAAAAGGTAGGAATATATTTTGGGGTGGACAAGTAATTATTCTGAGAGCTCATAAATTATCACATATTTTGGCTTAACAAATGAGCCTTCAGCCAAAGATTAAGTCACTTACTCTAAATAGGCTAGATTTTTAGCAGAATCTGACATAAATTCTGAGAACAAACTGATGGTTGCCAGAGGAGACTGGGTGAGGGGATGGGCATAATGGGTGAATGGGAGTGGGAGGTACAGTTATAGAATGAATAAGTCATGGTAATTAAAGTCACAGCATAGTGGTTACAGCCAATGTTATTGTAATAGAGTTGTATAATATCTGATGATAGCTAAAGTTGTGATGAGCACAGAATAACATATAAACTTGTTGAGTCATTTTGTTTTATGCATGAAACTAACATAACATTGTGTGTCAACTATAATCAAAAAACAAAACAAAATAAAGTAAATAAATATAGGTCAAATTATCTTCTATAAATAGGTGATTTTACCTGTTTTTCACATACAGTGCAAATTAACCAATGTAAACATGGGATTTCTTAGTATTAAAAATGGGATTTGTTTTTAGAAGTATTGGTGATGGGGCACCTGGTGGCTCAGTCAGTTGAGCCTCCATCTTCGGCTCAGGTCATGATCTCACACTTTGTGGGTTTGAGCCTAGCATCAGGCTCTGTGCTGACTGCTTGCTCAGAGCCTGGAGCCTGTTTCAGATTCTGTGTCTCTGTCTCTCTCTGCCCCTCCCCTGCTCACGCTTTGTCTCACTCTGTTTCTCAAAAATAAATAAATGCAAAAAAATATTTTAAAAAAAGAACTATTGGTGGTAATTTTGATAAAAAAATGTTGTGTTATTATTGCATTGATTCTGATAATTAAAAGTTTAGAGAGAAGAAATATCTTGTGAAAAAATTTCCAATAAAAAGTAAGTTATTTAAAAGATGGGTATATCAATTCTCTTCTAAATGTAGGGATTGGATAAGTTTATTTTTTAAAGCCTCTTCTCATATTCTAAAATTATGTCATAATAGTTAATCTTTCAAGAACATCTACTAAAGGTTTTTTTTTTTTAATCTATTTGTATAAATTCCCCCCCCCCCCAAATGAGATGTTAAACTAGATAAAATTGGGGCAATTGCAACTTTAGAAATTCACCTGTTAAATTTAAGCCTAGGAAATATATATTTCTATTTAAGATATTGCAATAAAAACAATAATTTAATACAATAAAAAATTCTTCTCCTTTGAGCACCATGCATAGAATGTGCATGGATCTTTATTTCCTTTCACTTCATCTAGCCTTCTGTGGAATTCTATTTAAAGCCAGTGTGATCTTTATGTTCAAATCAGCCCTGCAGGGCTGCTGAACAAAATGAATAATGAGCCCAGTGGGATCTGACTAGCTATGTCTCAGTTTGTCATGCTGAAAATTAATTGAGAATAAAGAATTTGCAATAAAACTACAACTTCAGAGTGTTGGTCTCTACTGGTAGGAACTGACAAATGTAAAATAATGTGCTACGCAGGATATAAACTTAAGTTTATCTTGTATATAGCTTTTCAAAAATGATATTTATATAATTTTATAAACCTTGAAATACTAGGTAAGTGAACAAAAGGTGAGTCAATTTGTTCAGCAAAGTAAAACAAGGGTAACACTATTTTTAAAAACTATAATCTGCTAAGTACCCAAAGGCTATGCATTTACTATTGCCAAAATCTGAATGGAAACTGAAAACGTAAACCATTAACTATACTCTGCCAATAGCCCAGATGGTTTCTGTCATATAAAGACAGGAAAAAAAATGTGCATATTTGACTAAAATTTTGTTTTCAATTAACTGATTTATGGTGGTTGAAACAGTAAGTATATGCTTGAATTTATGCAAATTTAATTTTACCCTGATTTATTCAATACTCAGTTTTGTGTATCACAGAATTTGAAATTTTGTTTTCAATAACAATGTAATAAATTCATGGAATACAAATTATATATGCAGACCTATATACCCATAAGAAGAAAGAAAAAATAAATCTAAGATCAATCAAAAAACATTTTCATGTGGACAAGAGAAGGGGGTAGCTACTCATAAGTATTACTTTTAACTCATTTTCAAAAATTCATATATATTTGCTTTTTATTAGCACGTTTCTATTTTTGAAATGCAATATATGAATTATTATTTTAAAACATCAATAAAGTAACACACTATTAATGAAATAACAAACTGCTAATTCTTCTTTGCTATTAAAATAAGACCCACTGGGGTAATTTTCAAAATGTTTAAAATGTTTCATGAGTATTCATTGTTTCAAAGAAAGCCTATGTTTGTAAACACATTTTGTATATATTCATGTTTTACGTAATCTCATAGAGCCATAAAATAAAATAGCATTTTTTTAGAAAATTTAATATTGCTTCTAAACCTTTATTCATGTAACAGAAACATTTGCTTTGAACTATAGTTTCAGAGCACCTACTAATGGAGTCATTTTCTACCATAAATGCAACTTTCTTTCAAAGATAGAATTATATTATGGGTTATTTTCTGAAATACATTGTTCCTTTTTCCTTTCCTTTTGGTTTTAACTTTATTTACGTATATATTTATCAACAATAGCTCTACTTTTAGGTGAGCAAAGATGCACGATGTTATTTTTTATATGTACATTTTACATATTTTTATTTTTAGAATTGAAAAATCCACTGATAAAAATTAGTTCTATATGTATCTGAAAGCAGAGTATTTCTGGTTATGTTGATAGTATAGAAAACTGCTCATGAATTCAGGATCAAATCTTTCTCATTATTTTAGGAATAAGTTGTAAATTCTAAACAAATGCCAAGATATGCTCAATATCTGAGCAGGCCTAGAAAATATTTAAAGTCCTACAAAATAAAAAAAAATGTTGTATTACTCTACCAACTTCCTATTGTAGTAGAAAATAATAAAAAATAATAAAATAGGTATATGAAATAGCAAAAAAAACCCTGAATATCTACTCAAAATTAACAGTTCATGTCATACTTAATGGTGACATACTAAAGGCTCTCCCACTAACACCAGGAATAAGCCAAAGATGTCTACTCTTTCCTTTCAACATTGTACTGAAGGTACTAGTCAGAGCAATTAGGCAAAATAAAGGAAAGGAAAATTTATTTCCATCTAAAACAGAAAGGAAGAAGTACATCTGTCTCTATTCGCTTTATTTTTTTTTAAATGTTTATTTACTTTTGAGAGAGAGAGAGAGAAAAAGAGAGAGAGGGCACATGCACAAGTGGGGAAGGGGCAAATAAGGAGGGAGACAGATTCTGAAGCAGGCTCCAGGCTTTGAGCTGTCAGCACAGAGCCCGATGGGGGGCTTGAACCACAAACCACGAGACCATGACGTAAGCTGATGTCGGACACTTAACTGACTGAACCATCCAGGCACCCCATCTATCTCTATTTCTAAGGAATCCACAGGAAAACTTTTATAATTAGGAAACAAGTTTGCCAAGGTTAGTCACAATATCAAAATATAAATATCAATTCTTTTTCTATATTGGCAGTGAACATTTTGAAAATAAAATTAATAAAACATTTCCATTTGTAATAGCAGTAAACATATTAAAATACTAAGAATAAATTTAACAAAAGAATAAATTTGACAAAAGGTGTATTTAATTTCTGCACTGAAAACTCCAAATCATTGCTGTAAGAAATTACAGACCTAAATAAATGAAGAAAGAGCCATGTTCACAGATTTAAAGACTTAATACTGCTAAGACTGTAATGTCTTAAATGAATTTATGGAACCAATATAACTATCAAAAACTCAGCAGCGTATTTTGCAGAAATTGTCAAGCTGATTCTAAAATCTGTATGTAAATATAGGGGACCTAAAATAGACAATCTTAATAAAAAGAATCTTAATGAAAAAAACAAAGATGGAGGTCCTGTACTTTGTGACTTTAAAATATTTTACAAAGCTACAGAAATTAGGAAGTGTGTAGTACTGGCATACAAATTGACATATAAATCAATGGAATAGAATGGATAATCCAAAAACCATCACATTTATAGTAAATTGATTTCATCAAGGATGGCACCATAACTCGTTGGGGAAAGTGCAGTTGACATGTGAAAAACCCAGTTTGAACTGTGTGGGTCCACCCACATGCAAAAAAGCTCAATAACTAAATTTTGGGAAAGTTAAAAGTTATAGGCAGGTTTTTGCACAGGGGGTAGGGATCAATGTCCCTAACTCCTGCATTGTTCAAGGGTCACTGTATAGTCCTTTTAACAAATATCTTTGACCAATTTGATATCTACATGCAAAAGAATGAAATTTAGTTCTTGCCTTATGACATATACTAAAATTATTGTAAAATGGAACATAGGCCTTAATGTAAGAGCTACATTTTAAAACTCCTAGAAGAAAATATGGAAATGAATCTTTGTGATCTTATGCTATATGATTTTTTAAAAATATAACACCAAAAGCACAAGTGAGAATGTATATAAAATAGATCAATTAAAGTCCTCAAACTTAAAATATTTTGTGTTTTAAAGATCACATCAAGAAAAAATGAAAGGACAAACTACAGAATGGGAGAAAATATTTTAAGACCTATCTCTGATAGGGTACTTATATTCAGAATATATAAAGAACTCCTACATCTCAACAATAAAAAGAAAAAGAATTAAATGCTCAAGGGATTTGAATATTTGTATGCTACTGGTGGAAATGTAAAATAATGCAGTCCTTTAGAAAACAGTTCAGTGATTCACTAAAAGGTTAAATATGCTACCATATGACCCAACAATTCTACTAAAAAGGATATACCTGAGATACCTGAAAATATATATTAACACAAAGCTTGTACATAAATATTTACAGTGGCATTATTTATAATATTCCCAAAGTGGCAAAAACCAAATGTCCATCAACTGGTAAATGGATAAATAAAATGTGGTATGTCCATACAAATGGGATAATATTCATCAATTAAAAGAGAAATGAGGTGCTAATGAACTTCAAGAATTCGTAGGATTCTTGAAAATGTTATGGTAAGTGAAAGAATCCAGTCATCAAAATACATATCATATGATCCTATTTATATTAAATTTCCAGATTAAGCAAATCCATAAAGATAGAGAGTACACTAATGATTGCCAAGGTTTTCATATAGAGAGGAATTGAGAGTTGCTACTAATGGGTACAGGCTTCTTTTGGAATGATGAAAGTGTTCTAAAATTCAATATTGGTGATGGATATCCAACTATGGTAATATAATAGAAACCACTGAACTATATACACCATCTAATTTTGTAGATATAAATCAAGGTGCAAGTAAATACAAATAAGTAACATTTCAGACAGGTAAATATTACCCAACTGTAAAGTTTTAGCAACTTTGTACTTTTAGTGCCAGATAGTGATTCATTTTTTAGTTTTTCAGTTATCAATATTAAAAATTAAATGTTAAACACCAAAAACATAAAAAGTATATACAACTCAGAAGTCAGATGGAGGAAGATTAAAAGTATAGGGGCACTTGGGTGATTCAGTTGGTTAAGTGTCCAAATGTTGATTTCAGCTCAGGTCATGATCAAGGTTCATGGGATTGAACCCCATGTCAGAATCTGTGCTGACAGTGTGGAGCCTGCTTCTCTCCCTCTCCTGCTCCCTGCTCATACTCTCCTTCTCTCTCTCTTAAAATAAATAAATATTTTTTAAAAGTATAAAATATTACTGCAGAAGTAAATGCAACTACATTAGTGGTCTCAGTATATATAAATACATTAAAATTGCCAGTTATATTATAAAGACTGCAAAATAGACCAAACAACAACAAAACTATCTGTAAACTATTCCCAGTGGCATACCGAAAAATAAAGAATAGAAATGATAAAATTTTAAAAGATGGAAAAACTGGTATTAAGTAGAATTTTATTAAAAAAACAGATGTAGTTGAATTAATATTAAACCAATATATCCTTTTAAAAAGGAGTACTAGGGGAAATGTTAGTTACCACACGAAGACAAAATGAGTTACTCATTAGTAGGCTAGAACTATTACAAACTTGTATCACATAACTACATAGTCCCAGAAATTAAAGGAAAAAACATAACATAACTAAAGATAGATGTTGACAAATTCATATTAGAACTATACCATTCTCAGTAATGAATAAATTATCAAAAATTAATTAATATATTGTCCTATATTTATTTAATGAATATGTGTAATACATTTTGGTCAAAGTTAGCAAACATTCTTTTCAAAAACCAATGTAACAGTTATGAAAAGATACCTTTTACCCAGCCACAGAGCAATTCTCAAATTTCCAACAGCAAAAATAATTGTATTACTAAAGATGGTTTTCCTAATTATAAATAAATAAATAAATTAAAAACCAAAACCATGAAAATGCCCATCAAAATAGTAGCTTTAAAATAAAAAATAAAGTTATAAATAAGTTTTGTAAAAAGAGGAAATCAATTGATTTATATAATGTTCAAAATCTTGTAGGCTTATTTTGTTTTTAACTTTTTTTATTAGTTTTCTTTATTTTTGAGAGGCAGAGAAAGACAGAGTGTGTGGGGGGGAGGGGCAGAGGGAGAGGGAGATACAGAATCCTAAGCAGGCTCCAGGCTCTGAGCTGTCAGCACAGAGCCCAATGTGGGGCCCAAACTCACGAACTGTGAGATCATGACCTGAGCCAAAGTCGGAGGCTCAACCGACTGAGCCACCCAGGCACCTCATGTGGGCTTATTATTAAAAGTACGAATTACTGTTAAAGTCTTTCAAATTCACTACCATACTTGATCTCCATTTGATCTTCATAACCTTGTGAACTACATTAGAATTACATTGATCTACACACAATACAAAGTAACAAGAAAAATTTAAAAACATGTAGACAACATGAATTTAAATAATCCTGAATGTTTAATAAAAATATTTAATTAGAGTTGAGGAAAAAGCAAGTACTATGTTTAGTGACTGGACAGAGATGGACACACAGAAACATTTTCTCCATTCCTGAGTGCTAATTGTGTGTCTGGCACTATTATAACTGTTTTACCTTCATTATCACATTTGGTATTCATAAGCTACATCATGATATTTTTGGCTGTTGGCAATAGCAAAAATGAAAAACAAAACAAAACAAACCTCACATTGGCTTAAACAAGAAAAATGATTTCCTCACAAGCATGAAAACCCTGAGATTGCAGAATTGGCTTAATCCAGTCTCTCAGCTCTGTTTACAGATAAATGTATTTTGTCCTTTTTTTTAATATATATGTTATATATGTCATATATTATATATGTGTGTGTGTTATATGTTATATATGTTATATATATAACATTTATATGGTATATATGTTATATATATAACATATGTTTTATACACACACACACACACACACACACACACACACACACACACACACGTTTATATATATGTTAGCTTGAGATGAAACTATGTGCAGCTTGACCCCAGCATCAATCTCCTGACAAAATGAAAAAGAGGAAAGAGAAATTTCCTTGTAGACCTCTACAAGTGGTAGAAGGGAGTTTCTATCTTTTTTTCTTTTCCTTCTCCCCTTCCTTCCTTCCCCCTTCCTTCTTTCCTTCTTTCTTTCCTTCTTTCTTTCTTTCCTTCCTTCCTTCCTTCCTTCCTTCCTTCCTTCCTTCCTTCCTTC
>NW_024412405.1:24992223-25136881 GCF_014898765.1 Herpailurus yagouaroundi
TTCCTTCCTTCCTTCCTTCCTTCCTTCCTTCCTTCCTTCCTTCCTTCCTTTCTAGAGAAAGAGAGAAAGCAAGGGAGGGGCAGAGAGAGAGGGAGACAGGATCTGAAGTGGACTCTGCCCTGACTGCAGGGAGCCCAATGTGGGGCTCAAACTCATCAACCATGAGATCATGGCCTGAGCTCAAGTCAGACTCTTAACTAGTTGAGCCACCCAGGCACCCCTAGGAGGCACTTTCTTACTCTGGAACATCCAGCAGTCTCATCAGGACAACTTGGTCCAAACTTTCAGCAAGGGAAATGAGAGTATCTCCTAAAACCAAATCAATTATCTATCCCCTCCAGGTGGGAATGAGCAAATTCCCCTGATTGGCCACGGTACCAAGGTCCCAAACTAAAATTTGGTTAGAAAAGTGGTAAGAGGGGCGCCTGGGTGGCGCAGTCGGTTGGGCGTCCGACTTCAGCCAGGTCACGATCTCTCGGTCCGTGAGTTCGGGCCCCGCGTCGGGCTCTGGGCTGATGGCTCGGAGCCTGGAGCCTGTTTCCGATTCTGTGTCTTCCTCTCTCTCTGCCCCTCGCCCGTTCATGCTCTGTCTCTCTCTGTCCCAAAAATAAATAGACGTTGGAAAAAAAAAATTAAAAAAAAGAAAAGTGGTAAGAATGACTGGATACTGTATAATCATTTAAAACTACCCTCTACGGGGATTTTTTGTTATTATATTTATATTATGATATTATATTATTAGTCTTACTATCTCATTTTCCTTTATTGCTGAGACTCAGTTTTCAAACCCAGACTGTTCACACTAAAACTTTTTCTTCACCATATAAATGCGTAATACTTTCTAATTACCAGTCTTTCCTTATAGGAGGATTGATGAATTCTCATAGATAAGTAAAGGCTAATGTTGATGTTTTATTCTTCATAATTTCTTTTGTCTCTGGTTTATCCCTAGGATTCAGACTGTCTCTGAATATCCGTAGTTATCAGAAAACACTGTATCTCAAACAGAAACTTAGAATTTTTACTACGAAAAGGTTTGTGCCACAGCTGCTCTTCTGAGACCATGACAGAGCTTCAGCTTTTTGCTTAGTTTGCTTGTTCCCATTGTAATAATATGCCATGTTCAGTTTCCCTTGGGATTTCTTTTTTACCATCTCTTTGGCAACTTCTAACAAGTTTCTCTGTGATATTTTATTACTTTCATCAGTAAAGCAACATGGCTTTCTTGCTCATATACAGCCGACCTACAGTCATATTGCTATTGACTGAATGTTTTTGTCCCTCCAAAATTATGTTGAAATCCTAATGTCCAACGTGATGGTATTAGGAAGTGGGGCTTTGTGGGAGTGATTTAGTCACAGGGAGGAACCTTCAAGAATGGATCAATGCCCTTAAAGAGAGCTCCCTTGCCCCTCCTGCTATACTACAGGAAGTATGACACCCTGCAGATGGTCCTCATCTAAGCATGTGGCAACAACTTCAGCCTCTAGAACTGTGAGAAATAAATTTCTGTTGTGAATAAGATATTCAGTCCATGGAATTTTTTTTATAGCCACCTAAATGAACTAAGATACAGTTGGTAATACAGTCAGAGATCTCATGAGTGATTCTATTGCTTCTCAAATGACCCCTGTTGCTCCCCTAAGCACAGAATAATAGGTCTGGAGGACAATTCATTTTATGTATCTATTCAGTCTTTTTAATACCTTTTAATATTAACTATTTTTATTATTAATACCTTCTTGAAAAACCAGGATCTCCTTCAGTATATGGAATCCAGGTCTGAGAACTGGGCCTCATCTAGAAATTGGACAACAAAGCCACTTTTTCTTGGAGTAGCTTCTTTCAGCCTCCTCCTCATCTAGTGTTGATTTTGTTTTGATTGTGTAAATTAAGTAATTTTCATGTTTTGGTAGTTCAGACTCTTCTTAGATGCTAGGGTAAACTTGCTGCTCATTAAAATAACTGCAGACATCTTAATTTTGATTTTAAAATACTACCTGTCTTCTGTGTTTTATAATTCTATTACTGTGTTATATAACTCTAATACTAAAAGGGTACTCGGTACCACAGCACCTGTTGCCATCAGTCCTTACCTATAAAAGACAGCTATTACTTAACTTCTCAGAGATGATGGTGACCCTCCTACTGGTACATCCCATGATGTTTTGGTAAATGTATCTTTCCACAGAATACAGTCAGCATATGGGTTTTCTGAATATAGTATATCACTCTAGTATGTCCATTTCTCCAAGCCTTATGATCACTTCCTTCAATCTTTTCCAAGGAAATTGTTATATTTATACTTCAGTTTGTGTATACCTAAGTTTGTGGGCTTTTCCAATCTTCCAAAAGCCACTTGGTAGTTTAGCACTTCTCTCAGGATCTTGCCAGCTTTTATAATGATTCAAACGAGAATACTCCCATATAGATAGACTCTCTTGGTCAAATTTATCATCTGTTCTCCTTGAGTGGGAGTCCTTAATATCCAGCCCCATCATATATCCTCTTGACTCTTTGCAAGTTTGTATGTTTCCTCAGTCATGCAGGACAGGACCTTTGGAATATACTTACTTCCTCTTTTAGTAGGCCAAATACTTCCCAAACAGTATTATGTTGTGATATAATTTATTGTCCAGCAGAAACGATAAAGGAGTTCTGAAGGAGGTTGAGTGCTGCCTTGAACGTAAAGACCTCTACATTACTTTTAAACATAAAGGGACAGGATGTTTCTAAATTCTGATAGGAAGGAATAGACACTGGTGCAAATCCAGAGAGGGCACCAGGAGTTACCAAATACCCCATCCCAAATCTCAGGGTTCCACTCTTTCTCAATCATGTCACTGATGTTTGTGTTTCAGACTTGCTGGAGTTAAAAAAGCAATCTTTGGGGGCTCCTGGGTGGCTCAATTGGTTAAGCATCTGACTTCGGCTCAGGTCATGATTTTATGGTTTGTGGGTTCAAGCTCTGCCTCTGGCTGTGTGCTGACAGCTCAGAGCCTAGAGCCTGCTTCAGATTCTGTGTCTCCCTCTCTCTCTCTGCCCCTCCCTTGCTTGTGTTCTGTTTCTGTCTCTCTCTGTCCTTCTCTCTGTCTCTTTCTCAAAATAGATTAAAAAAATTTAAAAAGCAACTTTTTTAAAGTTTGGCCAACCTTATAATTAAATCATGGGAGTCATTCTCAATGCTTTTGCCCTTCAGAAAATTGCTATATTGTCATGGAGGCTCAATGGCTTTCCCTATCACTTTCAGTTTGTGACCAGTTTGTAAGTAGTCATCCTTAGACTTTATTTTTCTTGTAAAAGTTTTAACAATTGAACCAGGACAGCATTCCAGATGCAGGAAGTACACCAATGGCCATTATAGGACCAACAGTGCCATGTAACCAATTATGCAGCTGTAAGATTATGTTTAAAATTTTTTTAACGTTTATTCATTTTTAAGAGACAGAGAGAACACAGCGTGAGCAGGGGAGGGGCAGAGAGAGAGGGAGACAGAATCCAAAGCAGGCTCAGGGCTCTGGCTGTCAGAACAGAGCCTGACATGGGGTTTGAACTCACTGGCCGTGAAATCATGACCTGAGCCAAAGTCAGACACTCAACCTACTGAGCCACCCAGGTGCCCCTGTAAGATTACATTTTAGGGGTGACATCTAGGATGACTCATGGTATCTACTGTCATAAGTTAGGGTCTCAGAAAACACACTATAAGGAAGATATTTGCAGGCATGGGGTTATTAGGGGAATATTTCAAGAAACTACATGTGTGAAGGTTATTGTGATTGAAGCAAGAGGGCTCAGCTTTTATCACTGGATATAGGCTGCCTGTAAGAGCAATTCACTTGCAAGCTGTCAGTAGTTAACACTCCAAACAGCTGAGAAAATAAGAAGGCATCTGGGCAGCCCACCACTATACTTCCTTTTACACATAAAGGTACTTTAAAAAAAAAAAAAAAGAATATCAGTAAGTTCTCTTAGTCTTCTTATCTCTAGGCCAAATACTGAAGTCTTTTAAAGTATATTATAAGTTGTTTCAGGACAGAAAGCATTTATATTTGTTTGCTCATCACAGTTTTGAACATGGTATGTGTCCAAAACCTATTTTTATTTTGTTAAAGAATTCACAAATATTGTGACTCTTTTCACTCAAGTGTTCTCTCTGACATTCCTATATGTAAAATTCTTGACCATCTTTCACATTCTTATAAATAACATTCACTGGTCATTCCTTCCTAATTGACATCTATTTTTTGTTTGATACAGCATAACATGCTTCTTGTGTGACTGTTAATGTACTGTCTTATTATCAGTTAAAGTTGTCATTATTTGTACATATACTTGAGATATAAAACACTGTATAGTTTGTGTAAAAAACACGTGTTTACTGTAAGTAATTTAAGCAATGCATAAAACCACAAAGAATGAAAGAAAAATCTTACTACTCAGAATTAACAATCTTAAACATTAAATGAACAGACAATTAGAATATGTATGTTTAAAATATTGAATGCATTGGGGCACCTGGGTGACTCAGTAGGTTAAGTGTCCAACTTTACCTCAGGTCATAATCTCACAGTTCATGAGTTCAAGCCCCGCATAGGGCTCTGTGCTGATAGCTCAGAGCCTGAAGCCTGCTTTGGATTCTGTGCCTCCCTCTTTCTCTGGCCCTCCCCCGCTGGCGCTCTGTCTCTCTCTCTCAAACCAAAAAAAAAAAAAAAAGTTAAAAATTTTAAAAAAGAATACATTTTTAAAACTTTTACATTAAGGAAAAAATATATAAAATGAAGTACAAAATCTTAACCATACAGAAAAGTGAACTTCTTTGTCAGTATACTCCCATGTAACCATGCCCTAGATCAAGAGATAAAGCAAGAAATACTTTGTATAATGTGATTTAGGACAAATATTACTTAAATTCAGTGAAAAGAACTTGATGGAATAACATTGAAAAATATAGTAAATTTTTTAAAAATCTATTTTAAACACTAAAAAATCTTTAAAAATTCATTCTAGTATTAAGAATAGAGATAACAAAACAATCAGGATTAGAGTAATTATATTTCATAAATTATGTTCCAGCATTAGATGAATTCAAATACAAACATTATATAAAAGATGCAGACATTAAAACTTTCACCTGTCTCCCTAATTCTCCTGATTATCCTCTTCAATGTTGTTAGTTATATAGTAAATATTATACCATAAAATTTATAACATTTACATCTTGTATTATCATCATAAACCCAGAATTGTTCAAAAATACTTCTCTACATTAATGACATTGTTTTATAACATATAATTTTTTCTAAGAGGTGCTATGAGCGATGTTCTCCTAAATTTAATCAAGGTTCTATTATGTTTGTCTCTTTACATTGCTTGATATTCTGGAGGGTTTATATTATACTTTCATATCACACATTCTTTACCTTAGGATTTTGTAAGCATTGTCCAATGCTTTTTAGCACTGAAGTGACTTTCAAGAAATTTCAAGACATTTTCCTGAAAATGAAACTTTTCAAGAATGCAATGAAATATAATGACTTTCCTTCTTATACTACGTGTAAAATTTTTCCTGGATGACTAAATAATATTTTCTTCATTCTTCAGTTCTAATAATTTATGTAGGTATGCCATGTGGTAGAACATTCTATGTCTAATATGTATTTTTATGATACTTATGATCAATAGGACATTCATACTTCTTCCTGAATACCTTAATCTCACTACTTTATTTATTATTATTATCTTATATATATTCATGCACACAATTTATAGATTTATTACAAACTTTATTTCTGGATCGTGTTCCTACATCGTAACTTTGGAAATGATTTCTGTTCTATTTATCAAGTTGTCTAATTTGGTTATACCAATTATTCTTACCATTGATTATATTTTCCCTTCACATGTATTATCTTCTTCCTGATATTATTTAGCATTTTATGTCTATTTATTATCATGCTTTCATTAAAAGGGTCCATAAAAACTCAACTGAATACAATAGTACATGTTTATTTTAGCTCATACTTCTGTGAGTTGGCTAGTGATTGGTGATCTGAGTTCAGTGATCTTATCTTCCTCCTGAGATTACTGGAGAATGAGACATGTTCTTCTCATGGTGAGAGAAGAAGCCCAAGGAGGTAAGTGGAAACATGGAAATCACCTTAAAATCTAGGTTTAAATCTGCCTAGGAGTCAAGGAGTAGGAAAACAATCTTGGCATCTTTAGTGGGAGAAATTGCAAATTAAAGAGTAAATACAGGACAAAAGATCTGACCAATGTTGCAATCTGTCATGGAATATTTTCACCTACATTTCCTGTGATTTCCTTATATTCCTTTTCTGTTAGTAATTCCACTTCTATTCCTTTCTGATTTCTACTAATTGATTCATCCTTAGTAATATTAACTTCCTCTGCTTTAGGTTTTTTCATTTAATTTTATTTTCATCTTTTCTGAATTCTTATATTGATAAATCCATGTCCTTAAATTGTTTTCCATCTTGAAAGTCATGTGGATAGTTTCCTCGTATTACTTTAATTTTTCTGGGTGTGGGATAGGTGGAAAAAGGCTTCATCTTACGCTTTGTGTAAGACGATAATGTCTAGTAATGTCCATATTTGTCTTAAATGATCTCTACCAGTATTCCTTCTGCCTTCTTAGAGTCTGTATGTCAGTCTCTCAGCCTTTTAACCACACACTCAACTTAGAACATGAAATAGGTGTGTATTCATAGAAGTACAGACAAAATATTCATAGATTTTCCCAAGAATAGCAGTACTTTTATGATGTCTAATTAAAACTCAAAGTAGTCTTTCCTATTTTCCATGCATTTAAATCTTTATTTACACACTAGAAAAATGATCTTGACTAGAATCTTATGAATTATATATAGAAGATATTTTTTATATGTGTGTGTGTATTGTGTATTTATATGTGTGTGTGTGTCTCAGGCATAAGTAATATATTTGATAATAATTTTCTGGTTTATAACAGCAATGCCATAAAGTTCCTAAACCCTTAACAGAAATCAGCAGTAGCCTAAGCCTAATTTACATTTATTTTCCATTTACTTATTGCATTACTTTGCAGCTAAGTATTATTATCATTTTTGTGCATCTACTTTTTTAAATTCAATTTAGTTAACATGTAGTATAATAATGGTTTCAGGAGTAGAATTTAGTGATTCATCACTTACATATAATACCTAGTGTTCATCTTAGCAAGTGATCATTCTTGCATTATTATAGATTTCTTTAAGCTTTCCAACAGTTTGTCTAATTTGAATAGAACTTAATATCAATGTCATATTCAATTACTGAATCAGACAAGTATTAGAATAATTTTATTATTTCTAAATTATGTATTAATATTTTATTCATTTACCTGAAATCATGCTGTCATTGAAAAATCCTAAAATTTATGATCATGTCTAACATCCTAAACAATTGGCTCAGAAAATAAAGAGACTGGGATTATCTTGTGGGTAGACATGGGAAAATCTGCCATACAACAAATATTCTTACCTATAGCCTAAAAGAAATAAGACAGTGTTTGAAGCTCCCAGTGTAAGCTTTCAGCATCAAAGACTGTCATATTAATCCATTTTTTTTACTTTTATAGCATTTCAAAGAAGAAAAAAATATTCTCAAATCATTCAAACTTTATTCTGTTTTAATCATAATTAATACAACACATTTAATGTAATGATCATTACATATGTATGTATAAATCTATCATCTATCTATCTATCTGTGTACCTACCTACCTACCTACCTATATACCTATCTGAATTTGACATAATTAGAAGCAACTATCAGATACTGTAAATAGATTTAAGGATAAAAGGAATAGCCTTCAAATACAGGGTTCCTATCACTAACATAAAATAGGTGTTTCAACAAAATTAAAATCAGTATTATTGACTTATTCTTACTTGTGTTTATTGGGTTTTTTGGATACATGAATTCATTCATTTTTATTTTTAAAAAGAGATTATTTTAATGGTTAAAAAAAAAGAAAAATGTACCAACTTGTATTTTTTTTTAAGGTTATGCTTTCTGGTGCTATATTAATGTTAGAATGCATGGTAATAAGGTATAGTATAAACCATAATAGGGACAACATTAAAGAGAAAATGAACAATATATAATTCTTAAAATGATCAAGTCCACAGTACACATACAATATTTCAAAACTAGCCAGCAAACTTATAAATCAAACTATATAACAAAACCAACAAACTATATAAATCAAATATACAGGAAGACATTCCTATCCATAAAGCTTTCCTAATAGAATCCATATATTTCAAGATCTCACAGGGAAGAATATAGTAGTGGGTGTGTTCTGGATGTTAAGTACTATGGAGGAGATTCCAGAACTTCAAATCCAGGCCTCACCAATCATCTAATTATGCATGTGAACTTGAGTAATTTTCTAATACTCTCTACTCCCCAGTTTCTATATCTGTTAAAAGGGTTAAGGGCACATGGGTGGCTCAGCTAGTTAAGCATCTGACTCTAGATTTCAGCTCAGTGATGATCTCTTTGTTCATGGGTTCAAGCCCTGCATCAGGCTCCATGTTAGCAGTGTGGAGCTTGCTTGGGATTCTCTCTCTCTCTCTCTCTCTCTCTCTCTCTCTCTCTCTGTCTCTCTCTCCCTCTCTCTCAAAGCAAATAAATAAAACTTGAAACGTTTACGGGCACCTGGGTGGCTCAGTCAGTTAGGTGTCTGGCTTTGGCTCAGGTCATGATCTCACATTTTGTGGGTTTGAGCCCCACGTCGGGCTCTGTGCTGACCCCTCAAACCCTGGAGCCTGCTTTGGATTCTGTGTCTCCCTCTCTCTCTGCACCTGCCCTGATCTCTCTCTCTCTTTATCTCTCATTAAAAAAACAAACAAAAAAACAACTTGAAACACTTTTTAAAAAAGGTTAATACTGGTATCCACCTCTTAATTTATGAGTGTTTATCAGGATTTGAATAGTTTTGTAGAACATTCTTAGAAAATGATCTAAGGTAGGGCTCAATAAAAATACACAAATAATAAATAGTTTATCTAGAGAATACCAGGTGGGTGGTAGAGATTACAAGGGAAATATTTTGTAAGATGATGCATGTTTTTTACTTGAACTTTCATGGTTTTCGCTGGCATTTAGCAGGTCATAGTAATACTACGTGTCATAATGAATATATGCTTAGAAGCCATGGAGAACTTTGATACAATTCAACTTTTCTCTACTTTAGACTAAACAGCATGTGATAAGGATGAGTAGTTCCTGAATTAACTTCTGGATACTCTGAAAATAATACAATATGGGGAGGATAGGAAAATGTTGAAACTGTAATTTATAAAAAATTTTCAAGTAGACAGTTTTGAATTTAAAATAGAAGGAAGAAAATTTGTATCCTTGTTATAAAGAGAAATGTGACATTAGTGAGAATAAGGAAACTATATACAAATATTATGTTCTAATTTTTGAATCTAAAAAGGACCATGAAACATAAACAATTAAGAACAGCAACTGAATCTCAAATTATTTGGTTTATTCTCCTCCGAATTTCCATAAAGAACCAGTGGGATGCAGACTAGGACAAGTCTATCCATAATGATATCAGTGCTCAGACATATTTATAGACCAGTGGGATGAGGCATATAAAATCAAATCCTTTATTTTGTACACATTTAATTCCTATGGGCAAAGCAAATAAATAATTTATTACTTACTAATTTACTCTTTGTGCATACACAATAATAATAAATGTCATGCTACTCGCTAAATATCCCCCCTCTCCTTGCTTTTACATCTCATTCCCTCACATCTACCTAAGGAAATTGTTGCATTGATTCTCTCTCTTTCCATCACTACCAATTCTCTCTTTTGTGTTATTCAAATCAGTGTATAAATAAATTCTTTCTTTTATATTAAAAATTCCCCTTTGATCCCATTTCCCCCCTAACTTCTGCTCCATTTATTTACTCTTTACAGGAAAGGTTCTTGAAAGTGTAGATAATTGTTAGCTTCATAATGACCCCTTGCACTAGTTTTAGTCCACAAACTCCACTAAAACTCCTCTTTTTAAAGTCACCAATGACCTTCATGTTGTCAATTCCAACAATCAAATTGTAGTAATATCACTTTGGCTATTTTGGAGCATTTCATAGAGCATATTACTCTATTTTTTTTCTTGAGATCCTTTCTTCACCTATACTGTTGAACACAACTCTCATCACTGAACTTGGGAGTGTCAATCTTTTCACATGACTATTTTGTATTATCTATTGTCACTCTCTAAGGCATCTCACATAGTCTGACAATTTACTCACCTTCTAAATGCTAATTCCTGGATTTATATTTTATGTAGTTCTCTCCTGACCTTTCGTTCCAAATATCTTATACAAATTTGACTTTTCTACTTGTGTATCTGATAGTAATTGCAAACTTTGCACATGAAAAATGAGGTTCTTAACTCCATATCTATTTGTCCTGAAGTCTCTCTCATTTCAGTAAACGCCAATTTTATTTTTTCATTTACTCAGCAATAAATCCTTATAGATTCCAGTGCTCCTTTTTCTTTCTTTTTTTCCCCTCCTTTCTCAACTCCATGTATGGTCTTTCAGCAAATGATATTAGCTTTGCCATGATAGCACATATCACCACTCCCAGTCACCACCCTTGTCTCAGACCCAACCATCTCTCCCCGTAGAATATGATCACATCCTCCTTTACATTTTAATAGCCTCTCTATGGGTACTGTCTTAAGAGACTAAACAAATGTCCTTGTGTCCTTCTGACCAAGTGATTCTGGTAAAAAAATTTTAGTCACATCATGTCTCTGTTGAACACCTGCTTGCAATAGTTTCACTTCTTGCTCAGAATGAATCTCAAAGCCTTTAGTGAATGAGTTACATGGCCCTGCCAAAACAGATTCTCCATCAATTGTTTCAGGACATTTCCTACTTGGCCTCACATTTTCTTTTCCACACTCCACTCCAGTCATATTGAACTCACTGCTGTCCCTTACATATGCCAAACAAAGTCCCATATGCAGACATGTGAACAGGTGTTTCTACTGAATGCTTTCCCCTTGACACCTCCATAATCGTTTAGTTCATTTACCTTCCCCCTCCCTCCATAAATGTCTTTTTAATGAGGTAAGATCAATGCATCCACTAGCCCAATAGGTACAGTACTTGGAGCACACAATACATTTAAGGTCTGAAAAATATATTTTTTATTATTTGTTTATTTATTTATTTAGAGAGACAGAAAGAGAGTGCATGCTTGAGAGCAGAAGGGAAAGGAGAGAGAATCCTAAGCAGCCCGCTGGGTGGTGGGGGGGAGGGAAGAGGCTAGATCTTACAACCATGAGATCATGACCTGAGCCAAAATCAAGAGTTGGATATTCAACTGACTGAGCCACCTAGGCACCCTGAGAATAATCTACTTCTTAAATGCTTTCCAATATATATTATCTTCTTCCCACTTGACAGAAATGTGCAATCTTCCTGACACTATTTCTTTAACAGCATGATCACTGTTTGCAAGTATTTTTATTTCTATAAAAAGGAATGGGTATTTCAGAAATATACATCTTGATGAGAATTTAATTAGAAACTAAAGGTTTTACCACTAAATTTAATTGTTGTATTGTGTCAGCAGCAATGTTTCTGTAAAGCACTAACTATAAAGCCAATGTTATTGATGTTGCATAAACAAAAATTTTCTGCACTGAATTTTGGTTGTTTATCATTGGTTTGGTTTCTTGCTACATGAAAAATATATTCCAACTAAGTTTCAAATATCTGCTGAGTAGAATGTGAACCACAGAACCACAGAATGTGTTTTTTATAATTAAAAAAAATGTGCCCCAATTCCAATTGAAAGAATGAGTTTTGATGAGTTGGCTAGTACTGTTTTTACATTTGGTATTTGCTTCTGTGGCAGAGGTAATTGGAATGGCATTCTTGAATAAGAATTAAATTTTCTAACCTCTAAGATGCTATTCATGAATGTCTGCTGAATTACCAGAATCAAAGGTATGTGGTACTTTCATGCTACATATAGTCACCAGTTTCCCACTTGTATCGTGGCCAGTGGTGCCCTCCCAGGCTGTGGTCTTGATCTTCCTGCCCTCATAACCACTCCCTTTTGTCCACATTGGAATCTTCTATATTCTTGTGCTGTTGGGTATTCCTAGGTTGATATTCTAGTTCTAGTTCATTACACAAAATCTAACGTATGATAAGGTTTAAGAGTTTAATTATGCCTCTCTATGTCAATATTTAAGAATTTCTTTGATTCAAAATCCTAAAGTTTGATTAATAGCTTCTAGAGGCTAAGAAGAAAGAAAAAAAGTAACTTCAGTGAGGAGGTAATTCACTATTCAAATCATATAATTTAATCTAAAACACATGAAATCTTTCTTTATATATACACACAAGTACCATATAAAGATATTTTGGTAAACTTGTAATGCTCTATATCTGTAATATGATTTAACTTTAGGGATGTATCCATGCATATATTTTCTATGTTAAACATATGTTCTGTACATGACTTTAAACAGCATGAATCATAATCTTTCACTGAACTGATCAGAGTTATTAATTTAGGGATATTACTTTCAATATAATATTTCACCTTCATTGGTGAGGTAGTCTGAGGAATATTCATTACATAAAATAGATAAGATTTATCATCTGATTCTCCCTTGCAAATACAATATTTTCTGAGAAATTTAATAAATGGGGATAACATGACTATGCTTCATAAATATTAAATTTAAGTATTATATTTACATGTTATATTCCAATGCTAAAATTCTCATAAGATTCCTCTTCTCAGGTTAAAATCTCTTGGTAGAATTCTAGCCATTAAGTTAAGATGCAAAAGGAAGTTCTACAGTATTGAGATCTAGGACCTCAAAGTTGTTTGTGTTTAGGCACTTGGATCATTTCTAGTGGACACTTTATAATTACTGTATCACTAATTATCAATTTACTATTTTCCTATATATGTTCATATATATGTATATAAATATATACTTATATTCACATACTGATATTTGTATATATAATGTATGTGTGTAAACGTATATATATGTGTATGCATATATATATGTGTGTACATATATACATATGAGAGAGAGAATTTTTATACTGACTCGTTCAAGAAACTATTATAAATGTAAACTTCTTGGACTAGAAGAGTCAGCGATAGTGGATAAAATGTATCAGTTCCTCAGAATTAGAAGTCTGAATCTGGAAGTAATCAAAGGCTTTCATCAGGAATGGCTAACCTGTGTGCTATTTATCAACTACCTCGATATTCCATTATCTGGAATAACAGGATTCTTTTTTTTAAATTTTTTAATGTTAATGTTATTTTTGACAGAGAGACAGAGCATGAGCAGGGGAGGGGCAGAGAGAGAGAGGGAAACACAGAATCTGAAGCAAGCTCCAGGCTCTGAGCTGTCAGCACAGAGCCCGACGCGGGCTCTAACTCACAGATCGCGAGATCATCACCTGGGCCAAAGTCGGACGCTCAACTGACTGAGCCACCCAGACGCTCCCGGATGAACAGGATTCTTAAAAGTATAGGTGATATATTTACCAGGCATCCTTACTCTCAGTCAAATTATAATAATCATGGTCACCATTTAAATCTGCTTAATAACTTTTAAAAAGAATTTGAGAATAATGCATTATGATAATGCTTAATAACATCTTGGGACTCCAGGGTGGCTAAGTTGGTTGAGCATCTGACTCCTAATTTCCACTCAGGTCATGATTCCAGTTCAACCCCGCTTTGGGCTCCCCTCTGAGCATTAAGTCTGCCTAGGATTCTTTCTCTCCCTCCTTCTGCCCCTCTCCACCACTTGCACATGCTCACTCTCTCTCAAAATAGACTTAAAAACTCCAAAGGGATTTGACACTTTAACCAAGAAAATGCCTCATGCATTTGGGAGCATCAACTACTGTGAGTTACCAAGCAAAATTAACCAAAACTTAGTCACAATTCAGGAGAAAAAAAAATCTGTGTGTAACTGATATAACATGAAAGTGTAGAAGACTCAAAACAACAGACTTTAGTATGCATAATTGCATACTGTAATGCAATTATCCAACTGCCATATATTTCCAGATTCTGCACAAATGTAAAATAAAATAGTGTCATTTTAACAAATAACTAAAGGTGGAGTATAGCCTGGGAACAGTTGTCTGATTCTTTTCTTCACTTTAAAACATTAAGGAGGTTACCAAGCTAAAGGGGTGAATGTGCCCCCCAGGGAGTAGACAAAATGTCTGAAAACATTTCTGATTATCATGACTGGGGGTTTGACGTTATCTAGTGGATAGAGGCCAGGGATACTGCCAGTCCATCAATGAACAGAACAACCCTCACAACAAATGTCAATAATGCTGAAGTTGATAAACCATGGTAAAGACAATAGTTAAGCAGAAAAGCACTACTTCATAGGTCTTTTTTTTTTCCTGAAAGAAAGAGGGTTATGTTTTTTTCCTTGAATCAAATACGGTGGTTACAAGAAGAGTGATTGCAACAATACATTTCCCCATCCCATTTATAGATAAAATTGAGTTAACCTAAAAAGTGTAGGTAGATGGTATTTATAACATATGCTGATACTTTATAATATTAATAACTAAATTTAGATAAATAAAATAATATAAAAATTAGTATTGTCATACTATTTAAGAGAGAAATCTGTTTCTTATGGTTCTTAGATAAAGAGTCATTTATTCTAAGCAAATGATGAAATTGAAAGGATATTAAATTGACAATATAGTGATAACTGATTTACTAAATGCATTTCAACTTAATATTGCAGACAATTCTAAAATTAACAGAAAACTAAAAGTGCTTGAAGCTGGCATTTTGTATACAAATCTGTATACTTATTAGTGGTGCACACACATGTTCTATTAACATTCCTGTAATAGCTGACAAAGGAAAAAATATCACACTAACAAACATGCATATGTATTGACATAAATATGTTCATAATAATAAACTTACCCTTTGTTAGACACAGTTATGATGTCATCTGAACAGTGCTTTAGGCTGTAAGTAAAAGAAAAGGTTTGTCAAATACTGCACCTAAATAATAATTATAGCAATATTTAGATTTTTCATAATTTGAGTCATATTTGATTAATTATAATTAAAAGCCGGCATGATTTTCCCTCAAAAAAATGTAACATAGTATTTTCTATGTAATACAAACTTCTGATGAGCAAACTTAAGATTAAAGTCACCAAACAAATTTATGCAGATAGGTGTAATATTAATTTATTACTTTCTAAAGTTGTGCTTTACATGCATAAGTACGTTTTTTGAAAAAAGAATTAACTCTATACTTTTTTTTAAGCCAATGATTATAAGGTATATTTTACTAAATTAGATCATTATTTAACCTTATATCAATTTTTAGGACCTTAAACTTAGAATATGATGGCATACTTCCAAATATTTTTAGTATATGTGCTGCCAAGGCGGGCTCAAATAATATTTTTAAACACTTTAGAAACTAGTATTCACACATTATTTGCTAATAAATAAATTATTGTTTGTACTCCCAAATATGAGATTTTTCCATCTCCCAATAATATTCCATATTCCTTAGAATTTTGTTTCTATTTGTGCTTATGTGTATGTTCCTATGTAGATATGAATAGTCACCTGATGGATTGGATTTTAGCAGAGATGTGTGTTTGTGTATATGTACCTTTATGTGTTTGTGTGTGGATATGAAAAGAGTTTTGTGATGGATTAAATTCACTTGAGATTATGGGTTATATTAGAATATCATTTTTAATTAATGCAGTTCATAGTAGCTTAAATGTATACCTAGAACTAGTTTGATGATCTATCTTCATAATTTAAAATAGAAAATAAAATTATTCCTCTTAGAAGTTTCATTTTCTAGCATACCTTTTTCCTTTGTGGAAACATACATTCTGCTATAACTACCATTATGTTGGCTGGATTATTATGAAGTTAATGCATAGAGACATTATGTCACCCAAATTTCTCAACTTTAGAGATCCCTGTCTCTCAGTTTCAGTGTCAAGCTTCCTATTCTATTAACTTTATTTTTTCCTCCTTGAACTAAAAGAAGGTATTTGAATCTTCTACCGAGTGAGAACAGCTCACCAATCACTGCCCGCATTCCAGAGAAGCATATTTTATATGAAGTTGGAAGATGTAGGAAAAAAATTAGTATTTTCTTATTATGTTTTGGGGTGGTAGAGATAATTATCCTCCTTTGATATATTTCAAATTAATTTAAAAGTCTTTTGTATATGTTTAAACCAACTGTTACTAAATATATGGGGTGGTGCATGTTAATTCCATTTAAAGTCATGCCCAATGGCAAAAAATAAATAAATAAATAAAAGTGTGCTACTATGAAATCCTTATATTTGGCAGCATTTTGTAGCTTAGACTGTAAGTCTTATGTTAGGCTTAATGGTTATTTTTTTGAGTTGCATGTTTTGAGAACATTTTTTCTATATAATATTCTACATATACTTTTTTTTTTTTTTTAGAAATTGTTTTGACGTTTATTTATTTTTGGGACAGAGAGAGACAGAGCATGAACGGGGGAGGGGCAGAGAGAGAGGGAGACACAGAATCGGAAACAGGCTCCAGGCTCTGAGCCATCAGCCCAGAGCCTGACGCGGGGCTCGAACTCACGGACCGCGAGATCGTGACCTGGCTGAAGTCGGATGCTTGACCTGGCTGAAGTTGGATGCTTAACCGACTACGCCACCCAGGCGCCCCTCTACATATACATTTTTAATGCCAAAGATTGTTAAGGGAAATTATTTCTTACCCCGGAGTTGTAGCAGTGGAATATTTCCCTTACACATGCAAAAAAGCTAGGTTTTAAAGAATGAAGAAACTAAGAAACAAAAATATTTATAGAATAAAATCACCTAGAGGCTTTTCCTCTTTTTTGGTGCCTCCCACTTTAAATACCTATACAGACATCCACGGCTACATCTACATCTACATGTACAGCTCTATCGATCTCTACTATCTATCATAGTCCATGAGTTTCTTCTCTAAATGGTTATATTTATGCTCCAAAAAACAAATCTTTAGAATGTCCTAACACACACGCAAACACACACACACATACACACGCACACACACACACCCCTATACAATGAATACAAGCTATTAACAGGTTAGTAAAATTTGCTCGTGGGGGGGAAAAAGGTTTTTTTTCTCAATTTTTAACGAAACCTCCTATCTTCAAGGAAAAAAAAATAACATACATATAGCTGGAGAGAAAATATTTGGACAGAAAAACCATTTAAATCCCTGAATAAATATATGTTAAATAAATCTAATAGAAATTTTAAGAGTACTCTGCAAGTGAAAAAAACTTTATTAAAGTTATTCAAATTATCTAGAGTTATTTGAGTCTACATGAAGAGTTTCATTTAAAACAAATACACAGTCAAAGAGCTGTCTGCTGTCCTTATTTTAATAATTTTCAAAGGAAATATCTCCATTTTTCCCATTGAATAAAAATATATATTGATTTTAACAATACATAAGAAAAATACAGTAAGGTTAATCTGAGGCTACATACTAAGATCATTTGTTTATACTAGTGGACATTGGCATAGATAATAGATAATTTTAAAAGAATTGCTAAACTATTTCTCTGTTATGATTATATCAAAGGTAGAAGATATGAAATATCAAACGAGATTGGATCAGTGATAGTTTCATCCGGATGATGAAGGCTTATGCCTTTTTCTAAGGTAGAGGGAGAATGCCTCTTGAATAGAGAAAAAGTATGCTAGGTTTTTTTTCTATAAGGGTATTTTGCTCAGAATAATTTTTTTTTATTTATATACGAAATTTATCGTCAAATTGGTTTCCATACAACACCCAGTGCTCATCCCAAAAGGTGCCCTCCTCAATACCCATCACCCACCCTCTCCTCCCTCCCACCCCCCATCAACCCTTATGAATACCTGAATGTTCCCAATGTTTCACAGTGTTGGGGACACTATTTTGCAATCTTGATTGCACATCAGATTCAATATAGGACTTTAAAAATCACTAATGCTTTCATAATTTTTAAAGCATCCCTCATCATTTCCTGTCAACTATGAAGAGTGCCAGATTATAGAGCTATTGGTAAAAGTATTACATGGCAAAAAATTATTGCATGGAAAATAATTTTCTTTGAAATTTAGTTTTAAAAATTAAACATCATTTTCTGTAGTGTCTACACATACCAAATATTTACTTAATGATTCATAATTTTAAAAACTCACTTATAAAAACTTAATCAACTCAGAAAATGATACCAGTGATAACCACTTAATGGATGTCTATATGAAAATGTGTTCTCATTTTATCCCATAATATACTATACCTCTTTAATCTTTGAAATATCTCTATTTCTTAATTCAATTAGAAGTTAGCATTTCAAATATAATTTTTAACATATTTTATCATTGTTTACAACTATTTAGTACTGAAGACATCAGAAAAAATAGTTCTTTTAAAATATCGCTTCTCAGTGATTTCTTATGTCTATGAAACGGTCTGAGGGTTGTTTTGGTCTCAGGTAATTTAGTGTGTGTGTGTGTGTGTGTGTGTGTGTGTGTGTGTGTGTATGTGTGTGAATTTATTTCATTTTCTTAATCTTTAATCCCTAAACATTATTGATACAGAATTTGTATATCCACTTTTTAAATTTTGGATTGACTACTATTGTTCATCCTAGAAGACACTGTCATGTAACCTTCCTAACTTAAAATGAGCCCATTGACCCTAAATACCAAACAAAAAACAAAAAACAAAAAACAAATTGATTCACAGAGTATCTTAATGAGTGACCTATCTTGACTTATGATACATAACAGCTTACAGATATGAAAAGCATAATTTACCATGAAGATACATCATTATATATAAGTGTTATATAGTTTCATGGGTACAAAAATCAGCTAGCCCATTACATTTTTTTTTTATAATTTTTTTTTTAACGTTTATTATTTTTGGGACAGAGAGAGACAGAGCATGAACGGGGGAGGGGCAGAGAGAGAGGGAGACACAGAATCGGAAACAGGCTCCAGGCTCTGAGCCATCAGCCCAGAGCCTGACGCGGGGCTCGAACTCACGGACCGCGAGATCGTGACCTGGCTGAAGTCGGACGCTTAACCGACTGCGCCACCCAGGCGCCCCTTGCCCATTACATTTTTATGAACATTTATTAAGATTACTATACAATATATGCAAAAGTGAAATCAGAAGTAAATGGATTATTTGCTATTTACTATTGTTCCTCAAAGATGTCTGTTCTTTCTCTGCATCTTTCTCTGCTACATTTTAATGTCTAGACTAGTGAATTACACACTGAAGCACAACATATATATGTGTTCTTCTTGCGGCCGAAGACCTGCACAGACTGCAAAGGACCCTTGGATGGCATGTGTATATAGTATTTATCTACATTTAAGGAAATATTTTGAACAGATCTAACTTATAATAATTGAATGTAGTCTTATCTTTATGAAATTTATTCTTAAATTAACTTCCCTAATTTTCACACTATTATGAATCTTTGCTTTTTTTCTAGTAAGAATTGATATTTAACATACAGCTTTCCTGGAAATATATATGAATACCTAATTACCCCAGGTAATAATGAACAACTTCATGCTCTTTATAATGAAATGGTTTTCTATTGTCTTAATATTTGAAATATATGCTAGATTATATTTTTAATTTCTTCATAATTAAGAAATTTCATATAATATTTTAAGGTAACACAAAATCAACATAAATGGAAAATAATAATAAGTATTAAACTTTATTTTGCATGTTCTTATTCATGTGCTTCCTGCTAAACGATGTTTTAATGAGTTTAGAAATTTTATAAACAGTAGCTGAAAGAATACAGGGAATGAAACATCCTTAACGATGAAAGATTGGGCTTCATGCTTCAAAATATAAATGCATTTACTTTGATTCAAATCAGATCACAGTAAAAAATAAACTTTATTCTATGAAATACTTTTTGAAATGTGCTAAGCATATCCACTTGACTTCTTTAAGTAGCCTTGGCATAAAGACATCTCTTTTTGTATCAAATTAAAGTACTCATACTTTTCCCAGAAAAGTGTGGATTTTGAACTGTTCCCCTGTAAGTCACTGTCTATATATTTTCTTCATAACATAAAAATCATTTCAACAAGACATATTTAGACAACCAGAAAATGTCTTGGACTTTCAAAACAATAGGACATTTTTTTCTGAAGATCTTATTTTTTAATTTTAGTTTACTTTCAAATGCATAGTGAAGCAACCCATAAATTCTTATTGTTGCTTTAAATAGGAACTTTACCATGGTTTCCATTAAGTAATTAGTTTCTAATACTGTTGATGTCACAGATCTGGAAAATGAGGACCTCAGGTGTTCTCTATACATTTTAGGATTGTTCAAGTATTTAAAACAACCCAGAAATTTGAGGTTGAGCACATCAAGGTGATGCCTGGGTTTTTGTTTTGTTTTTGCTACATCTTCTCCCATGTGTACCTTTTAGGGTCTCGTACCTACTAGTTAATGTATATATTTTAAAAGTTCTATCCAAAAAAGTAGCACTCTTTTACCTCCAGTGGGATTAAGATAAGTATGCATGTATCCACTTCACAGACTATGTCAGCCAAAAATGTGTTTCTCAATACAAAATAAGTTCTATACTATTGAACAGTGTATTGGTCCTACTGTTCTCAATTACAATACACACATTTAAAGTTATACATGAGGATGTAACTCAATTTACACTAAGCAAAAACATTGTCTTCTAAATGCTATTTACAAAAATGCATTGTGATATTCAGAAATCATCTATATTAAGTTTTTAAAAGTACTCTTAGGGGAATTTTTCATAGAATATCATTAGTAAAAGCAACCGTTAAGTATCTGTCTTTCTTATAAAATTTTGTTTCATTGTCTGTCGAGTGGCAGAGAGAAAGAGAAAGAGATGAGGAATATCACTAAACATTTTGAGTCAGATGTTTGTTTAATGTTCTAGTCCCATTTTGTCATTAAAGAGAAGGAAGGATGAAGAATAATGTTTCAATAGTTTCTTAATTTTAACTAATGTAGTTGGTAACACAAATGTATTTTCTTCATAACATAAAAGTCATTTCAACAAGACATAAATAGACAACCAGAAGATGTCTTGGACTTTCAAAACAATAGGACATTTTTTTCTGAAAATACTATTTTTTAACTTTAGTTTACTTTCAAATGCATACCAAAGCAACCCATAATTCTTATTGTTGGTATTAAATAGGAACTTTACTATGATTTCCATTAAGTAATTTAGTTTCTAATACTGTTGATGTATTAGTATGGTCATGCAAAAGATATGTGAAGTGCCTTCAAATTTAGATAGAGATGCCATAAATAACTTTTGAAAAGTATTTATTTCACAACATTTTGTATAATTGATATTAAATTGTTCATTTATAGAAACTGTATGGCCATGTTGTCTTTGATAAAAATAAGTTGAAACACATATTCAGGAGCATACAAAGATAGGATGCTCTCAGTTTTATAAATGTGCCTTTTAAAAGAAACTGCTTGAAGAGCTTAGAAAACTTTAAGTTTCAATGTACCAAATTGATTGGTAATGTTTATATTTGCCTTAAACTTCACCAACCTCAATATATTTAAACCTTAAACTCCTCAATACATTGCCTTATGAAGACAAAGTCCATCACTGTAATTCCCCTGCAATGAGACTTTCACATTGGAATTTCAAGTTTACCCACTTTATTAAATATTGTTAAATTTATATATATATATATATATATAACTATATATATATATATATATATATATATATACTGTTATATGTCATCAGAGAACCACTGAAGCAACCTGAATTTAATGGGATAAAATTCTGGAGAAAGTAGCACTACAGAGGATGAGTTGACATTCTGCAGTGGCTTTTTTCCTCAAGGGAATACCTGACTCTAGGAAAAAACTACCAGGCTGAAGATCCAGGCAAAGATCTGGACAGAACATGACTAAAAAGAATAAGAGAAACTAACAATGTATGTGCCTGCATGTGTGTGTTTGCTCTCTCAAGGACTCAAATCTTTTCAATTACTCATAGGCTGTGCTTAATTTGTATTCACTTAATTGGACATAAGTAATAAAAGAGCATGTTTCCAAATGTGGTGATGACTGTGTGGGATGATGTAATATCCGTTAATAGTACATATGAAAAATGTTCTAGTTCTTCAAAAGATTACTTCTTCATTGTGACCAGTGGATTACCAGTCCGTATTTGCTTCCAAGTAACCATGGAGTCCTAAGTTACCAAGTAACTTTTTTGATTATCAGTTTCTTGACAGCAAAACGAAAATCCCAGTGTTGTTAAATACTTTATAAATAACCCTATTTAAAAAAAACTATTATCATTACTATTGGTGTTATTATTATCATTTGATTATTACTAAAAGAAGACTATATTTGGCAGGTATAATTCTAGATAGATAAACACATATTATTCAGATATCCAATATTCAGCATCTATTAGGATGGAAACGTAATCCAAATAAATTTATCCTTTAGATCAAAGAATTATAAATGACAATGAATTGTATTTTATGGGTTTTTCATTAATAATTTATTTCATTTTATTTATTTTAGGTTTTGAAATTTCTCCAATTTGCATAGGTAAACTATGAAACAATTTGATTGCTTTGTTGTCATTTTCATTGTATCACATACTTAAATTGTACTTTATTTTCCAAAACCGTTTTGCAAGAATTTATTCATACCTTTGAAAAAGCATATCATTACTACTGTGTAAATAATCTCTGCTTCCCTATTATTCCAGGATTCCTTTATTTGTTTATTTATTTACCATATGTATAAGACATTCCACCATCACATATTTATCAGGCCAGGTGTTCTTGCAGACCCATATGATGGAAGAGTGAAAAAAAAAATTCTGTTATCATAAAGTGTATATTCTCTTCAAAAGATACTGAGAATAAAATACCTACACAAGATATGTAACAACAATCAGTAATTAAAATCGTGAGGTAAAATAAAACAAAGTAAGGTAGAGACTAGGAGGGATTTCCCTTTTATACAAGATCATCAATGTAATACTCCTAGATACAATAGCATTTACCAGAAGACCACGTCAAGTATGAGTACAAAGTGTTATAACTACTATAGTTTTGTAACCTGAAATAACCTTTAGTAATGTTAATTCTTTTACTTTTATTTAAAAATATTTCCCCTTGGTTTTTTTTTTTTTCTTCTGTTTTATGCTTTTTTATAGTTTTATTTTATTTATAAATACAAAACAAAAAAAAAAAAAATGAAATTTACATTAGAATTATAACAATTTAGAATTTAGGGGCCAAGATGGCAAGGAGCATGGAAGTTTTTTTGTTTTTTTTTTTTTTTTTTGCATCTCTAGTCCCTGAAATACAGCTAGATCAACGCTAAATCATCCTGCACACCTAGAAAACTGATTTGAGGATTAACACAACAATCTGTATAACCTGAACCAGAGAACTCAGCAATTATGTGGTGCTGAGAGGTGAACTGGGGGAGAAAGCCACGGAGGGCAGGGAGCTGTTTTTGCTTGCAGAGAGAGGACGGAGATTGGATGGAGATTCTATATTTTTTACTTTTTTGTAAATTTTTCAAATTCTATTTTTTACTCCCATAATTTCATTATATTCTATTTCATTATATGCATTTTTTCAAATTTTCAAACATTTTCTTTCTTTTTTTCTTTTCTTATTTTTCCTTTTTTTCTCTACTCTATCAAGCTCCTTTCAACAACCAGACCAGAAAACCCCTAGGATCTAGCATCCTTTATTTGATTTTTTGTGTTGTTTTTAATTTTTTAATTTTAAATTTTTTACCTTATTAATTCCTTTTCTTTCTTCAAAATGAAAAAAATGAAGGAATTCACCCCAAAAGAAAGAACAGGAAGAAAGGACAGCCAGGGACTTAACCAACACAGATATAAGCAAGATGTTTGAACCAGAATTTAGAATCACAATAATAAGAATATTAGTTGGTTTACTCTGGGGTTAAGAGTATAATTTAGGAAGGATAAACATTTAGATACTAAATATGGCCAACTGGGAAACCTATCAATGTATTTTGTGTACATTCACTAAAAAGGGGAAGCCCAAGAAATGGCTAAATGAAGTTACTAATGGGAAAGTAATAAATAACTAATCCTTCATAGATAACCATATTCTAAAAAAAAAAAAAAAGAAGTTATTTATTGATGGACAGGCATTTTCAGTAGCATGCATAAAAGGTTAAATGAAGATTTTGCCCCATTCAATTAGGTTTGGTAGATTTGGTAGCTGTTGTTGTGGAATTTACAATCCTGATGATTTTGGAACAACTGTTGATGTCTATTTTTTACCAAAAACATGTGACACTTGCCAGTAGGACTTAAGGAGTGTTATTCATCTTTATTTTATTTTTTTTTTAATTTTTTTAACGTTTATTTATTTTTGGGACAGAAAGAGACAGAGCATGAACGGGGAGGGGCAGAGAGAGAGGGAGACACAGAATCGTAAGCAGGCTCCAGGCTCTGAGCCATCAGCCCAGAGCCCGACGCGGGGCTCGAACTCACGGACCGCGAGATCATGACCTGAGCTCAAGTCGGATGCTTAACCGACTGAGCCACCCAGGCGCCCCTTAATTTATTTTTTAATTTGAGTATAGGTGACACATAATTTTACATTAGTATCAGGTATATGATATAGTGATCCAATGTCTCTATATATTATGCTATTCTCACCACAAGTATAGATATAATCAATCACCATACAACATAATTACAAAATCATTGACTGTATTTCCTATGCTGTGCCTTTTATTCCCATGATTTATTCACACCATAACTGTAAGCCTACATCTCCCACTCCCCTCCACCTATTTTGTGCCTCTCCCCACATAAATAATACCTTCTAGGACCATCCATGTTGTTGCAAATGGCAAGATCTCATCCTTTGTATGGCTGTATAATATTCCTCTGTGTGTGTGTGTGTGTGTGTGTGTGTGTGTGTGTGTGTGTGTGTATACACTTTCCTTATCCATTCATCTCTTGATGGACTCTTAGGTTGCTTTCATATCTTGGCTACTGTAAATTATGCTGCAATAAACAAACATAGGGATACATACATTTTTCAAGTTAGCGTTTTCATTTTATTTGTGTAAATACTCAGTTGTGAAATTATTGGATCATATGGTATTTGTCTTTAATGTTTTGAGGAACCGCTATGCTGTTTTCTGCAATGTTGTTATAGCAGCGGAATGAACGAAGGCAGTTTTTTTTTTAAATCTTACATTCTTATTATTGTTGGTTGAAGATGTTTATATGTCTTTAAATTTTCAGTGGAGTGGCTACACAAATTTGAAAACTAGGGAAGGAACAGATTTTAATAATAAGTCTCTTCACATAGAATGAATTCAGTAAGCATGAGGTGCATAATAGAATAGATTCTGGTTTGTACACTTGTGAATATTGTCAAATAAGTTTTACTGTTATTTTCAGTGTCCCTCTGATTATGGTGACACCCAATATACAATCAAAAGTTTTATGTCATTCTGATGTATTCTAATCCAGGATTTCTCAAGTAGGCTATAACAGATTTTTAGAGGCACCTACAATACTGATGTTCATACAAAGAGGCTGTGCCCCTTTATATGAATGTTTAAGAATACATTCAAGACCCGAAGGAAGGTCAAAAGTAAAGAACTAACTTTCCCAGCTTAACAATTTCAGAAATCCATCATCTGACTACTGCAAAGTAACCTTATACAAGAAAGTGGACCAATTAGCCCTGTCACTCACAGACAGCTAAGTACAAAATGGATTTAAGGTTAGAGCTCTGAGATAGATTTAACTCATGACTTAAACAGTATGTATTATGGTTCAGTGCTACATGAATGACTGGAATCTTTGGCACATTTCTGACAAAGTGACTGATGATTGGCAATGAGCTGTAAGGGGAATTTTGGCTTGATAGAAATGGGTCAATGTTCAGTGTTGTTCCTCTACTCAAATAGAAACAAACTCTAGAAAACTGTCAGAGCTTTATTTTATTTTATTTCTTTTTTAAAACTTAGTCTTAGTTCAGCCACATAGCAGCAGTTCGATACTGACAAACATGGAAGAATGTGGTCTTCCTGGTAAACAATGAAGAAACAATTTTTCTCAACAACTATAATGAAACAAAGCATTGAATAAGACCAGAAGACCTGGATCCTAACCATAGTTGTGACACAAACTGCCTGTGAGATAGGAAGTGAGTAACAGAGTCATTCATTTCCCACTACAGAAATAGAAAAAGAGATAATGACTAAATAACCATGAAGTTTCTTCAACTTAAAAAACAAAAATAAAAAAATAACCATTATTCTATGTCTTAATTGCTTGCTTTTGTAACTCCAGTTGCTACATTACAGGATGAACTTTCAACAAAATGGTTCTTTCAGTTCAGTTTTGACTTTAAGCCCATGAGAGGGAATTATATGAACAATGAAACTATGGCAAACTAAAGTGTTTGCTTTTTTTTTTTCAACGTTTTTATTTATTTTTGGGACAGAAGAGACAAAGCATGAATGGGGGAGGGGCAAAGAGAGAGGGAGACACAGAATTGGAAACAGGCTCCAGGCTCCGAGCCATCAGCCCAGAGCCTGACGCGGGGCTCGAACTCACAGACCGCGAGATCGTGACCTGGCTGAAGTCGGACGCTTAACCGACTGCGCCACCCAGGCGCCCTGTTTGCTTTTTTTTTTTTAAAGAATGTAGTAACAAAGACATTTTTTGGAATAGGAAGATTATTCATTATAAGTTTACATGAGCTACTGAATCTATAATAATGTTTCACTTCTCAGAAATATTTTAAATAAGACAATATTCTTAAAGTAAAAAAAAACATAAAGGCTAAAATATATGAGCAGGATATATTTGCTTTTGTTTTTCATTCACATAGCATTTTATATCATTAATTAAATCTTCAAAACAACACTAAGAATATATCAAAATGCTAGTTCACTTTGAGTTACAGTTTAATGGCTCTCTTTAATCACAAGGGATCTGAATAGTTATTTCTGCAACCTAATGGCTTAGAAATCTGTTTTAGATGAGGAGGTTTGGCTATCTGTTTTCCCATAAAAGTGAAAATAATTATTTTTGAAACTTAAATGTTCAGATTTAATCAAGTTTTTAAATGAAGTGTGGCAAAGTAACAGTATTGTAAAATTTTAAATAGAATGGTATCATCTAAATATGCTGCATGATTAAGCAAAAAATATTATGATGATAATATACAAAATCTATGTCATCAGCCACCAAGAGACAGCTTCTTGAAATAAGAAATAAAATTTTTATAGAGAATAGTAATAGTCATATATACATATATAGAATGGAATTTATATGTGTGTAACTGAAAGGAATGCCCATATGTCCAAACTAGGTTAAAAATTAGAAGAGATATTTAAAGGTAGAACAGAGAAAGATTATTATTATATAATGGAATATTTTCACTCATTATTTTATTGAAAATCACTGATTAGACCTAAAATATTATCATTTAATTTTCTTTCTTTCTTAGATTATAAACCTTATAACCATCTATATCAAATAATTTTGTTACATTGAATGGGAATTGAGTATTTTTTAGATAGTTAATAATTTGGGAGCATGTTTGCCTCTCCTATCCCCATTATTTAGTCTACTACTGGTTAAGTCATAATAGGTGCTAAATACAATTAGTTATAGATTAATGCTAGCCATTTACTACCTTCTGATATCAGTGTACTTTAGTATCATCATGCATAAAGTAAGGGGAGCTTAATGAACAAGTAGTGATGGTAATGCAATACATAACATATAAGAAAATATTTTCTATTATAGATCAATGTATATTTTATTCAGATATACATGTATATGTATTAATTACATTATATTCCTTATGGTCAAACATGATTGAAACATATGTATCATACTCTAATATGAGAGAAGGTAGATCCACTGATTATTATTTTGCTAAAACAAAATTTAGCTAAACTGTATGACAGATATGCTATTTTGAGCTGATTAAAATAGTCTGAATATATAATGAAATTGTAAATTATATCAGCAAATTTGGCCTAAAACTCAGATTCAGTTATGTAATTATTAGCATGTAAGCATGACTCTACTTTAATATATAAATGAGCTAGAGAGGAAGTAGGGATTTGATAACAAAAAAAAATATCATATATATATAAATACGATGTTTTTAGATTTTGACCTTTAAAGTTACAACATTGTTTGCTCTATTTAATATATCTTTACTGCATTCAGAAAGGCCTACCTGATATGATCTGCTACATGTGTGTCTCCAATATGATTAAGACTATAAAAATGAACACTGCAGGATGTACAAATAACTATAAAATGAGCAATGTTAACAATTACTTTATTCCCTTTATATTCACATTACTGATTGTATGAGCATTTTCCTGAAATTCAGGCCATTTGTCTCCTAAATATACAAGTAAACTTTTTCTATTTCTATTTCTAATCTTAGAAAGTGTTAATTACAGAAAATGTTAATTAAATAGCTTTTATAATTTACATCTTATCCATTAAATGCTTGGTACATTATCTGCTTCTCATAATTTAAATTTTAAAAAAATCCTAAGTGTTTTTTTCTTGCTGTATTTATTTTTTAATGCATTAATCAAATTTTACTTGGCCTTTAGATATGTCAACTAAATAATTGTATGCCAAAATTTCAGGTAGATGAAGTCTAGCTTGGCTGTGTTTATTCATGCTAGCTTTTTAGTCAACATGCCTCCAAATGAGCATTCCCACGATGTCAGAGAACAGGGCATAGATATCATAAAGGTACGTTATGACTGTAGAAAGTGAAATATTGTTCTCATGCTGCTATGAAGTGACATTCAAAATATATATTATTTATCCCTCACAATGAGCAAATTTAATTATATATTTTGATTCAACATTTCAAATGGATTTAAGTGGAACAGTCTTCCTTAAGTATGGGATTTAGCCTTGAAAATCCTGATGTGATGAACTCACTTCATTATATGTGAACACATGCTTATTGCATAATCTCTAATTCTCCTGTTTAAAAACATAAATGAAAAAAGTCTAAAATAGCCCTTTGAAAATCCGCAGCAATACATACAAGTATATTTGTTAATGTGTAGTGTATAGGTTCATTCTTTTTATATCACCTTCTATCTTTAGCTAAAAGGTGAAGAGCTGTATCTCCATTACCACTGTTTTTTCGAATTTGACTTTATAACCTTGATACTTTAGGTATACCAGTATATCTAAAAATAGATAAGAATTTTTTTCTTCTCTCTGAATGTTAGGAAAAGTTATTGGGAAGATTTTGTCTTTCTGATGAAGCACAGCATTATAAAAAGAAAGGTTTTTGGGGACTGTCACAATTGATGTCTCCTTCTTTCTCTTCTTGAAAATCGTGATTTGAAATTAAAAATACTAGTATGTATGCACACAGTTTAACCAGAATTTTATTAAAAATATCAGAAAATCTACTGGTAAATTTTAAATTATTCAATTGACACATTTTAATATTAAACAAACTTTGAAGATGCGTGGAGACACAAAGAACTTTGAAGATGTATGGAGACACACATAAAGCAGGAGAAAAGCACTAAAATATTTTTGTTTAATAGATTAACATAGAATTAATTAATTTGCCCACCTGAATAAAATCTACATGGAAATTTCCCTGAAGTAAGACAGATATATCACATCTTTCATTATGGGAACTGTGTTTAAAAGTATTTTATCAAGGGGAACCTGGGTGACTCAATCAATTAAGCATCCGAATCTTGATTTCATGAGTTCAAGCCCCATAGTTGGGCTTTATACTGGCAGCACGGAGACTGCTTGGAATTCTCTCTCTCCCTCTCTCTCTTCCCCTCCCCCACCTGTGCTGTCTCTGTCTTTCTCAAAATAAATAAATAAACTTAAAAAATGTTTTATTAATAGCTTAAGACTGTTGACTTTTTCTGCATCATTATTTTAATTATTTTCTTTAATGTTTAATATATATTATTTTTGTTATTGTTATTATAATTGAATGCATACTATTTACTAGACATTATATTTTTTAAATCTTTCTAACAACTCTTTCAGACAGTACCATAAGTATTCTAATATTTTTTAATGTGTGTTTGTTTGTTTGTTTGTTTGTTTGTTTGTTGAGAGAGAGAGAGAGAGAGAGAGAGAGACAGTGGGGAAGGAGCAGAGAGAGGAAGAGAGAGAATCCTAAGCAGGCTTTGCACTGTCAGTACTGTGAAAGCAAGAGTTTGATGCTTAACTGACTGAGCCACCCAGGTGCCCTTACCCATCACTATTTTATACATAAGTCTGAATGTTTAATGCCAATTATGTTGTTATAATTACAAATATATAAGTTAATGGAGAAATAAATGAACATATATACATTTTTTGTATCGTGTATCATGAATTACTGTAAGATTTTTCAAAAATTTATAAATATGCTTAATTAAAATTTCAGAATTTTTCATTGCAATTTTAAAATATTTTATATATTTGCACATTCACTTAAAATGTTTTATCCAGAGAAAGCATGCAAAAAATTTGTTTAATAACATAATTTTTAAAATTATATTGCTTTTCTACTCATCATCTCTTTGGTTTGACAAGTTATTGAATTAATAGTAATATCTTGTGTCATCATAAACTTTCATTTGTATATACAGCACATTGGGGAAGTTATTTCTGGCTAAAATCTTGATCAGTATAATCCATCAGAATTATAAATAAACCAAATATACAATCAAATTTGTAACAACATTAAAAACATTAAAAAGCTAAAAAGAAATGTGAAATTGATTTTAGAAATATATTTTATTTAACCTTATTACTCAAAATGTTATAATTTATCATGTAAGTTTATAACATTATTGAGAGTTTTTATTCTTTTTTGGTTTTGTACTGTCTTTAAAATCATTTATGTACTGGACAGGTGAATACATTTCAATTCAGACTAGTTACATTTCAAATGTCTGATAACCAGGTGACTAGTGCTTGACATATTGGACACTACCAGTCCTGATTAATGATAAAGTTCTATTTAATTGCAACGTGTTAATCCTAATATTCAAGATAATGTGACCCTAAATGTTATACCTTTGAGGTGGACTTTTCTTCAACCTAGACAGCTATTGGAGTTCATTAGTATGGTTGAAAGGACAGTGAAAATAGGTCATCATCTAGTTTCCTTACATAAAATATCTCTCTAGCCTCCTCTTCTTAAGAGTGTTAGAGCCACTGACAACTGATGCAATGAGAATTGTCAATGAGAATTGATACAAACATGTTTCCCTCTTTCATTCCACAGAGCACTTTATACATCACTCTTCTCTTATTTTCTTTCTCCTGTTCTGGTTACAAGCTGCCTTCTCAGAAAATCCATACTTTCAATGTTCTGCAGTTTTCCACGAACATGCCCATGGGAATTAATTCATTTCTTTTTCTACTTTTGTCCTACAGATTTCTGATAAATAAAAACCTCTGTTAATATGGTTTTAAAAAAAAATTCTGTCAAATAACTAATTGTTTATTTTTATGAGTATATATTTCCCAGACAAATTTAAGAAAATATAATAACATTAACCATTTCAAATAACATAATTTTATTAACAAATAATCTATCCCGGGGGTGTGTGTGTGTGTGTGTGAAGGATATTAATTTTAAAAAGTACACTCAGGTCCAGATATGCTTCACAGTGAATTAAAATTGTAGCCTGAATTGCTACAAACTTTAAAGTATAAAAAAGATTTTTACATGCAAATTGACATTTTAATTGTAGTACAGAATTCCTTTCCAAATTAAATAAAAATAGAATAATATTCCGTGATGCTCTGTAACCAGATCTTTACAATACCTAACTGGCATAGCCATAGGCATCTGTTAACTTCTTACTCCAAAAAAGTGCAATTTTTTCCATATCGTAAGTTTTGCTTGATAAGCTAAATCTTACTTTCAATTTAAGGGTAATATCAAGTAAGTTTTTTTTTTACCCTTAATCTGAAAAATTAGGAATTCTGACTAAAAAAAATAATACTAAATAGAATTGGAATCAGTATCCTCCATAAAATAGCATTTCTTTTTATCTTAGATGGTTAAAGTTAATTGGGTGATCCGATTATTCAAATCTGTTCAAAAGTTAATTGGGTGATCCAATTATTCAGATCCATTCAAATCACAATGAACCAACATCCATCTTCAGACAAGGTAACGAAAATATAAAAATGATGCACTTCTAAACTCGTATACTTCACATACCTCCATGTTTTGTACTTCTCAAAATATTTTAATATTTTTTACATGTGGTTATTCAATAGCTAGAAAATGAATAAATCTCCCGAAACACACACATATATACATAAAACATAGAGAAATAAATATTCACTGTAGCTCACTTAAACACTTGTATTTCTCTACCCTGCTCACCTCTAGAAAACAAGATAAATTGGTCTATGATCTAGCAATCGCACTTCTGGGTATATCCAAAGATATCCAAAGATATCAGTATATCAAAAGATATCTGCACTCTCATGTCTATTACAGCACTATTTACAGTAGCCAAGATATGGAAGCAATCTAAGTGTCTGTCAACTGATATATGCTTTTTTGTTGTTGTTGTTTAAAGGCAACACACACACACACACACACACACACACACACACACACACACACTCACACACAAAGGAATATTACTCAACCTTTAAAAAGAAGAAATTCTGCATTTGTGACCACATGAATAAACCTGAAGGATCTTATACTGAATAAATTAGGCCAGATACATAAAGACAAATACTGCACAATCTCACTTATATGAGGAATCTAAAGTAGTCACACTCACAGTCTTAATAACTTGAAATTACTAAATATGTAGAAGTTGATTTACTTTATTTTAGGAGTGTTATTATTGCCGTGCTGCCAACTGTTACAGAGAGAAGGAAACTGAAGATCAAAATTGTTAGTTTTCCTTCCACATTGCTAGTAGCCCTGTAAGTTTGACAACTTATTATGTTTGCAGTATTTTTACTAATATTTTATATTGGAGTAAGCTTCTCATTTGGATTCTGTAGAGTATTATCTATGAATCTTTGTAAAAATAATTTTACATATAGAAGCTACATGTGCAATAATTTAATGAAAGCTAAGGATGTAAATTCTAAGGATCTAGAGATGAGTAAGACCATGCTCACAGTCCACTTCTGGAGGCCTGCAAAGTAAGCAGAAGACTATAATGCACTGTGAGTAGTTCTAAGCTGAAATCAATAGAAGGAACTAAAGATGTTCAACCTCTAAAAGGATAGGGAGTGGTTGGAGTCTAGAAAAAAATTTCCTGAAGTTAAGATTTCTCAGCTGAAGTGGGCAAAATGTTCCAAGATCCTATAGCCAGAGAGTATGAAAGTTTAAAGTTTAAGGAGTTCAGAACAGTCATGGAAAGTCACTGGCAACATAATAAGTGATAAGTAAGAAATAACACAATAATGAAAATATGATGATAAAATGTCAAAAGAGATGTAATTTTGTTTCAAGGGAGAAATAATTACAATGTAATAAATGGACTATTTCTTTAAATCTTTTCTACAAAGAATGCTAATATGTCCTTTCCTTTATCACTTACTCTAGAGAAATATGAACTATATTATTCTTTTTAGAGTTTCAATTATCCATGTTAAAGATATTTCACCTCCTTTCTGACTACATAAATGTTCCCCAGATGCTATCCATCTTTATTCCAGAAAAAGGAAGTTTCAATAATTCTCATGTAAAAATAAGTCCTGAGTAGCTTATCTAACTTCTTAGAATAATGAAATATAGGAAGAAGTTTCTGCATGGATATACTTTTTTTCTTTACATATTTTTGAATAGGCAAATATATTTTATATAGCGATGTCATTTTATTCAATTTTAATTTTTAAACAATTAACATATGAATACTGAATATACTCATAAGGCAAAACAGAGAGGGGGCATAATAAAGATTTTCCTCTGTATTCTTTATACTAGGAATACAGAAATAGAAAAGCATGGCTTCAAAAACTCAGAGGAACTTCATAAAAACAGCTTACTGTGTTTAGCTTTTTACATTTCATAATCTGCATTAAATGAAACAATTTATTTATGTATTTGATCACATTGACATTCATCCATAGTGGAATTCAAAAACAAAATCAGGCTTGGATTTTTTTTTTTTTTTTTTTTTAGTTTTCTACTGCATGTATCAAACTAGCCAAGGATAACAAATTTAGAATGTTTATAGAAGTCATCATAAATGTATCTATTATTGAAGTTGATAAATGAACTTCTCAGCCCATTAAAGAAACAAGGAAGGGATATCAGAGTATTATATTTGTTGCTTTTCATGGAATGTATTTAAAATGTTGAAAAAAATCAAAGAGTATCTCAATCAATGGCAAGACATACAAACTGATTTGGTGTTTTTTTTTTTATAAGAAAATTTTATCAAAACATATTATTATAAAAGTAGTATTTATTGGCTTTTTTCTAGTATATAAATTTAACACCAGAAACTCAAATCTATTTAAAGATATCTTTACTTATGAAACAATGTTCTTGCAAAGTAGACTGTACTTATTGTTTTCCTAAAAATATAAGGACAAACTGCTCCCCATTCAGTTTATGAAATAAAATTAATTGTGTAGGCTTTCTCTTATCTGTGTGTATGTGTGTACATGTGTGAGTATACACATATAACTGGAAAGAGTTATTTCAGTCATTTTAAAAGATAAAAAATTAACTATGCATGTTTAAAGATACTATATTTTGTGGTAAAAGTGTAAAAACAAAACAAAAAACTTAAAATAAGTACAGTGATCATGTTGCTGGTAATAGTATCAATGTTTAAATGATTTGATAAAATTAAAAAAAGAAAAAAATATTTGCTTTATTGGTTACTACTGTGACATCTAGATTATGGTACAATATACCTAAAAGTCATTTGTTTAAAAATAAATTTTGGTAAAATGCTGACATCCAATCCTGTTAGATTGATTTGTTTTGTATTCTGAGGCAATATGAACTGGACTGGTTTGAAGAGAGCCAAGGAACAATACAAACAGGATGGTGGTTTGAATATGAAGCCAGTTATATAGTTAGCTTTATGGCCTGGTATATTTTGAATTTAAGATATAATTTTAAATGGACAGAAATAGCTCCTATGCATTTACTTTCATGGAAATCCTTAATTTCATGGGTGTGCCTTAACAATGTACTATGTTCTAACTAGAGCTTGAAGCTTATTTTGGATATTGGATTGAAGATTTATTAAAGATAGATAGATTTATCCTTAAACATTACATTTTGATCCACCTGTATGTTTATGTGTATTAGAATATCATTCACTAAAGGTTTTGCGCTTATATGCTATTACATGGCCAAAACATTTATTGGAACTATTATGATTTATTCATGTAAATGGCATAGGTCATGGAAAATTATTTTTCTGCTTAAGTGTCTGCTTAATTAAATTACAGTTTTCCAGCACTTATTTTTTACTTCCATTTCTGTATAACAAAAATAATTTCTGTATTCATGTGGCATTTACTTGATTTTATTGCTAAAAATTGGTTAAATATAAAATAAAGAAAATGAATTGAAAAAAATTTTATGTATATCAATTTTGAGACTAGATTTTTGTTTTGTTTTTGGAACTTTGGAGGAATCCTCAAGTTGACTCCTATTCTTCTAACAAGATTCAAAAAATCATTGATCTCATTCTTGCTTTCTGCTATTAAGATACTACAGAATAATAATCATTTATATTTCCTCCTCCTGTCTGGAAATGTACATTTGCTCAAGATTTCTTTTAATAAAAAATCACATATAGAGTCTATAATCTTGTCCCCAAGCTGGCTTGTTATTGTATTCTGGGCTTTTTAGTTAACATGGCTATTTTTTTTAAGATAAAATATATTATGACTTTATATTTATCAATCACATTCAATAATACATCTTATTTTTAAAATACATAATTTTCATTTGTATTGACCTTTTAACTGCACACCTTTAAACCAAGTCAAAAATCGAGTTCTCAAAAACCATCAACAAAATTACTTATTTGCTTTATCCTGCAACCTGCACAATAGTATAGTATGCTTTATTGTAGCAATAGTTAGAAGTCAAGAGTATTAGGTTATGTAGTAGAAATAAAAAAACTCTTCATGATGATATCATAGTGTGCATCACTCTTTCAGATCACTCTAGATCTGAAAGATCTAGAATGTACAATAGTCCAAGTTTCCTAAATAATTTGCCACTCTCTTGAAAACTGGAGTAAAGCAAAACTCTCAGATCATCATATCAGAGGAAAAAGAATACATTTATATTTTATATAGTGTTTATATATATATAAACAGTTTATATGTATATATATGTATATATATGTATATATATACAATGTTTATATGTATATATATAAACAATATAAACAATATATATATATATATAAATAGTTTATATTATATATAGTGTTAATATAGTGTTTATATTTATTGTCACCAATGAGCATATATTGAATTATTAGTGTATTATGTAGACTATGTGCACTTAATGAACTTAATATATTTTAATTAATACGATTAAGGTTTTTAATATGTTAAAATTTCAATTCATAAGTTCATAGGAATATTTGTGGAAGTAAAACTGTTAGTTACTGTAAGAAATATATGGAAACAATTCATTATTATAAAAAGAGGTAATTAGAAAAAATTCAAGTGATTATCCTGTCCCTGCTTTATAGATTGTACCTCAGTGTAAACCCATGTGATTAGGGCACAATCTCTTTATAAAAGTATTAAAGTATTACAGAAAATAAGAATGCTAACATTTTGCAAGCCCTCATGAATTAATGGAATAAAGAAATAATTGTCAGTGGTTTTGAATATCACTAAGAGAGAGACAACCAGACATTATGATCACTTTAATGGTCAAAATAATTTTTGAACACAATTATTGCCAAAATATTAAGCCTGAATTTATCTAGACACCGGATTAAACTATTAATTTACATGCAATTCAGGAAAAGAATATGCAAAATGACCACTGGTATGTAAATATCAAAAGCTAGACTGCTTATGTTATTAAAAGAAAATTATTTCTTCCATAAACATACATTTAGAAAAATATGTGGGTGAGGAAAATTATACAAAATAAAGGATACGTGAGAAGCCATAATAACCAATTAAAATTTATAACCTTTTTCTGTTTGCCAATGACTATATATGGAGTGATAAGAAAGTCTCTATGTTAAAATTTTTAGGTTTGTTAATGTTATTGTGGCAATAGCTGAAAAAAACCTTCATTAAATGCCTTCTGGGGGCGCCTGGGTGGCAGAGTTGGTTAAGCGTCCGACTTGGACTCAGGTCATGATCTCGCGGTTCGTGAGTTTGAGCCCCACACTGGGCTCTGTGCTGGCAGCTCAGAGCCTGGAGCCTGCTGAGGATTCTGTGTCTCCCCCTCTCTCTGCCCTGCTCATGCCCTGATGTTCTGTGTCTCTCTTTCTCTCAGTAATAAATAAATGTTATTTTTTTTTTTAAATGCCTTCTGAAGTACAATTACATAGTGTTAAAATTTGTTTGAAAATTATCTGGGATGGGGAGTGAATAGGCAGAGACATAGATGAAACAAAATTGTATCTTGATAATTACTGAGGCTGAAAGATTGACATATGAAGATTCATCATGCCATTCTATTTCATATATATTTGAGATATGCCATAATATATAAAAAATCTAGAAACATAAATATTTCTATACCACTAATAAGAACCCATTCAATGATAAATGCATTTTGCATTGCCTCTCTTTTCCCAGCAGTTATAAATGCATTTATTTGTATTTTAAAGTTAAAAAATATGTTAATTAAATCAAAAGTAAAAGTTCACAATTTAAAGAATCTATTAAGTTGTGGATTTAGCTGACATAAAAGCAATCGAAAGTGTCAATTGAACTTGGTTCCACTACCAGCTGCACTGTCTTTGGGGAAGAGAAGAAGGTGGCTGTTTGGAAGGGTATTGTATCAAATTTCAGGATGCTCAGTCAGATATAACTCTTTGGCTTAGGACAATCATCATTCACATCTCTCTTTTTAATTTCTATTTTTGTGTCTGTTTTCATTTTAATCCATTGTAAGTCCAACATTTTTGTTTATTAAGATACTTCTCTCTTTATTTTGTTTCACTCAAATGGCAATTGCTTTGACTTATTCTAATTCATAAAGAGAAAAATCACACTGTCTGTAATCATTTTTAAAAATGTTCCATTGCTTTGCTTATTAATGAACATTATTTTCTTCAATTTATCTGGAAATATATAGAGTAAATGTTAAGAAAATTATTAAGAAAATTATCATAATTTACATACATAATCTAAAATATAGGTGATGGAGTACTGGGGCTCATTTGTACCTTTTAGACTATTAGAATTGTATCATTTTTTCTTTTATAGTTAAAACCCATTTCCAGATCTTCATGGAAAAAGAGAAGCCAAGTATTAAATATTCTGCCTCATAATTCTAGTGAGCAATGACTACAATCTAGTTAAGAATATTAAATTTAACTGTCTTTGAGACTACTGAAGTAATATATATGATATATTATTTCGTCACCTTAATGAACTTCTTATAATGAAATAAAAGTCACTTTAATTTATTTGCAAGACAATATTAAAGCAAGATCCACATGCAATTAGGTGTACATTGGAAGTCTAAATTTTGACCCTGTCAAACAAACAAAATGGAAAAGTTTCTCTGTGAAACACTATTCAAGAGCAATAAAAACAAAATTCACAAAACCCAACTTAACCAAATAAATGGGAGTACTGTGTTAGATAAACATGGGAAAAGTTATTATTGCATGATAATGACTGATTGATTCCCTATCTCCTAATATGCATAGACATGTGTATGTCTTAACCTATTTGATAGTTAAAATACTGGAAGCTTTTTGACTTTCAAATATTTGCTAAAATTAAATACATAAAAGAGTCCCAATGAGTGCATTAGCATTTATGAGCTTTGCAGAGGGTAAAACTATTTAAATCCCTTCCCAGAATTATGATCAGAATGAGAAATTTAAATTCTCTGCTATTATATGTTTAATGATATTTGAGTGTATAGGAAATAAGTTTACAGAAAAATTTAACAGATATATGGAAGACCAAGGAATGGTTACATTTTATAAACAAAATGGCTGTGCAGATCTTTTGACAACCCTTTCAAATTTACGTAGTCCTTTTTTTCAAAGCCTACTCTAAATACTGAAATTAGCACATAATGTGGAATCTTAGAAATTAAAAAAACATCAGAACATGAGAAACATCTCATATTTAATAAATGTGTGGTATAGTATTCCAAAATGAATGTATGTTTTAGAATATTAATGAAAAATTTTGTTTGGAACAATGCCAATAATGGAACTAAGTACACAAAAGAATTCTATATTCCTATTTTAGAATAATAAATTACATGATACCTGTTCTGAAGTTGCCACCATGAACTATTTAATTTTGTTATGTTTATGATATAATCAAATGTGGCCATGTTAAGAATTTCAAGAAATTGTGGCATAGAATAAAACCAGTTATTAGGTATATTCCTTTCCAAGAGTAGATAGATCATTATAATAGTAATTAACATACAATAAACACAATAAAAAAGAGAAAATATTTATTATGATGATAATAATAGGTAGCAGCAGTAGTAGTAGTAATATATCTCAGCTGCAACTATTCTGTGTAAATTCATCATCCTACCTTAAACTTTAACATATAATATTCAGAGGGGGAAAATTAACAAGATTCTGGGAATCAACAAATAGATGCTCTACTACAGTAAATGAAATAGAAGGTGGGCCCTTGTGATACCAGCATTTTGTTGTTCATGCTTTGGGCTTTTTTGTGTAATTCCTTTCCTTTCCAATGAGAAAGATTCAAGACTTGCTTCTAAATGATAGACTATGGCAAAGGTATGCCACTCCTGTGACTACATTAAATAAGATTCAATTTTGCTAGCAGAATCACCCTAGTTTTTATCTGTGTGTGTTTGGCTTAAGAAGCAAATTGCCAGGATTCTTACTACTGTAAGGAAATGAATTCTACCAACGACCTAACATCTCTGGGAAGTAGATCTTTCCCAGTTTGAGCCTCTGGATTGTAAACCAGCCTTGAAGACCTTTGATTTCAGCCTTGTGAGACTTTTAGAAATGATCCATCTAATTCAGGCTTGGATTTCTGACTTATAATAACTGTGAGATAACAAATATGATTTATTTTAAGCTACTAAGATTTTCATAATGTGTTATGCAATGTATAAAACTAATAGAGATGATTGAAAATAAAACCAGTAAATAGGTTTCAGAGAAAACAATATCATCATTGCTAGCCTGGCAAGGAATAGGTGTATCACTCAGTTATATGATCAGCAGGTTTCCCTGGGGAGATGCTGTAAGCCCTCTATGAGGGCTTTTTGAACATGAATGCTCATTTAAAGATTAGTCACTTTTGGGGCTCCTGGGTGGCTCAGTCGGTTGAGTGGCCGACTTAGGCTCAGGTCACGATCTCACGGTCTGTGGGTTCGAGCCCCGCGTCGGGCTCTGTGCTGACCGTTCGGAGCCTAGAGCCTGTTTCAGATTCTGTGTCTCCCTCTCTCTCTGACCCTCCCCCGTTCATGCTCTGTCTCTCTCTGTCTCAAAAATAAATAAACGTTAAAAAAAATAAAAAAAAAAGATTAGTCACTTTTTATAACTGATAGTTTTATTTTAAATGAATTATTCAAAATTAAAGAGAGTACACAGGTAAAGATATTAAATAAAGAATACATTTTTACTTTCAGAAAAATTCTACCTGTGTAAATTGGGCAGTTAAGCCAGAGAAAAATAATTGGAACTTATAACTAAACAATAACAGTTTTATAGAAGTTGCAGATTCTGAAAAGACCAGAAACAGGACAAAACCCTAAGAGAAGGGCATGGTAAGAAGAAGGTCAACAGGAAAAATATGGCATTTTATGAATATGAAGTAGTGTTGTTCTGGCACCATTTTTATATAGTTTGGATCTATTAAATCAATAGAAAAAGAGTAAAATAAAGATTACAAAAGCTATATTAATTTTAGGAGTATAGAACATCCGCACAAAAGAACACTCTTGATAAAAGAGACAAACAAAAACAGACTCTTGAATCAGAGAACAAACCGCTGATTGCCAGAGAGTGGTGGGGAGTGGGTGAAATACGAAAAGGGCATAAAAGTACACTTACTGTGATGAGCACTGAATAATGTACAGAATTGTAGGATCATTATATATCACACCTGACACTAATATCACACTGTATGCTAACTATACTTGAAAAAAAGACTTTTCGAGAGTTATCATTTCTAAGATATGACAAAATTCATATAACGAGATTCAAAAAGGGAGGCTATCCCAAATCTAAACCTAAGTCAGCCTGTACTTATGGGAAACCTAACAAACACCACTGTTAGCTAGCTTATCCTTCCCTAGAAAATAAGACCTGCTAACCTTTTAAGGAAATCCCTGCCCTCCTAGCCATTCATGCCCTGTTTCTGCATTCACTCTTGTAACACTCTATAATCCCCACATCCCTCATGAAGAGTGCTCCACTGCTCACGAGGCACTATAGTTCCATGCGTTGTTTCCCCGTGAATGAAGCACATTACAATTGTTGCTACCTTGTGTATTTTGTCATTTGACAGACATAATATGTGTCTCATCATTAAAACTGAAGAAATATCATGCATCTATTGAGTTTTCATCTAACCAGTAGGAATTGAACACTAAACCTGGGCAGCAGGGCCATTAGAGAAGAGTGGGTAAGTGCTCTAGAGTTAGAAGATCATGATCTGAAATTCTCTCAAAATCCCTGATTACATCAGAATGACTGAGGAACTGAAACGCAGGTAATGATACGGACTCCTAACGTCTTCATGGCTTTTAAATGGCAAATGGATAATAAATTCAAATACAAATCTTCAAATATTTAAGAACAATATAATAGAGTTACAGATAAATGGAATTTACCTCTTCTCTATATTTACAAATTGAAGAATTGGCAAATACATAGTACTTTTTGCCCCAAAACTGACCATTGCAGAAAAGCGTCAAAGACCAAAGAGAATCTAAAATACTAGGCCCAGTCAAAATTCTGACTTTTTTCTTATCTAAAAGGAAAAAGCATCACTGTGACTACATTGTCCCTTTTCACCTGAAAGAATATGTTCTTATGTCTAAAAAGAGAAAAAAAGTAAAAGGAGGAAATCCAAATGCAAATCGCGTGTTCATTTTAATTTCCCAATTTTTTACTATTACAGTTACTGACATAAAATTAAAGAGATACATGAGAAAGCCAAATTGATCACTTTCATTATTGTTAGGTCTATTAAGTCTTGACATTCTGAAGAATAATATCCACTGTGGCTATCACTGGTTGCCAGCATGATTAACTGGCATTTGCTGAGATCATTAGAAACATGATATTTTATTGACTTAGAGGTGGAAATCCTTTTGGATTTGAATTATTTAGTTCTGAGCATTTCAATACTTATCTTGTTCATGTCCATAACAATACGACATTAACACAGAAGTGAGGTCAGAAGTGAGGTTACTTCTCAGTCTCTTAGCCTGTGCATGTCTCAGATTCACCTCATTCGAATATCTCTGTCTCACAAGTAATTTCCAGTGTCATCTCATTCCAGGTACCAAATTGCCTCTTAGTGAATGAATAATCATCAGTCTGCAGCTATAAATGAAATTAACACATGCACATTGTATTAATGCTTTTTGCAAATCAAATTAGTGTTAGAATAACTTATGTATAGACCTCCATTTAATGTATATACATTTGTTCTGTCTGGCCTTTTACACCAATATACAATTTTTAGCAGTATACTTGGAAATCAATTTCTATCTGAGGTAACTAAATTTCTTTAAAGATGAAATGGAAAAAATAGAACATAAAATCACAAAATATATTTTTTAAATTGTAAATTATCTTTTGAATCTTTTTTTTTAATTTTTTTTAACGTTTACTTTTTATTGAGAGACAGAGAGACACAGAGCATGAGCAGGCGAGGGGCTGAGAGATGGAGAGACACAGAATCCGAAGCAGCCTCAGGCTGCGAGCTGTCAGCACAGAGCCTGATGCGGGGCTTGAACTCACAAACCGCGAGACATGACCTGAGCCGAAGTCAGACGCTTAACCAACTGAGCCACCCAAGTGCCCCATCTTTTGAATCTTTTGATCCCTGAGCATTTACATGATATGTTATACTCCTGATTAATGTAAGAGATATTTATGGTTTCACACTGCCAGGGTTTGCTACATCCTACTAATTAGCACCATATTTTGGAAAAGAAAACTAATTTACAATCAGGTATATTAAAATAAAATGGAAAAACATGAGGTAGGACACTGCACATATCTGATATTCAAAACTACTTTAACATTGTCAAAAAGCAGTTATTTAGTTTATGTTTCTGAAAATTCAAATAAATAAAAAGGTGAAATATTAAGAATATAAAACATTTCCAGGTGAGTGAGTGTGTGTGTGTGTCTGTTTATCTGTGTGTAATAGTTTTCTGAATAACTTGGGAGTAAATTTTGTGCACTGAGTCCTTTTCCCTAAATATTTCTATGTATATTTTCCCCACACAAGAAATTTTCTTATATAACAACAGTACAATTTTGAAATCAGTAAACTCAATACTGATATCAGAGCTGTTCTTAAGTTGTGTAGGACTCAAGGAAAATAGTTTTATTTTTCCCTTTCCTATATACATAATTTACTTTAAAATGTATTAGAAAATTTATGGGTGCATATAGTAATATTATGATGATTTAGAATAATGGAAAAAGAGTATTTGGGTTTTTTTGCTCAAACCGCATATGAAAATTCTTCATAGTATATGAGCATCATCTCCGCTTGGTCAGGTCTAAGAACTATCTCTTAAACTTTTAATTTGTCAAAAGTTGCATTGCTGGCTGATTTAATATCTCCCAACATGAAAAACACAATAGTAACACTGTTATTACTCACATGCATGGTCCTTGAGGATCAATATACATGAACCAATAGAGATCATCTTCCTTTGCTGCTTCACAACGTCACTTATTCATTGCCAGCGACATTGTTGCTCATGATGCTGCATCATACAACACACCCTCATACATACTTGTTCTCAGTGACATGCCAACTGTTGTTATCATGTTCCATAGATGATGGCCACAAAGGCAAGTCTCACCCAGAATATGTAGGCAAGTGGCTACAACCTTTAATTTCATGATTGTAGTAAATTTGCGTTCAGAATTTTATTGTGTAAACATAGAACATGTTTCCAGCCATGGATTCTCTTGAATTCTTTAGACTATAATCATTACACTTCTGGCTTATGATTTCTTCCAATATTAATCATACCCATTCTTTCTACATCACACCAGTAGCATGGAGGGTGGAAAAGGGGAAGAATGGTCCCTTTTATGCCTTTCCCTCATAAAGTGTGTATTAAGTCTGACCTGGAAGGAAAGAATAATACTACATAAATCAGTAGCAAGAGAGGACATTCACTGAGAGGGAACAAGGTCACAAAGATCTTTATTATGTTCACTTAGAGATATTTTATAATTTAAAATAACTATACATTTAAATCAGTGACCATTTTGAGTTAACTTTTGTATGTGGTACAGAATATCTGTTGAAGTTCATTTTTTATGTATCCAATTTATCAAGATCACTTTTTGTAAAGATTATCCTTTATTAAATTACCTTAGCACTTTTGTAAAAATATCACTTGACCATGAATACATGGGTCTATTTCTCAAATTTATTATTTTGCATTGATCTATTTGTCTACCTCAACATATTATGTTACTCCCTTGAATATTGCAGCTTTATAATAAGATTGACAACAGACAGTGTAAGTCTTATAAATCTTTTTTTGTTTTAGTGTGTTTTAGCCATACTGTCTTTTGCATTTCAATATTACATTTCAAATATGTTTTCTGCTTCTTTAAAAGAGCCTGATAAGATTTTAACATGATTTCATTAAGCCTATAGATCAATTTGGGAAACATATACATCTTAATGTACTGAATCTTCAAACCCATATACACAGTGTATCTCTTATACACATCTTATTTAAATTCCTTCAGCGATGTTTAGTAGTTTATGGTCTTGCACTAAACATGAATTCAGGGTTTGATTGCCAAAAGAGAAACACGACAGCCATAATGATGTTTACAAATCTATAGCTTTTTTTCTTTTAAATATTTCTTTATTTTTTAGAAAGAGAGTGTGTGAGCAGGGGAGAGGGAGACAGAGGATCTGAAAGCAAGCTCCACGTTGTCAGAGCAGAGCTCAATGCTGGGCTCAAACTCATGAACCGTGAGATCATAACCTGAGCCGAAGTTGGACACTTAACTACGCAGGTGCCCCTACAGTTTTTTTTTTTTTAATAAAAAGAATAATATGCTAGTAAAAGACTGAAATAAACATAAGCATCAAGGGCAAAGACTCCCTCAGAGCATAAGACCCAGTAAGGTGAATCTTAAGCTCCCATTATCTTCCTTTTACAAATGCCATATCAAGATATACTTATCTCTTGGGTCAGAAAACTACTGATATGTGTACAGAATACATGAGAATCAGAGAACCCAAAGTGCAATTTCAGTTGAGGATTCTCATACCCTGTTGCACATATACAGATATTTTTCCTATATAAGCAGGCCACCTGCAAGTGTCACCAGGACAGAATACAGATTTTAAATTTCCCTGTTATCAATAAGTAATGTGACAACTTTGTGTAAACCGTTCCATATAACCCAAACCCATGGTTACAAAGCAACACTATTTTTCATATTATTTCATGACTCGATGTAGTTCAATGTGTTGCAGGTTATTTAGCAAAATATTCCAGACCAATTCCATGCTTGCTGAATTAACCCTCCATAGCATGTATCTGTAGACCTTGAATATCTTTGGTCACATTTATCCTAATTATTTCATGTCTTTCAATATCCAAATGTTCATCATCAGTATGTAAAAGTAGAATAGATTATATTAATTTTTTACCTTCATCCATGTTAAACCTGCTTATCAGTTTAAATAATTTTTGTTGTTTGTTGTTGTTATTAAATCACTTAGGGATTTCCTGCCAATAATCACATCATCCAAATGTAAAGGCATTTATCTTTTTTCTTGTCTGGATGGCTTCCCCACCCCCTGCTCCCACACTGCTGTCTAAAAGTAGAGCTATAATACAGACCAAAATGAAGACAGACCAACTAGTTAAGACACTCTTATAGTAGTCTGAGCAAATAGTTAAGACTAAGGTAGTAAGAAATATGGACTTAGACAAACTATTATAGTTATAAGTAAACAATTTGCTGCTGATTGGTTGTGGGAACATGGAAGGTAATGAGAAGAATCAAGAAAACTCCTCTGTCTCTGTGTGAGAACTGCTGATGTGATGCACAGAGGGAAATAACTTGATGGTAGGGCATGGGTTTAGTGGGATATATATATTCACATCAGCAGTTCTCACACAGATATATATATATATATATATACATATATATATATATATATATCCCACCCCATTATATATATAATGACCTGATACACACACACACACACACACACACACACACACACACACACACACACGTGCTTCAATTTTGATAGTTTTTTTTTATTTTTTTATTTTTATTTTTTTTCAACGTTTATTTATTTTTGGGACAGAGAGAGACAGAGCATGAACGGGGGAGGGGCAGAGAGAGAGGGAGACACAGAAGCGGAAACAGGCTCCAGGCTCCGAGCCATCAGCCCAGAGCCTGACGCGGGGCTCGAACTCACGCACCGCAAGATCGTGACCTGGCTGAAGTCGGACGCTTAACCGACTGCGCCACCCAGGGGCCCCAGATTGTTTATTTTTAAACATGAGATCCACATTATATATATAGATAGATAGACAGATATAGATAGATATCTATATAGATAGATATAGATATAGATATAGATATAGATATAGATAGATATCTATATAGATAGATATAGATATAGACATAGACATAGACATAGACATAGACATAGACATAGATATCTCAGGTTATTGTGATGGGAGGAAGAGCTACAAATGCAAGTCACCAGCATAGATAAGGCTTTTAAAGACATTGAGACAGATGAAATAATGCAATAAGAATTGTATTTATAGAATTTGGGGCATGTTCAAATAATAAGACAAAGAAGACTCAGTGCTTTCAACTGTTTTATAGAACCAGGAGTAAAATATGCATAAAAATTAAAGTTTTAAAAACCAAAGCTCAAAATATTGATTAATTATGGTCATTAATATTCCTTTATTGTAAGCCATACTTGACAGTTGAATGGATGTTCAAGTTAGATCAAAAGTAATAGCGTGATAATGAGAACTACAGTTTCTAAGGTAGAGATATTTTCACAAAGGATGAAATAATATCAATATTCAATATGAGAAGTCCAATTATACAGACTTACAGCTTAGTCTTTATTAAGCCAATTCTCAAAATCTCAATAATAATAAACATAAATTTAGCAAGTATACCATAGGTAAGATAGAAATTGAGATTAATAGTTCAAATTATTAAAACACTCTGACAGTGGTGTTAGAATAGATAAATTCATGGGCTGAAAAGAGAGGACAGAAGCACTTCCAATAATGTAATAATATTCATTACATTATATTGCAATTAAACTGTGTAATTTTAAGATAGAGATGTACTTATGTATGGCAGTTCTACATAAAAATAAATATATACACAAAAAGTTATAAAAAGTTATATTAAACTATAAATAAACAGAAATTTTCCATATGCAATAAAAACTGAAGAGGTTTGCATGGATACAAGTTGCTGAAAAGGTTTCATAAGCTTGTCAGTCTTGCCCACTGGAAAAATGACTCACAATGATGCCCTTGTTAGGTCTGTGTATTATAATTGGCCTAAGAAAATATTCTTTATTTCTTTAATGCTGATGTTGTTTTCACATAAGATCCATGTAAAATTACCTGTATTTGAAATGCTTTTTTTCTACTTCCAAATGTCAGGTTATTAAATTTCTTTTTTATTTCTCTATGGAACAGGCTGGTTTTTCATTGTGTAAAAATGTCACAGAACAGCTGTGACCTTATGTTTGGAGATGACTGCCACAATGAAGTGTCAAAGCAAGTGAAAATGCCATTCTGTGATGAAATGAGCTACTTCTATCACATTAATCATGTTTATAATGACTGGCACAGGTGTAGATTGCTGAATATAAGATAACTAATAAAATGACTATTTACTATAATATTCTTCATTAGCAGTAAATTAGAAAAAAAAATTAGAGAGAGAGTTAGGTCACCATATGTCACATAAATGAGACCTAGGCTATTCATGGGCAGCACTATGGGCATATACATGGGCAGCACTATGGGCATATTCTAAGGCAGAATCTATTTTTATCATGCTATGGAACATTGGGACATTTTTATATCTTAATATTTTATATTTGTTGTCATGTTAGAAACAGAAGTAAAATTTTTAACATCCAAATATTATTGCCCTTACAGACAAAAGCACTGAGACTTTCCTTTCAATTTAACAGAAAATAGAACACTTTTAACTTTTTAATAGCATAGGTATTTAGGAAGGCACATTGGAACATACTACCACAAGAATATTTGTTTTTCCTTTTATCTCACATTCTAGTGAGTAATGAACCTACTTTAAAAAATCTATGTATTCAAGCTTGCCAATTTTTCTCTTACTTCTAAGAGCATGTATCCACAACTTCTCATAGTTTTATATTACTTACAATTCTCATTTTTAATGAACCTATGAAGAAAATGTAGGCAGTAAATAAATAGATGATCACTAGAATTCTACTTTGGATTCACTCTACACCTGCTTTATAAATGGATTCCTATTATGACTGTTTTTCAACAAAATTAAAGTGAACTGTATCAATAATGTACTATATCCATAATTCTTATTACTTCTAAAGAATGACAAATAATACTTGTCAAGTGGCGCCTGCGTGGCTTAGTTAATTCAGCCTCTAACTCTTGATTTCTGCTCGGTTGTGATCTCACAGTTAGAGGGTTCAAGCTCCACATCAGGTTCTGCGCTGATGGGGCAGAGCCTGTTTGGAATTTTTTCTCTCTCCTTCTTTCTCTGCACCTCCCCATTCACATGCTCTTTTCTTCTCTCAAAATAGATAAACTATAATATATAGATATATTTGTCAAAAATAATGACATTAGAAAAAAGTATAGTTGAGAGCATACATAAAGAGTATGAAGTCATACTTAAGGATTCGGAAATATGTTTAGTCAACATATTAAACGTGATTACATAATTTCTATAGTGTACATGTTATACTTTCCATTCTTTTCTCATTGGAAAGAGCAAATCTAAAAACATTTAAAAATATAGTTGTAAGTAAATGTTTCACCTAAAAGAAAAATTCACCAAAATTCAAATATTTTCAAGAAAGCTTAATTAGAGTGAGCTCAATATGTGTTTATTAATCATTGACATCACCTTCAAAACACACACACACACACACACACACAACACACGGACACAAAGACACATCCTATACGCTCATGAGCACAAACTCTGCCAATTTTAAATATATATATATACATATATATATATATACATATATATGTATATATATATATATATATACACACACACACACACAAACACACACATATATATATATATAAAGTATCTCTCTGATATTAAGTTATTAGTTGTGTAAAAATCTGGTGTTCAGATCTCTGATTTGAGACTTTTATCCCTTCTGAGATAGCATGGGCTGGAACAACCGAACATTCATGTGGTGGAAAAAAGCTAGAGCTCAATATGATTGTTCTACCATAAAAACAAACAAGTATATGTGACTATTTACCTATAATTTTTACAAAAATATTTTTTTAAATAGGAAAATTATTTCTTCAGGATATGCAAAATTTTCCAAAAACACAATTTACAACAGATAAATATGATAAATTGGACCTTATCAAATTGAAAACTTCTGCTTGCCAAATGACACTGTAAGAAGAATAAAACAGTAAACAAAAGGCAATTATAACATATTTTCAAAATAGATAACTAATAAAAGACTTACATCCAGAATGTATGAAGAACTCTCAAAACTCACTAAATATACAAGCAACTCAAAAAATCAGCAGATGATTTTAAGAAGATTTTATTGATTGATTGATTTATTTATTTATTTATTTATTTTTTATTATTTTTTTTAACGTTTCTTTATTTTTGAGACAGAGAGAGACAGAGCATGAACAGGGGAGGGGCAGAGAGAGAGGGAGACACAGAATCTGAAACAGGCTCCAGGCTCTGAGCTGTCAGCACAGAGCCCTACGCGGGGCTCGAACTCACGGACCGCGAGATCGTGACCTGGCTGAAGTCGGATGCTTAACTGACCGAGCCACCCAGGCGCCCCACGATTTTAAACTTCATTATGAAAACAAAGGCAAATTGGACCATGGAAAGATGCTTAATATCATTAGTCCCTAGTGAAACAAATTTAAAACCACAGTGAAATACCTCTAAACACTTCCTAGAATGGCTAAGATCCCACTCTTGCCATTATTAGGTGTTGATCAGGGAGTACAGAAAGCAGAACTCTCATATATTTCTCATATATTTCTGTTGCAGAGGCAACGGCTAGTATGGAACACAATTCCACTGTTTCTAATAAAGCTAATGTGCACTTACCATAAGACACAGCAATTGCCAGAAAACACTTTTGGTATTTACCCAAAGATGTGAATATTGTATTCAATCAAATATACCGTGTGAATACTTATAACAACTTTATTCAGACCTGCTAGAAACTGAAACCCACCCAAACTTTCCTTCGTGAACTGGTAAACAATGAAGGGCAGATCCATACAAGGAAATACTACTCCACATTTAAAAGTCAGCAAACTACCTACACAGCATCAGCATAGATTAATTTCACATTCATAATACTAAGGGAATGAAGACAGACCCAAAAGTCTACATACTGTCTGAACCTATTTTAATGACCATCGTGGATTAGGTGAAAGTTGTACTGACAGGTCAGACCATGTGTTTCCAGGAGGTCAAGTGAGGACAATGCTTGTTTACAAGTGGGTATGAGGGAATTTGGGATAGTGATGGTATATCTTGACTGTGGTTGCAGTTACACAACTCTGTGTTGTTCGAATCTGACATAACTGCACATTAAAAAGGGTGACTTTTACTGTAGGCAATTTAGACCTATCAAATTATAACAAAAATACAGGAGGAAATGTTACTGTTTGATGAGAGAGGTTATGTATCTCTTTGAAAATAAAACAGGACGGTAGCAGAATAAAGTTAACCTTGCTTGAAAATTATAACCTGGAGTCTGAGCTGCCAGGAAGGCTTGCCAACCAATGTGGGGCTCGAACCCACCAACTGTGAGATCATGACCTGGGCCAAAGTCAGATACTCAACCGACGGAGCCACCCAGGTGCCCCGCAAGATACTATTTAAAAGTAGCATAGGGAGATTCCACCTACACCTGCCTAAATAACCCAGAAAACCACCAGAGGATTAGCAGAACAGAGTCGCCGGAGCCAAGTGGAGATGAGAGGCCCACGGAAGAGGGTAGGAAGGGCGATGCGCGCTCCACAGACTGGCGGGAGGGAGCCGGGGCGGAGGGGCGGCTCACCGGCCAAGCAGAGCCCCCGAGTCTGGCTTGCAAAAAGCAGAGGGGCCTGATGGACTGTGTTCCCACAGCAAGCGCGACTTAGCGTCTGGGAGGTCATAAGTTAACAGCTCTGCTCAGAAAGCGGGAAGGCTGGAGGACAAAGGGAAGGAGAGCTGCTGAGCCCCCGGACGACAGAGCTCAGTTTGGTGGGGAACAAAGGCGCTCGCCAGCGCCATCTCCCCCGCCCATCCCCCAGCCAAAATCCCAAAGAGAACCAGTTCCTGCCAGGGAACTTGCTCGCTCCGCCCAAACACCCAACTCTGCGCTTCTGCGGAGCCAAACCTCCGGCAGCGGATCTGACTCCCTCATGCTGCCACAGGGCCCCTCCTGAAGTGGATCACCTAAGGAGAAGCAAGCTAAGCCTGCCCCTCCTGCCCCTGTGCACCTTGCCTACCCACCCCAGCTAAGACGCCAGATCCCCAGCATCACAAGCCTGGCAGTGTGCAAGTAGCCCAGACAGGCCACCCCACCCCACAGTGAATCCCGCCCCTAGGAGAGGGGAAGAGAAGGCACACACCAGTCTGACTGTGGCCCCAGCGGTGGGCTGGGGGCAGACATCAGGTCTGACTGCGGCTCCGCCCACCAACTCCAGTGATACACCACAGCACAGGGGAAGTGCCCTGCAGGTCCTCACCACGCCAGGGACTATCCAAAATGACCAAGCGGAAGAATTCCCCTCAGAAGAATCTCCAGGAAATAACAACAGCTAATGAGCTGATCAAAAAGGATTTAAATAATATAACAGAAAGTGAATTTAGAATAATAGTCATAAAATTAATCACTGGGCTTGAAAACACTATAGCTGACAGCAGAGAATCTCTTGCTACAGAGATCAAGGGACTAAGGAACAGTCACGAGGAGCTGAAAAACGCTTTAAACGAAATGCATACCAAAATGGAAACCACCACGGCTCGGAATGAAGAGGCAGAGGAGAGAATAGGTGAACTAGAAGATAAAGTTATGGAAAAAGAGGAAGCTGAGAAAAAGAGAGATAAAAAAATCCAGGAGTATGAGGGGAAAATTAGAGAACTAAGTGATACACTAAAAAGAAACAATATATACGCATAATTGGTATCCCAGAGGAGGAAGAGAGAGGGAAAGGTGCTGAAGGGGTACTTGAAGAAATCATAGCTGAGAACTTCCCTGAAGTGGGGAAGGAAAAAGGCATTGAAATCCAAGAGGCACAGAGAACTCCCTTCAGACGTCACTTGAATCGATCTTCTGCACGACATATCATAGTGAAACTGGCAAAATACAAGGATAAAGAGAAAATTCTGAAAGCAGCAAGGGGTAAACGTGCCCTCACATATAAAGGGAGACCTATAAGACTCTTGACTGATCTCTCTTTTGAAACTTGGCAGGCCAGAAAGAATTGGCACGAGATTTTCAGTGTGCTAGACAGAAAAATATGCAGCCGAGAATCCTTTATCCAGCAAGTCTGTCATTTAGAATAGAAGGAGAGATAAAGGTCTTCCCAAACAAACAAAAACTGAAGGAATTTGTCACCACTAAACCAGCCCTCCACGAGATCCTAAGGGGGACCCTGTGAGGCAAAGTACCAGAGACATCACTACAAGCATAAAACATACACACATCACAATGACTCTAAACCCATATCTTTCTATAATAACACTGAATGTAAATGGATTAAATGCGCCAACCAAAAGACATAGGGTATCAGAATGGATAAAAAAACAAGACCCATCTATTTGCTGTCTACAAGAGACTCATTTTAGACCTGAGGACACCTTTAGATTGAGAGTGAGGGGATGGAGAACTATTTATCATGCTACTGGAAGCCAAAAGAAAGCTGGAGCAGCCATACTTATATCAGACAAACTAGACTGTAAATTAAAGGCTGTAACAAGAGATGAAGAAGGGCATTATATAATAGTGACAGGGTCTATCCATCAGGAAGAGCTAACAATTATAAATGTCTATGCGCTGAATACCGGAGCGCCCACATATATAAAACAATTACTCATAAACATAAGCAACCTTATTGATAAGAATGTGGTAATTGCAGGGGACTTTAATACCCCACTTACAGAAATGGATAGATCATCTAGACACACGGTCAATAAAGAAACAAGGGCCCTGAATGAGACATTGGATCAGATGGACTTGACAGATCTATTTAGAACTCTGCATCCCAAAGCAACAGAATATACTTTCTTCTCGAGTGCACATGGAACATTCTCCAAGATAGATCACATACTGGGTCACAAAACAGCCCTTCATAAGTTTACAAGAATTGAAATCATACCATGCATACTTTCAGACCACAATGCTATGAAGCTTGAAATCAACCACAGAAAAAAGTCTGGAAAACCTCCAAAAGCATGGAGGTTAAAGAACACCCTACTAACGAATGAGTGGGTCAACCAGGCAATTCGAGAAGAAATTAAAAAATATATGGAAACAAACGAAAATGAAAATACAACAATCCAAACGCTTTGGGACGCAGCGAAGGCAGTCCTGAGAGGAAAATACATTGCCATCCAGGCCTATCTCAAGAAACAAGAAAAATCCCAAATACAAAATCGAACAGCACACCTAAAGGAAATAGAAGCAGAACAGCAAAGGCAGCCTAAACCCAGCAGAAGAAGAGAAATCATAAAGATCAGAGCAGAAATAAACAATATAGAATAAAAAAAAACTGTAGAGCAGATCAACGAAACCAAGAGTTGGTTTTTTGAAAAAATAAACAAAATTGACAAACCTCTAGCCAGGCTTCTCAAAAAGAAAAGGGAGATGACCCAAATAGATAAAATCATGAATGAAAATGGAATGATTACAACCAATCCCTCAGAGATACAAACAATTATCAGGGAATACTATGAAAAATTATATGCCAACAAATTGGACAACCTGGAAGAAATGGACAAATTCCTGAACACCCACACTCTTCCAAAACTCAATCAGGAGGAAATAGAAAGCTTGAACAGACCCATCACCAGCGAAGAAATTGAATCGGTTATCAAAAATCTCCCAACAAATTAGAGTCCAGGACCAGATGGCTTCCCAGGGGAGTTCTACCAGACCTTTAAAGCAGAGATAATACCTATCCTTCTCAAGCTATTCCAAGAAACAGAAAGGGAAGGAAAACTTCCAGACTCATTCTATGAAGCCAGTATTACTTTGATTCCTAAACCAGACAGAGACCCAGTAAAAAAAGAGAACTACAGGCCAATATCCCTGATGAATATGGATGCCAAAATTCTCAATAAGATACTAGCAAATCGAATTCAACGGCATATAAAAAGAATTGTTCACCATGATCAAGTGGGATTCATTCCTGGGATGCAGGGCTGGTTCAACATTCGCAAATCAATCAACGTGATACATCACATTAACAAAAAAAAAGAGAAAAACCATATGATCCTGTCAATCGATGCAGAAAAGGCCTTTGACAAAATCCAGCACCCTTTCTTAATAAAAACCCTTGAGAAAGTCGGGATAGAAGGAACATACTTAAAGATCATCAAAGCCATTTATGAAAAGCCCACAGCTAACATCATCCTCAACGGGGAAAAACTGAGAGCTTTTTCCCTGAGATCAGGAACACGACAGGGATGCCCACTCTCACCGCTGTTGTTTAACATAGTGCTGGAAGTTCTAGCATCAGCAATCAGACAACAAAAGGAAATCAAAGGCATCAAAATTGGCAAAGATGAAGTCAAGCTTTCGCTTTGTGCAGATGACATGATATTATACATGGAAAATCCGATAGACTCCACCAAAAGTCTGCTAGAACTGATACATGAATTCAGCAAAGTTGCAGGATACAAAATCAATGTACAGAAATCAGTTGCATTCTTATACACTAACAATGAAGTAACAGAAAGACAAATAAAGAAACTGATCCCATTCACAATTGCACCAAGAAACATAAAATAACTAGGAATAAATCTAACCAAGGATGTAAAGGATCTGTATGCTGAAAACTATAGAAAGCTTATGAAGGTAATTGAAGAAGATTTAAAGAAATGGAAAGAAATTCCCTGCTCATGGATTGGAAGAATAAATATTGTCAAAACGCCAATACTACCCAAAGCTATCTACACATTCAATGCAATTCCAGTCAAAATTGCACCAGCATTCTTCTCAAAACTTGAACAAGCAATCCTAAAATTCATATGGAACCACAAAAGGCCCCGAATAGCCAAAGTAATTTTGAAGAAGACCAAAGCAGGAGGCATCACAATCCCAGACTTTAGCCTCTACTACAAAGCTGTCATCATCAAGACAGCATGGTATTGGCACAAAAACAGACACATAGACCAATGGAATAGAATAGAAACCCCAGAACTAGACCCACAAACGTATGGCCAACTCATCTTTGACAAAGCAGGAAAGAACATCCAATGGAAAAAAGACAGTCTCTTTAACCAATGGTGCTGGGAGAACTGGACAGCAACATGCAGAAGGTTGAAACTAGACCACTTTCTCACACCATTCACAAAAATAAACTCAAAATGGATCAAGGACCTGAATGTGAGACAGGAAACCATCAAAACCCTAGAGGAGAAAGCAGGAAAAGACCTCTCTGACCTCAGCCGTAGCAATCTCTTACTCGACACATCCCCAAAGGCAAGGGAATTAAAAGCAAAAGTGAATTACTGGGACCTTATGAAGATAAAAAGCTTCTGCACAGCAAAGGAAACAACCAACAAAACTAAAAGGCAACCAATGGAATGGGAAAAGATATTTGCAAATGACATATCGGACAAAGGGCTAGTCTCCAAAATCTATAAAGAGCTCACCAAACTCCACACCCGAAAAGCAAATAACCCAGTGAAGAAATGGGCAGAAAACATGAATAGACACTTCTCTAAAGAAGACATCCGGATGGCCAACAAGCACATGACAAGATGTTCAGCATCGCTCCTTATCAGGGAAATACAAATCAAAACCACACTCAGGTATCACCTCACGCCAGTCAGAGTGGCCAAAATGAACAAATCAGGAGACTATAGATGCTGGAGAGGATGTGGAGAAACGGGAACCCTCTTGCACTGTTGGTGGGAATGCAAATTGGTGCAGCCGCTCTGGAAAGCAGTGTGGAGGTTCCTCAGAAAATTAAAAATAGACCTACCCTATGACCCAGCAATAGCACTGCTAGGAATTTATCCAAGGGACACAGGAGTACTGATGCATAGGGGCACTTGTACCCCAATGTTCATAGCAGCACTCTCAACAATAGGCAAATTATGGAAAGAGCCTAAATGTCCATCAACTGATGAATGGATAAAGAGATTGTGGTTTATATACACAATGGAATACTACGTGGCAATGAAAAAATATGAAATATGGCCTTTTGTAGCAACGTGGATGGAACTGGAGAGTGTGATGCTAAGTGAAATAAGCCATACAGAGAAAGACAGATACCATATGGTTTCACTCTTATGTGGATCCTGAGAAACTTAACAGGAACCCATGGGGGAGGGGAAGGAAAAAAAAAAAAAAGAGGTTAGAGTGGGAGAGAGCCAAAGCATAAGAGACTGTTGAGAACTGAGAGCAAACTGAGGGTTGATGGGGGGTGGGAGGGAGGAGAGGGTGGGTGATGGGTATTGAGGAGGGCACCTTTTGGGATGAGCACTGGGTGTTGTATGGAAACCAATTTGACAATAAATTTCATATATAAATAAAAAAAAAAAGAAAATTATAACCTGAAAATTCTATCTCAGAATAAGAAGTCTTTTTTCTATAATTGTTTTCTACCAATGTTTTCTTTCTTTTCATTTCTACCTTAGATGAAACAGGATTTTAATAAATAGTGAAATAAAATCTAAAATCTTATAGGAAGTTTGCTACTATTTGTTTTACCAAAACAATACATATTCTTGCCTGGTATGTGTAAAACTGATCAATGCAAATCTTTATCCTTTCTAAGAAGGTATTTGACCCTTAAGAAGTAATAGATACAGAAGTAATCTACCGAAGTTACATACTTTCTCTATACTGGTGCAATCTACCATCCCCTTTGTCTTTATAATTAATTTATTTAAAATTAAAGCATTTCTCATGATTGATTTTAGAACAGTGGGTTCTTTTTTTTTAAGGTTTATTTATTTAATTTGAGGGAGGGGGAGAGAGAGAGAGAGAGAGAGTACAAGAGCAGGGGAGGGGCAGAGAAAAGGAGAAAGAGAGAATCTCAAGCAGGCTCTGCACTGTCACAAGAGAGCCCAACATGGGGCTCAAACTCACGATCGACGAGATCATGACCAAAGCTGATATCAAGAGTTAGATGCTTAACCACCTGAGCCACCCTCGTGCCCCAGAACACAGGGTTCTGAAAATGTTCTTACCCAAGCAACAGATTCAAACAATAGATGGAGAGAACAACTCAACATAATAGAAGACATATAGTATCCAACATATATAAAGAAAACACAACCTGTAAGTTTTAGAACAAAGTCCACGAACAGAAATTAGGCAGTCACAGAACCCAAAATATTTATAGCAATTAAAGATACTGAAAAGGAGCTCAATTTTACAAGCTACCAGATAACTATAAACTAAAGCAATTAAAGCCATTATTTCAAACCACAATGTTTGGAAAAATAAAGTAGAATGATAGATTCAAATGTTGGCAAGAATAAGGATAAATTTATTTCCCTTAACTGATTCTGAGAGGGTAAATTGATATTATGATCTTCAGAGCAATTTGTCACTAGCTAATAGGTATCTATTCACAGATTTGAGTACTTTAGAGTTAAAACTTATATTAAAGTTAAATTAGACCATAAAATGTATTTATAAGCGAAATAAAATAAAATGAATAAGCAGATAATATATATTTTTTCATAATTCACATGAAATGTCATATATGCAATGTTCTATATGGTAGGTAGATGTTTGTCCTGTATGTAAGTAAAAATATAAGAAATTAGATTAAAGGAATAAGCTCAGGCACAAGACACTGAATGCCTTTTGATCTTGAATAAAGTTTAGTCATATTTACAATATTTTGTTTCTAAAAGTAACAAAAATAAAATATATTGTCTTTTTTTTTTAGAAATTTGTTTCTTTTAATAATTTATGACACCTTAACATTTACATTTCTGAAAACAGAGAAAAGTAGATTGTAATGACAGTTTATTTTTTTAGTTAAATTTCCATACTGGGTCTCTGTGTAAAATGAGGCAAGCCAAGATATTACTTTCACGCTATTTCAAGTAGAAATAATAACTTATATAACTAATTGTTCAGTATGTTTATTTGACAAAGTGTGGCTTGGAAGTAGATTTTTTACTTGTGCAATATTGGCCTTTTTTAAAATATTTTCCCTGTAAAACAGAATTTCACCAACTGCAGAGACTGGAAAAAGTATTCATCATTAGGTCTTTATGTTAAAGGCTTTAAAAATCTTAGTTTCTAACAAAGAGCATACATTCTATTATCCTGCTGAGATCTACCAAGCAGCAAATATGCTCAGAGACCCCATGATAGCCACAGTAGTTACAACAGTTAAAAGCTAAGCAGCACTCTGCATTTTGGATAGACTAAATGAAGAACACAGTCTTCCAGTCATTAATTCTGCTTATATGTGTAGCTTTTGAGACTTTAGTACTTTAGGTTGAACAGTATTTTTAGTAATATAAAAGTAAAAGTAACTTAACCTTGTAAAAGGCAGTGAAGACAGAGTATCAAATCATTAAAAATAAATAGGCTACTTTGAAACATCCAACTGAGAAAAAGTCCTAGGGAAGTAAAAATTGTTATGATGTCCTACTTCCAAAGAAAGTAAGACTTACAGCCAAGGATAAGATCAGCTGAATGTCTTTTTGTGACCTAAATGAATATATGTGTTTAAGAGCTAATATATTATATTACCATATTAAATAAGTTTATGAATGATATATCTGAATTTATGATTGCTTTAATTTGTGCTGTGATTATGATTCTTTCAAATATCTATACACATGTGTAACCACACACCCCTTTATTTTATTGTGTAGTATTTTGGTTCACTTCATAATAAGTCTCAGCTTCCTTTGGTGTTCCAGCAATGAGAGTCACATAAAGAATTAAAACAAGTCAGGAGGACCTGCACAATTTCACTTAAATACAGACAGAACTGTAAAAATACATTCAAGTATTTTAAAGTCTGACAAGTAACCTTTGACTTGTAGCAATTGAAAACATTAAATATGATGCAGACATAGGACTAAATCAACAAAAACTACAGACTTGGATTGGAAACCTTTCCCCTCAGAACTCTTTGTCAGATCACTCTGTAAGATGACTCAACTAGGAGAAAGATGCAACAGAGACCTTAAATTTGGACAGAGCTTATTTATCATAATTGGTAAGAAATCGGGGTGCCTGGGTGGCTCAGTCGGTTAGGCGTTCGACTTCGGCTCAGGTCATGATCTCACGGTCCGTGAGTTCAAGCCCTGCGTTGGGCTCTGCTGACAGCTCAGAGCCTGGAGCCTGTTTCAGATTCTGTGTCTCCCTCTCTCTCTCTCTGCCCCTCCCCTGTTCATGCTCTGTCTCTGTCTCAAAAATAAATAAACGTTAAAAAAAAATTAAAATAAAAAGAAATACATTCCCTTAAGTACCTAAGTTAGTATTTTCTTTGATATACAAAAGAGATTTCGTGTCTCTAAGCAAGAACATGAAAATACTTAGATATAGTCATCAAGTTAGCCCACCTAACAAACATTTATTCTCATTTTAGTAGTCTGCTTTGAATTTATTCCACTCTTTTGCTCCTTGTCTAATTGCTCTGTAATATATAACAGGCAGATGACAATATAGTTGCATGAGTGACAGAAAAATCATGTATTTTTAGAATGCCTCGCCTCACCTCCATCAGGTCATAAAATATTATGACAATTAGGAAAATTTTTGAATATGCACTGACAGGTCTTACAATAAGCCTGAATACAGGATATGAGCAAAACAAACTAATAAAAGAAGTCTCCTAGGTTTTTGGTTTAGGTAACCAAAAAAAAGACTGTGTCGCTTAAAAGTTAGAGAAGTAGTCAATCATGAGTCTAGAAGTGTGTATGAGGAGAAACAAACCTTTATTTTAAAATTGGTTTAGTTAGATGGCTCCTGGATACTAAAGCAAAGATACAAAGTAGGCAGTTTGATATTGGGGCAAACACTGTTGGTGCACCTCCCAAATGTCTTAGGTTCCCATTGACTGCTTTAGTGCTATCACTCACCCAACTGCCGCATACACTGCCTGTGCTGCTGCCTATACCTGCGCATACATTGCATTTGGGCCATTGTCAACACCTCACATTAAACAGGGGCGCCTGGGTGGCGCAGTCGGTTAAGCATCCGACTTCAGCCAGGTCACAATCTCGCGGTCTGTGAGTTCGAGCCCCGCATCAGGCTCTGGGCTGATGGCTCGGAGCCTGGAGCCTGTTTCCGCTTCTGTGTCTCCCTCTCTCTCTGCCCCTCCCCCGTTCATGCTCTGTCTCTCTCTGTCCCAAAAATAAATAAACGTTGAAAAAAAAATTAAAAAAAATAAATAAATAAACAGTTTCTTCCAGGGCAATAGCAAGTAAAGAACAAAAGGCAATACTCTTGTCCTCATGGTTCAATGTATATCATCACCATGGGGCTAGACTTATATCTGAAAGCAAGTCTTCATTGGGCTTCTTCTGTTTCCTATCTGTTTCCTTAGGTTCTTTTACATTACCCATGACAATACAGTAAAATCTTGGATTGTGAGTAACTTGTTCTGCAATTGTTCTGCAATACGAGAAAACATTTTTAATAAATTTTCACTTGATAAATGAGTAATGTCTTGCAATACAAGTAGTATGTAATGCCGAATGTCACATGATCACAAATGAGCCAATGATTCTTCTCCCCTCTCTCTCTCTCTCTGTCTGTCTGTCTCTTTGCAGGATTATGAGTGATTGTCTCCCATGCTCGGATGCTCCGTCTCAGACCACAGTGTTTGGCAGAAATCAGTGATTTTTCAGAAGGTTGGAAGGTGCCCACAACAGCCATTAGTGTATTTTTGTCACTTCAAAGCACCTATGGACAGTCCTTTGCTTTTCCATACAAGAGTAAGCTTAGGAATGCTTTGCTTCATTCTAGGTCAGGCTGCCTGCAGATATAGACCCTTTCCTCTGCTCCTTATTTCCAGTTACATTCAATACAGTATATGACAAGAGTTTATCAACAATGTACTGTAGTCAATATCTGTGCAAGTGTATACAATGGCCCCCATGCAGAAAAAGATTCCATTGAGCCAACAGATAGCAATCATTCCATTAGTAATAGTGAAAGTCATCCTACATCCTCCTCTCTCTTGTCTCCCTCACACTAGCCATGAAATTTTGAAAGGTAAGTGCAGGTTGATTTATTTTTCTTTTTATTTTTATATTTTCTTTATTATTTTGTATTATATTACAGCATTGTAATCATTTTACTTGAATATTCTGGTTTGTGTAATGACTCATCTGAGTGCACTATTTCTCATGAGGAAATTCTCTTTGATATGCAAGTGCTTTGGTTTACAGGCATGTTTCCAGAATGAATTATGTTCACAAACTAACGTTTTACTTACTTTCTTGCATGTAAATTCTATTCTCAAACTCTTTTTAGGGAATCCTAATAGACCTAATATACAAGTCAAATAGAAAAATTTGGTTTAGAAATACAAATGTAGAAAATATCAGTATAAATGACATTTAACACAGAGCCTTGCATATAATTATGAAGCTAATTAATGTAGGTATAGGTAAACAGTGGGTGTAAAGCCTCGGTCCTGGGAAGCTTCAGTATTCAGAGGTGCATATGGGAAGAACAGTCAACAAAAGTAACTTAGAATGTCTTGTGAGAAAAAAAAGAATAATAAAGTGATGATAATGCACCAAGATGCTCATATGATCAAATATGCCAAAGTGCTATAGAATCGATAAGCTGAAGAAACTGAATTGATCACAAAAAAAATCTTTACAAAAAAGCAAATGTAGAAATATATTGAATAATTACAGCAAAAGCTTCACTCTCAATATTTCATTTTATAAATGACATGAAATGATTTGGCATCTTCAGCAGGACACAAAGGCCAGTGCCTCCTGAGAAATTGGGACAGAGAACATTAAGGAAAGAGGCTGACAAGAAGCAGCAGAGGGATGAAATTTTGGAGAACTGCTGTGAAGCCCTAGACATAATACCAAAATTAAAATTTATACTGGAAGAGCAGCAGAACATAATTTTATTCATATAATATAGAAAACAAAATCTGTGATTGTAGGTTTGAGAAACTCTAGTAGAATGTAGAATAGAGAGATTTAGTACAACATGCAACGAGAAGAAAAGCTGGATCACAGAAGAAACACTAATAGTCAATACATTAAAAAATAAAATATCCATATGTAAACGGTAACCATAAAATGATATAATAATATCACATATGATTTTCACTCATCAAATGTTAGCAAGAATGTGATGAGGGATTTCTGGAAGTACACCATTATTTAAAACTTTCTGACAATCTATTTGTCCCTCATACATTGGGACCCAATAATTTCACTAATAGAAATCAATCCTAGGTACATTTATGTTCTAATTTTTTTATACAAGAATAACTTACTATTTCCTTTAGCAATATTCAAGGCAATGAAAATTTCAAAAGGTTAGTTATTAAATAAATACTGGTATATTCTCAGAGTAAATATAGATGAACATTAAGGTTAATGATTTTTTCCTTTTTAATATCTTCTGATTAGTTTTTTTTAATAAATTATTTAATGTTTACTTATTTTTGAGAGAGACAGTGAGAACGGGGGAGAGGTAGAGAGGGAGGCAAGTATTGGAAGCAGGCTCGAGGCTCTGAGCTATCAGCACAGAGCCCATGGTGGGGCTCAAACTCACTAGCTATGAGATCATGACCTGAGCCGAAGTCAGACGCTTAACTGACTGAGCCACCCAGGAGCCCTCTTCTGATTAGTCACAATATGATTAAAAACACAATTTAATATAGTCAAATTGAGATATTTGTATGCCAGCCAGACCTACAGCTACCATGCACATACGCCTATTATATGGAATTAGCAACTTCCATCTCTCCTTTATCCAGATAGCCATAGTATCAACTATGGCCTAAGAAGAATGTGAATTATAACATCACAATTGTTCTGAAGTATTAACATGCCTTGTACACTTTTGGGTAACATATGGACCAGAATTTATATGTAGAATGAAAAATATGCCTCTGATAGTAAATCCGTAATTCGTTAGGAGCCAACAATTATGAAGAGTTAAACTCTGGAGGGAACCCTGGTTCCAAATGGAAAGTATGGTACTTAGAATGAGTCCAGGCACAACTACCAAGAAAGCTGGAGACCACTTGATGTGGAAAGAATTGTGAATGCCTATAATAGCTATATCATAAGGGATCACATAGACAGTGGTTTTTAAACAAACGGGGAAAACAAACAAACAAGACCAGATCTTGTCAGCAAGTTAAAATGAACAAAATAATTTTAGAGCAATGGTGAGAGCAAGAATTTAAGGAACTGTGAGCAGTCTGGGTTGAACAAACAACATTATTCCTAAGGAAGTTTTGAATACATTCAAAGTATGCCCCTGATGATTCTAAATGATACTAAAGAAGCAAGGAAACCTCAACATGAGGCAGAGAGTATATAGGTTTAAATCAGTGTACTTGATATTTATTGTAATACTCCTATGATCTCACTCATATTCTTGAACTTCTAATGAAGTATCTGTGGAGTTAGAATGAATACTTTGTATTTTTCCAAAGATCTTGCATTGAGAACATGTCTCACTTATAATAAATACATTACAGAATTGTATCAATTGCTCTTCATTTCAACCAAGAACAAAATGTATAATCTATAGTACGAAGACAGATTGTAAAAGTAGTTAAATGTAAATGGATTCTAAAATATATTTTTACCAGGGGCGCCTGGGTAGCTCAGTCAGTTAAGCATCTGACTTCGGCTCAGGTCATGATCTCGCAGTTTGTGAGTTCGAGCCCCACGTTGGGCTCTGTGCTAACCGCTCAGAGCCTGGAGCCTGCTTCAGATTCTGTGTCTCCCCTCTCTGTGTCCTTCCCATGCTCATGCTCTGTCTCCCTCTGTCTCTCAATAATAAATAGACATCTAAAAAGTAAAATAAAATATATTTTCACCAAATGAAATAAATAACAACAGATGTTAATGATAAAAATTTTCCTGTAATAAATGATTCTGTTTTCATTGGATATCAGCTACTAAATAAAAGAATATATGTGTAAAGGTTTGGAAGTAAATATTTGGTTAATCTTTGTTGAGTTATCTATTTATGCAAATTTTTTACCTTCGTAAATTTTGTGAACTCATAACTATGTGTACTCATATAAGTTTTAATACTTTCAGTTTTTTTCTTAAAATATAAATGTTATGAAAATGTAGAGCTGTACTCTACCTTTCCAGTATCTTTCTAGATAATTAAAATTGATTTACAAAACAATCAATGGGATTAAGGCAAACATTGCCATTCACTATTAATAATAGCATACAAATTTTACTACATTTTGAGTGTTCTGTTCACAGAAATAACTAGTTTAAACATAATATATACTTCTAATTTCCTCAAGTAATGTGTAGACAAGTAAAATTAATAAAGTATATGCGTGCAAATCATTTGCCCAACAATCTATTTTTTGATAAAGGTAAATAGTTACAACACTTGATTCTGAAATTGCATATTATTTTGGCTAATCATTGGTCACTTAAGATGAAGGAAATACTCTGCAATTAGAAAGAAAACAAGAATTCCCCTATCATCATTTTTATGTAACATTACACTAAAGGTTGTACCTGGGGTCAATTTGAGAATAAATATATATAAACATAAAGCACACAGACTGGAAAGGTAAAAGTAAAACTAGCTCTATTCAAAGATGATGTAATCTTGTATACAGAAAATCTTAGGAATCCACTAAAACTATAAGAACTAACAAACTTGTTCAGCAAGTTACAGGAGAAAAAATCAATATAAAAATAAATTTTATTTCTATATACTAAGCAAAGAAATTAAGTAATAATTCAATTTACAGTAACTAAAAATAATAAACTTGTTAAAAAAATTAACAATAGTGCAAGACTTTTACACAGAAAGCTGTAAAACACTGCTGGAAAAAAAAAATTAAAAATAAATACAAAGACTACCTGTATTCATGGAACAGAAGACTAACATTGTTAAGATGGCAACATTCCACAAATTGATCTACAGATTCAATATGATCCTTATGAAAAACTTAGCTGTACAATTTTCTTTTGTAGAAGTTGAAAATCACATTCCTAAAACTAAATGGAAATGCAAGGGATCCAGATTAGCCCACCCCCAAAAAAAATCTTGAAAAAAAATCACATTGCCCTATTTCAAAGCTTACTACATAGCTGTAACTACTTTGGAATAGTGTTAGGTAGTTCTTCAAAATGCTAAACAGAATTATCATATGATCCAGTAATCCTATTCCTTGTTATATAACCAAGAGTAATAAGAATATGCATCTCCAGGGGTGCCTTGGTGGCTCAGTCAATTGAGCGTCTGACTCTTGGTTTCAGCCCAGGTCATGTTCTCAAACATTGGGCTCTGCACTGCCAGTGTGGAGCCTGCTTGGGATTCTCTCTCTCCCTCTCTTTGCCTCTCCCTTGCTCTTGTTCTCTCTCTCTCTCTAAATAGCTAAATAAACTTTTTTAAAAGTTTAAAAAAAGAACATATATATCCAGGAGAAAATGTATATAAATGATCATGGCAGCTTTATTCCTAATAGCCAAAAGGTGGAAATAATTCAAATATCTTTCATTAAATGAATGGGTAAATGAAATGTTGTTCATTCGTACAATGAGATATGGTTTGGTAATAAAAATAACAAAGTACTGATACATACCACAACATGTATGAAAATTGAAAACTTTATGCTCAGTGGCAGAAGCCAGATACAAGACCACATATTTTATGATCCCATTTATATGATATGCACCGGTTGTCAAATTCATAAAGAGAGAAAGTAGATTGGTGGTTGCCAGTGCTGGGAAGGAAGGGTTGTGACTGCTAATGTGTATAGAGTTTCATTTAGGTGTGATGAAATTTTCTACAACTAAGTAGTGGTGATACCTACTCTACGAATATACTAAGAAACATGTAATTGTTCACTTTTAAAGGGTGAATTTTATGATATGTGAATAATCTTAATGAAGCTATTTTTTAAAGAGATGGTTTTAAGAAAGACCAAGAAAACAAATAAAAACATACATATATTTAGTACTTCTATCATTCTAAAGACCTTAAGAGATTGTCTTTATTTTTCATTAAATTGGTAACGATTATATAGATTTTCATCAAGAACTTATTTTTTAATTTTTAAAAATTTTATTGATAATAAATATTTTCAGTTACATTGCTCAGTTAAACATGACTTTAATAATATTAATTATAAAATATCTTGACATAAGTCTTTCAACCACAATTTACTTATTTATTTTCAATATAATTTCCCAGGGATCTCTTTCATTCCAGGCTGTGGAGATCTTAAAATAGTGTCTTAACAAACTGGAATCACTTTTGGAGGATGAGCAAGGACTCTGCTCCTTTTCCTTTACTATCTATATCAAAAAGACATAAACTTGTAATTCCTTTCAGGTTAGATTACTTTAATTACTGGATACATGGGTGACACTTTGAATTTCAGTTGGGCAATTATGCAATATACACAGATGAAATAAAGGCATGAATATATTCGGATAAAGGGACCTCATGGCTTTCTTTGCTTCTTTCTGGTTTTTTTTTTTGTTTTTTTTTGGTTTTTTTTTGTTTTTTTTTGATAAACAAACCTAAGCAAGCATTAAGAAGAGAAATTTTTAATTTCTTAACATTTTCTAAAATCCTAGAAAATTCTATAAACATAATGTCAGTAACTTTCAATTTCTTTAAACTTAATTCCACACAAATTACAGTCATCTACATAATAAGTACTTAAGAATACAATATCTTTGAAGTCTGTCAGGGTGATCTCTAAAAAGCTTTGTTACTCATTTTAGACCCTGGCATTACTGCCCATCAACTAAACTCTTTGTCTTTCTTTTACCTACCTTGTATTACAAAACTAACCCAAATTTAGGTGAAAGTTGTAGTTTAAATGGTAAATAATTAAAAAGCAACCTGCCAGCCCATCAGCAGCAGTATATTATTTTGTCAAGATTTTAAGAACAAATCAATTGTTTCTTTAACCAAAAAAAATAATAACTGTTATTGCAATCAGAGGTAAGGTATTCTATTAAAAGTAAATTCCACAGAAAAGCAATGGTGCTCACTCCACCTGATAAAAGAGAATAGCTGGCATGGCATATTTTGTAGGAGTGATGTCAACAAAAAGCTTTTAGAATAAGAAGTATGTGATACAATAGTTTATAAGCCTATAAACTTCAGTGTGATTTATCTTTCTGTAATGTGAATGGATAGATTTATAAGCCATCCCTACCATCCACTGATGATTCATTGAGTAAGTATGTTTTCAGGCTGCTGCATACAGAACCTTCAACCATAAAGTCATGCAAGTGGTGACTCACATACCATATATTCAAGAAGCTTTTAAAATCAAACTTTTTAAAATTGTAATTCACCAATTACAAGTGAGTCTTATGTTTGCTTTGTAACCAACACTGACAAGGGAAAGCACTTTTCTGAGTGTCTCTTCAGCTGTTTATCAGACATTTGTGTGCCCTCACTTCTAAATGGGTGGGATCAAGTAGTTGATTAATACTATTATTCAACTTCTCAGTTTGTTCTTCTTAGAATTTATTTCTATACTTTTGTTACCACAATAAAGGTTATCAGAGACCACTGTAATTCCAATTTTCTGTGGTAGTGAACAATAAATCTCAGTGTAACTCCATTGATTGAAAAATAATAATAATTGATGAATCTCAATCATTTTTAGAGTTGAGAAGATTTGAAGAATAAGATTTTAGTCCTATGGGTCAAGTCTCTCAACACTTGCTCAGACCCAAATTAACAAAATCTAAAGAGGAATAATCAATTCACACAGAAAACTCTAGTTTTTACAATCCATTTGAAATTAGAAACAATTCTTTCATGTAGATGTACCTTAACAACATGCCATTAAATCCATTAAATAACTCAGATGCAGCATCAATGATTTTTGCTTACATATGTACAAAGTTTTAATTTTGTTAGAAATGTCACTTCCTAATAAAGATGGCTACCATAGAATAAAACTCTGTGTGTGTGCGTGTGTGTGTGTGTGTGTGCGTGTGTTAATTTCTCCATTGACAAATGGCTTTTTTTAATGATCTTCCTAACTGGTAATAGTGACTGACTTTTAAAATAGAGAAAAAGACTGCGAAATAACATACAAATCACTAAAACTGTTTCAAACGCATTCATTGTAGATTTTATAAGTTAACATAAACATAGAATTGTTTTACCCATTAAGACAAATTAATGTCAAGAGGGCATAGCAAGTATCAACTGACTAAATTTGATGGTCTTGCCTTCTATAATTTTAAGATTATAATCTAGAATATTAAACTACTTTAAAATATATAATATAAATATATATATTATTTTTTGAAAGAGAGACAGAGTGCAAGTGGGGGAGAGGGAGTAGAGGGAGAAGAGGGATAGAATCTTAAATGTGGAGCTGGCCACAGTGTTTGATCTCATGATCATGGAGATCATGACCTAAGCAGAAATCCAGAGTCAGAACCTCAACCAACTAAGCCACCCAGGGGCCCCTTAAACTATTTTTAAACCTTCATCATATATGCTGAATGGATGTCACTGTGAGTCAGGACACTAGGAGTTAATAAAAGTAATGGAAATTATCTTGCTTTATACCAATGAGAGAACTAGAAAGAAAAATATGAGTTCAGCCATTTATAAAAAGTCAGAAATGGCTTTATGCCAATCTTCATAAATTTATAATTTAATCAACACTTCAGGGAAAAAAAAAAAGTGAGCCAAGTACATTTTTGTGAGTAATAGACAGCTCTCCTTAACCCTCTTGCATTACCAAGTTCAGTTTTACTTTTTTAAGAGCAGTCATTTCTACTCTGATAATGTAAGTCCAGTATTACATAGTTAACATATTGGTGCTCAGTAATATTTGAATTCAAATGAGGAAATAAGTATCAAAAATATCAGATACTCAGATCAGAGCAACTAGAAGAACTTCAATCCAATAAGTCTAAGTTACTAAACTCAGTTAAATTACGCACATTGTGCCCGTTACGTTTTCTTGAAATTATTCACTTTCCAACGGAAGTTGTGAATGTCTAACTATGATGGCTCTTCTCATATTATTTATTAATTATCCATTTTATGCGAGATATATAATAACATCTAGGCACCAAATATGTAAAGACACAGTCCCTGTTTCAAGAAACTGATAATCAAAAGGGAAACAAAAAAATAAATTGACATTTGTTGTTTTGTGATCAAAAATGATGATAAATCTAGGTATTTATTATGGAACACCACCTGGCATATCATTATACCACAATGTCATTTGAATTTGAGATTGAGAATTTTGCATTAACATCCATATTAACAAATAATGTCATTAATATATTCTCTTCCCAAGCAATTATTATTCATATTTAAATGAAGAAATTTTTATTTTGCACCATATCCCTGGACTTTTATGAAAGTTCTGAAAGCACTTCTGTTATAAATCTATTCATTTTATATCTAGCATTTTAGGAAAATTTCAGTTTTGTCCAGTTTTTCCAACAAAACAGAACAAGATGTTTTCAGAGATGTTTATAAACAATGTATTAGATCAGCAGTGTATGAAAAAAAAAAAACAGGAAGCACTAAATCCATGGTATTTGTAATATATACATTGACTATTTGCTTGCCCTTTTGAAGGTTGCAATTTAATTCATGGCTTCTGGGTTGGAGACTAAGATATAGCATTAGCCACTGGGGCTCCGTGATATGTAATTTTGTGGTATGTGTTGATGAGCAAAAGTGGGGTTCATGACGGAATGGCTCAGGCTTGACTGCTTTATCTTTGGAATAAATATGCAAGGGAATTGTAAGAAATTATTAAGATCCCTGCAAATTCTTTGTTTCTAGGGATGATTTATAAATCTTTTATAACAACCTGCCATTTTGCATCATATAATCAATAATTATCATCCTTAGCTAAGGTAAATAAATCTGTTGGACAACATTGATAACTAGATCTCTTCTATTCCTGGATTACTTGATCTTCACTGAAATGAGAACTTCAGAATCTTAAAATAGTATATATTTTTTAATCTTCTCATGATTATTTTCCCATGATAGATAAATATATCCATGTGTGCTCTGTTACTTGTTATGTTTTAAGTTCAGACTGATTCTCAAAATAAATCATAACAATAACAAAATATGAAGGCAAACTATTTAATCATTTTAAACTATTTTTGTAATTATTTACCAAAGGTCCGGAAAAGCTTTTATTAAGCATGAGCTAACTGGTATCCTCTATTAACTTTTGAGATAAAATGTGTATAAGAAATCAATCATGAGGGTTTTATTCTTTTTAAAATTACTTTCGCTATTCTAGTTCTTTTGCCTTTTCATATAAATTTTAGAATTGTTCATTGCCAGTAATTAGAAATACAATTGATAGCTATATATTGACCTTGTATCCAGAAATCTTGCTGAAATCACTTTATGTCTAGAATATTTTGTGTTGCTCTCATTGGAATTTTAACATAAACAAATATTAGAAAAATTTTCACTTTCTAATCTGTGTTTTTTTTTTTCTTTACTTACTACAATGACTGTGACTTCCAGTATAATGGTCTATGGATGGGTGAGACTAGACATGCTTGCCTTGCTCCTGATTTCTCAGGGAAACTGTTCAGCCTTTCACTATTTATAATGATGTTATCTGTAGGGTTTTTGCAAATTTGCATTACCGGGTTAAAGAATTTACCCTCTATTCTTAATGTGCTAAGAGTTTCTTATGATCAGATGTTGGGCAAAGGCTTTTCTAAATCTGTTAAAGTGATCACATGACTATTCTGTCTTTTGTAAATACAGTGAATCACAATGAATTTTATATATTGAATTGCTCTTTCATAATTTACATATACTCTACCTATCTAAGATGCCTTGCGCGCGCGCGCGCGTGTGTGTGTGTGTTATTTTATTGTTACAAAGAACTTGTGCAACTCTACTCATAAAGAACATTGTTTTGTGGTTTACATACAATTTGTTGGGTTTAGGTATCAAGAAATGCTGATTGCATAAAATGAGTTGGAAAATATTTCCTCCTCTCCTCGTTTTTTAAAGATTAATAAATGATATTATTTAATCCTTAAATATTTATAAAATTTAACAGTGAAACTTTCTGGGCATCTTTCTTTATTAGAAGATTTTGGCTGAGAATTCAAGTTGATATTATATTATCATGTTATATATTTCTTCCTGAGTATATTTTGGTAGTATGAGAATTTCAAGAGTTTTCTCTTTTTCATTTAAATTACCAACTTTACAATCATAGAGTTTTTCAGAGCATTTACTTATTATCCTCTAGTTTCTATGTAGTATGTAGGGATATTCTCTCTTTCATTCCTGATATGAGTAATTTGTGTTTGGGGGTTATTCTGTGGTGAATTTTGCTAAAGGTTTAATACTTTTTTCAAAGAACCAAATTTTGTTTCACCACTTTTCTCTTGCTTTCTTTTATTCTGTGAGGTATGAGCTCAACTTGTTCTTTTTTATTTTCCTAAGATTTACCTTAGATCGATTTCAGATTTGCCTTACAGTCTAATAAACACATTTAATGTTATAAGTTTCTGTTTAAGCATTGAAGAAATTTTTTATATATTGCATTTTCATTTATCTAAAAATATCTTCTATTTCTCTTGAGACTTTCTCTTTGACCTATGAGTTATTTAGAAATATTTTGTTTAATTTCTAAATATTTGAGAAATATATGTATATATATACATATATATAATATACTCACATATACACATATATATGTATACCTACATACAGTGTATATCATTTTGTTACTGATTATCGCATGGTAAAAATGTACTTTCCTACATCCAAAAAAAAAGGTCGGTAAGGAAATATTAGTGGCAAGGAAGAATTTCCATCCTTCTCTGGGGACCTGATTCTGATAAGTAAGGAGGTTTCAATGATTATTTTGATATCAATGATAGTAGGTGGAGATGTTATAGCTGTCATGTAGAGATACCTATAGCTGGAGATGTTCATGTAGAGATAGCTATAGCTGGAGATGTATGGGTGGAGATGTTATAGCTGTTCATATAGAGATAGACTATAAAAAAAAAACTGTAATGTCAATACTTTCTCTATGTTAGTAACAGTAATGTCAACAACATTCTCCATACTATCAATAGGGCCAGAATAAATTGTAGCAGTGAAGACTCAAGGCAGAAATTGTAATTACTTAACAATTCCAAAGGGTGATTTCAAAATATGTTATCACTGGTGAACACTGAGAAGAATGAGAACCTTCCCAAGGTCAGAATGTTATTTGGCAAGTTATGTATATATACAACAGGATTATAACTACTCTAATCAGATGTCAAATTTATCAATGTCATTTGCAAAAGGACATGTAGCAGACACTTCAAGTAGAACTAACTACTGATAAGTGGACTGACAACAGCTCATGCATTAACAATTTCATTTTAGGAAAAAAAATAAGTGCAATCACGTATTATATCCAAAACCTGCTAAGGGTAATGAACTACACATACAGTTGTTTTACACTTCACTTGATTGATTAGCTTCTGAAAGTTTATTCAGCTCTAATCAGGTTAGATGTGAATTAGAGTGCATTTATATTTTTTTAAAATTTTTGTTCAATATTTATTTATTTTTGGGACAGAGAGAGACAGAGCATGAATAGGGGAGGGGCAGAGAGAGAGGGAGACACAGAATCGGAAACAAGCTCCAGGCTCCGAGCCATCAGCCCAGAGCCTGACGCGGGGCTCGAACTCACAGACCGCGAGATCGTGACCTGGCTGAAGCCGGACGCTTAACCAACTGCGCCACCCAGGTGCCCCTAGAGTGCATTTATATTCATGATTATAATCGCACCTAAATCGGTAGACCCAAGAAATGTGGTATTTCCCATTCAGATACTGGCATTCTCATAATCCTTTGTCTATTTATACTTTTAAAAAGACATCTTATGCCCTATCATCAATAGCAGTACTCATACGAAAACAACTTAATCTAAATTAAAAAAAAATTATCTGTCTGTAGATACCATAGTTTAAACTAGATGTGCTTAAAAAAAAGTTAGTAGTAATAAGAATAAAACATACTCTAAAAAACCCACAGAAGATTGTGAAGTTATATAATTTTTTAAAAATATGAAATTAAAACTTGTAATGTCTCTCACACACATACACACATGCACACACACACACACACACACACACATCTCTAAAAAAAGGGTTATTAAAGTAAGGCTTCTATTGATATCCAGATGTGTATGAAAGAGTAATTCAATATCCTGGTTCCAAAGAGAAAAAAATTCTTCTCAAAACCTGTTTGGAAAAACAAAAACAAAAACGACACTCTATATGCAGACACAAATGCACTTTCAACAGTGTTTCTTCATTCGAACTCACTTGCTACAATTAAAATACATATGGACCAACATCCTTTGGTTTCAGCTAATATATTGATTCTTTCAAACACAAATTACTATTCAGTTCTCTGTATATCCTGGGTTCAGGAAACATGTCTTTGGACAAGATACAAGAGGCTCTTCCTCTTCTGAAGCTTAAATTCTAGTAGGATATGACAGATGACAAATAGCAAAGTTATTTGAAGTAAAAGTTTCCTGGGCAGAAAGAACAACTGGTACAAATGAAGAAAAGCACATATGACACTGATATGATTCTAGAACTCTCCAAAATTGGGCCAGTGTGCAGTGGACTCAGTGTGAACACAGAAAGATGATAGAACATTAGTTCAGGGCGGTTGGCAGGTCCAGGGAGAACACAGCCATCTTAGGAAAGAGGGAAACGTTTATGGTCAGTGAATCATAAAAAGTGTAAAATAAAGGACAAAGCCACTTTCCTTCATACATTATTTTCAAAATAACTTCTACAGCTAAATCCTAAGGAAAATTAAAACAAAACAAAACAAGAACAACAACAAAAACAAGATCCTCTTTGATCTAAAAGGCCTGATTTTCTTCCATACCAATTATAAACATTTGCCTTTTTTTCTTTTTAGGGGATATTGCATCTCATTTAATAATGGTGTTTAAATACTGAGTACAGTAATTAAATTTTTTGCTATTCAATGTCATATTAGCCAGCATCCTAGAAGTTTTCTAATTTGGATATATCAGAAAAGAATGGTTTACTGACACAGGCTTAAAATGTACTTACTTATTTTTACAAGGTAACTATTATGTTTCTGTCATTTTCAGAGTTCCGTTTGACCTCTTGGACAGAGATCTCAATAAGTTTTGCCTGATAACACCTGTGATATGTAATTTAAAAGGAATTGCCTGCATTTTTTTATGGCTCATCAGATCCACTCTGAATGGTCAATTAGTGTACATCAATAATTACTGCACATTCTAGAAAAGAAGATTTATATGGAATTTATAAATTATAACTCAATTATCCATCAAAAATAGAGATATGAAAACACAGAAGGTGAGTGTGAACCATGACAAATTGGATAAGCTCTCACACACCATTAAACAGCCTCAATAGTCATGTTAGGGGGAAGACTTTTGCACTTTTTCATTTTGCCTTCTCATCACCTGTTCCAATTATGTCTCTCCATAAATGAGGTCCATAAATGCCATTAAAAACAGAGTCATCTAATGCCAGTTTCCTGTTTAATAGTCATAAATATAATAAAATGATAATAAAAGATAGTTCATTAAAATGAACTATCCTTTACTGAACATAAAATTTATTATATTTAATACATAGCACCATCTAGTGAAATTTGAGGGGAATGTGTAATATATTGAATATGATGCAAAACAACTTTGCAAATATTAGAGATTAGTCCTTGTGCACTAGTTATGCATTTAAGTTTCTCCAAGAAATTTCCTAAAGAATAAATAAAATGTTATATCACACACATTTATATATATCACATTTGTAAATGTATGTTTTTTATATTAATGTTTATACAACCAGGAAAATGATCTTCTACTCAAACATACAAGCAATCCTATGCAAGCATTTATTAGTTAAGTGGGTATTCCTTCAAAATTAAGAAAATACAACCTAAAATAAGTCAACTAGAATATATGAAAGTAAAATGATACATGTAGTATGTGTTGTCTCTCAAAACTATTCAAAAGTCTGTAACTTCTCTCTGTAAGAGGAGAGTAATCAGGGTATCCACAAATGTACTTCAATTTTTTAATTTATTTATTTTGAGAGAAAGGGAGAGAAAGTCCTCCCACACAGGAGAGGGGCAAAGAGAGAGAGGGAGAGAGAGAACCTCAAGCAGGTCTAGCTGTCAGGCTGTCAGCACAGAGCCTGACACAAGGCTTGACCCCACAATCCTGAGATCATGACCTGAGCTGAGATCAAGAGTTGGATGCTGGGGGCACCTGTATAGCTCAGTCAGTTAAACATCTGACTCTTGATATTGACTCTAGTCATGATCTTACAGTTGGTGCCCCGTGTGGGGGTCCATGCCGGCAGTGCAGAACTTGCTTGATATTCTGTCTCCCTCTCTCTCTGTCTCTCCTCTGCTTGCCTTCTCTCTCTCTCTCTCTCTCAAAATAAATAAACAAACATTAAAAACAAAACAGTTGGACAGTCAACCAGCTGAGCCACCCAGGCATCCCAACTTCAATTTTCTTTTCTTCAAAGAATGTCCCTAATAACTTTCCATGATACTATTTGATGGTATTTTTTTTTTTATAAAATGCAGGCTGAAAGTTTATGAAAGTTGTTGTAATAAATTTATTTATTTTTTATACTAAATTGTCATTTTTTTACATTGTAATTCATTTTTTATTATTTTTTAAATTAAAAAAATGTGGGGCTTGAACTCATGATCCTAATAACAAGACTGAGCTGCGATCAAGAGTCGGACGCTTAACCAACTAAGATACCCAGGTGCCCTAGTTGTCATAATAAATTTAATGTGCTTGTTCACAACATATACTCTGGCTTGTTTTACATATTAAATACTGAAATATCAGTTTATTAAAATAATATGTATAGAATTACATGAACATATCTTACTCCTTGTGTTGATTTCTTGCCATTTTAACATAGAGTTCATCTATGCGTAGCATTTATATTTCTATACACATATGTATATTTCTATACACATAGTTTATATGTATATTTCTATACATATAGTTTACACATAAATTTGATCTTCAATGGTAAGAATGTACCATCCTTTGTGAATAAATTATTCTTAAAATTTTAAGTGTTTAATGATTCGTTTAAAAATTACAATAACAAACCCATTACATGTTAAGTAAAATTTTTTATGTTACTTATGTTATGAAAAACATTTTTCAAAATAAGAGAAATTTTATGAAAACAGTAGGACTAATTTACTTTTTTTGCAGGTGAATACATTGTTTTGAAATAACAACAATATTTTAAAAACACTCTGGCAATAAAAGTTGTATCAGGACTTAATAATACTTTTTAACTAAAAAGGATAAGTTATAATGCAATCAAGTGTAGATTTCTTTTGCATTTCATAACTGGACTTTAAAGGCAATTCTAAAGAGATAAATTCAAATGACCTTTGTAACAATTTTAACTAAATCAATTGTATTATTTAGCTATTAAGTATTGACCAACTATCATGAACTATCAACTTAATGAATAAGAAGTACATAAGCGATGAGAACATACTGTCTGATTTTCCAACTATGAGAGGATAATTGACCAGAAGCCCTAGGTGCTATGCTCTGAAATGCGTTTCCATGTGTGCTTAAAGGCTATGCTTTCCACAGTCTCCTCCCAACCAGTGACTAAGTAAGATATAGATAAAAAGGCAGACCCGTTCTGGGCGACATGGGACTCTAATGACAGCCATCTTTGAATTAGGAACTCCACAGCCTGGATGAGCTTCCTGTAAATTGTTACAGTCTGTAAAGCTTCCACCAACCTTCTTTCCCCCTCTCTTTTACTGGGATCTCAGACCTGCACTGCAATTCAATGGTTCTCCTTGATTGTTCCAGCTCCCAGATCTTACCCCATACTTTTCTCATGAGTATTTCCCCTAATAAAATTCTTGCACACTTAATTACATTTAATTTCATTTGCCTTTACTTCTAGAATTCCAAAGTGGGATCCTGGAAGGACCAGATTTTTTTTTTTCCTCAGAGTGATAGATATTTACTCCAGATACTGGTTTGCTTTTGTTACACACAAAGCTTTGGCCAGGACAACAACACAGAAACTAACAATACTTAATCCAGAGGCTTGGAATCCCACACAGAGTAGCACTGGGTAGGGGACAGAAGGATAAAATTTAACTATCAGTTATGCCTACCAGCAGGTCACTTCAGAATCCATGTACTTGGGGATTGCAAGTCAAGCACAAAGAACTATAATGTCAGATGTAATTGACCTTGATGAGTAGGAGAAAGAATTCTGTTCTTAGACAATAGGGTAGGGAGGAAGATGTATAGAACCCAGTTGATCTACTTGGATAACCTCTGTTCCATCTGTATTCCCATGCCCCATTTTAACTGTGAATAGACAAATGCAGAAACCTTGAGCTGAGAAGGAAGTTAAGATTATCAAGGGATCAGGCCCATCTGGAATGAAGTTTTGGGTCATACTACTAAGTAAGCCAGCATGACTCTGAAGAGATAACTGAGAGTGGGAGGGGTTTAGAATGGATGATGGTGTTTGGGGAGGATATCAGTTGTAATTTCAAGATCAATTGCATCAATGGGTGCTAAAATTCATAGCAGTAACACTTTTCTAAATTTTCCTTTAAAAAAAAAAAAACAGGCTACAGAAAACCACCAAAGGGCTACCCTGATCCTATGTGGAGAAGCTTATCTGTTTAGCACAAGAGGTATACTCTGGTGGGCATGAGAATGGGAGCACAATTGACCAAGAGCCCTAGCTTCTGTGCACTGAAATTCATCAACTGTGTTTGCATCGAAGCCAAGGTTTTCACTATCTGCTCCCAACTAATGACTGACAATGGCAAGGATCCTAAAGCTGGCCTATTCCTGGAAGATAGGACTCATTGGATTGCCCAATTTGGCTCCAGAACCCTCCAGTCACTGTGCCCAACATTTCTAAGACTGAAAAACATTCTAGGAGTCTTTCACACACATTCCTAGTCTCTCTCCATCATCTGGAATCAAATTTGCATGGCAGCATAGTGGATCTTCCAGCTATACCAGCCTCCTGACCATTTTCTCTCATGGGACATTTCAGGATTTTTCTCTAATAAAATTCATGAATGTTTAATTCTGACAGTGCAAAGTCAAGCAGCTCAACACTAAGTTATGCTCCAGGTTAGGAATTACTAAATATACTAAATTGACGCTTTTGCTGATCCACAGCCAGTAACTTAGTAGGAAAAAAAAATTCTTCCCATCTTTGAATTAAAATTCTCCCTGCATTTAGAAAGGCTAAAATAAAAATAGAAGGTAAAAATGAGGTAAAAAGAAAAAAGAAAACAAACAATTCTGTTATAGGACATAGGACAGGCAAAATAGAATAGAAAGTCTGTTTCCCAAATCACAGCTCAAAGAAACATGGAAAGAAGCTCAAAAGAAGTTCATATTAGTTGATTCTGCTCAGAAAGGGCCAGTGACCACATAAATAAATTGCATTATTTATGTTTAAATCCTTGTGAATAAGAGAAAATTATATACTGGCCACCATTTAAAATATCATCCGGACAGGGGCGCCTGGGTGGCGCAGTCGGTTAAGCGCCCGACTTCAGCCAGGTCACGATCTCGCGGTCTGTGAGTTCGAGCCCCGCGTCAGGCTCCGGGCTGATGGTTCAGAGCCTGGAGCCTGTTTCCGATTCTGTGTCTCCCTCTCTCTCTGCTCCTCCCCCGTTCATGCTCTGTCTCTCTCTGTCCCAAAAATAAAATAAACGTTGAAAAAAAAAATTTAAAATATCATCCGGACAGAGTTTTGTAACACAGCCTGTCCTCATTTCTTTGCAAAATATTTGTGAATAAGTGTATTCCTATAAAAGCTCTGGATACTAAATTTTGAAGCAATCAAACTGTTATTTTAAGGTAGAAATCACAATTTCTGCTTAGGGCATTCTCTTTGGTATGGTACATTTTTGTTCATAGTTTAAACATAGATAAATAGGGGAAGTTTCTAATTATTGTTCTTGGCAAAATCTAAAACATTTTTAGTTAAAATACATTCAGTTTATACTGCACAGGGGTGCTGCATAGGAGGATCTCCTTAGGTGTGATGGAAGCTGGACTGCACAAGGGGTATGTGGTTTTAAGTACATGCACAATAGAAGTGAGGCTAGTTGCTTTCTGCAATGTGGTGATTGACCCTTGAAGAGAGGAAAGAGCAGAATGAGTGTCCTTGCGCTGGTCTGTGGAACACTAATAGTTGTAATGTTTCAGGAACTTAAGAGAGGATCATGTGCCTCTATTTGTCATGGTTAGAAACATGAAGTCAGGTACAAGACCTCAGGAAGTAATAAAGAAGGGTAGCAATGATGCAGAACAAGGAATGATTTACATGACAAACAGATCTTGGGAGATATCTATGCAATACAGAGAAATGTACTGGTACTGCCAGAATATGTCCCCTCTGGTGATGTCAGGGATTTTATTTTGGGGATAATGAAGTAGAAATAAACAACCTCCTTGTACTAAAAATTGATGTGAATAAAACCATATATCTAGACAGTCTCCATTCACAAGCTGAGATATTCAATCTTTTTATTTGGCTTATAACTACATATCTGATTCTACTTTTTACTAACCTTTGGCAGACAAATATAAGCTTTAAAATTGGGCACTAAAGAAGTCTTGTCACAGTCAAGAGAAATCATGACTTTGGTATCTATTGTCTGCCACTTTCATCATGAGAGAGGGTGCCAAAAACCAGACACTAAAATCCTTTTATCTGTATGGTAATTTAGACAGTTGGGGATTATGAATGTATATTTTGTTCTGTTTTTATAGGTGACCTAAAGAAGGAGAAAGTTGTGTTTCTCATATTAAAATAGCCTTTCCATTAGCTTATCACCACACCTAGGAATGTAGATCCAGATATACTTTCCTAGAAATTTCATTTGTGTGATCTCTTATTGCAACAAAAGAAGGAACCTGGGATATCCATACCACTAGTATTTTGAATTATGAGTCTATTTCTAGGAAAGGCATGCAGAAAAATATCTTCAATACATATTTGGAGACATAGCCTTTCTATATTAACATACCCTTGAGCTTTATTTTTTTACTTTTGACTCTAGTAAATTCATGCAGTCTGCGATATAAAACAAGACATATTATTCATTACTGACAAGTTTTGCATTTTATTTAAAGTTCTCCCTTACACAATTCTAAGACCATTGAAAGTAGGCTGAGATTATTTTACTAACTTTTTAAAATTTCAATGCCTCCCTAAAGGGCACCCAGGGGTACAGTGCCTGATACAATTTTTATCTTGAGGGAAAACACGTAAGAAAAATGTAAAAAAAAAATTAAAAATAAAAATAAACATGTATATATTTTTATGTATTACGGACAATAATTTAGTAAAAGTTGCTTTTTTTCTCCATTATAATAGTACATTTTTATTGACATAAACAAAATATAAGACAAAAGAAAATACAGAAAATAATAGTGTTGTCACTATTAAAATTCTTAAGGATATCATGCCTAATATCATTATATTCATTATCCCTGTTTATGTAAATCACCGCTACAGGTCCCAGAATTCCAGGTCTCAACACATCTCCCATTTGCAATTATTCCTCATCATTATCTCCACTTTTACTAATTCTCTGCATAGATTTTATTTCCTCATATATTATGCTCCCTAACTTTGAAAATTCTTCCAATATACAATCTAGAATTCAACATTCATTATCAAAAAAATTCCTAAATCATTAACCTCATTTCTGAACATTCCCAAGTCTCCCCCAAAGACAGTGAATGATACCTCTAAATTTTTATTATGTGGCAGAGTTTCTTTCTTTTTTTTCTCCCAGCCCTTATACAAATAGGCCCAGAATTATTCTGCACACACTTTTTGGCCCCTCATTCTATATTTTAAAATAAATTCCATTATTTCTCCATAATTATCCCAATTTTTAATTTCATGTAATCAGATTTTATACTATACAATTTCTCTCTTGATTGTGGTCATTCACTAATGTGGATTTTATTTCCCTGTAGTTTTCAGACTGAGGGCCAGACACAATGAATAAAGCATACTCTCATCAAGAAACATTGGTACAAAATTTATTAGGTATTAAGAGACATTTCTAAAACATTTAAAAGAAAAAAAACTCGGGAAAAGTTCAATAAATGATCAAATATCAGAATGGTAAAGAAATTTTCAACAGCAGAACTGGAAGCTATATTGAAAACATTAAAATTCTATAGGGGATGTGTGTGTGTGTGTGTGTGTGTGTGTGTGTGTGTGTGTGTGTGTGTGAACATATACAGTTAGAACTCTGTATATGGCCAAACTATTAATCAAATACAGATTAAATATGCACTCTCAGAAATGACTCCCATTTGCCATGCCATGGGACTACCAGAGGATGTTTTCAATGAAATCATGAAAAATGAAAATACTGAATGCAGAAGTTAGAGAGTTCATGACAAAAGACACATAAAGATAATCATCAAGAAGACAGTAAAACAAAATTGAAAGATACCACTTAAGTGAGCAGTACCAGTAACAAAAAGTTCATATCAAAGCAGGTAAACAAAAACACCCAGGGGGTACAGTTGATAAATAACAGAGGATTCCAGTGAGATTTCAATTTCAGATAAACTACTTTTTTAGTATAAAATGTCCCAAATAATTCATTGGACATATTTATACTAAAAAATAGCTACTCATTTGACATACAAGTTCAACTGAGTATCTTTTATTTTTATTTGCTAAATCTAAGTTACCTTATCTATGAAAGATAACTCCAAGAAATAAAACATCTAGATGATTTTATATTTAAACATATTTATATGTATTGACATTATTTTAGAAATTTTAGAAGAAAACAATCTGTTACCTAATAAATTAAGCAAGTGGAGAAATACATAAGTAAGTTTGGAAATTAAAATTAACTTAAAAAAAAGAAAAAAGGAGATGTAACTATAAAGAATTAATTCTGCCAACTATTATGTATTTGTAAATGTGAAAATAAATAACAATTTCATGAAATGATTGGGAAAGAGCATTGTGTATATCTGTGCAGGTGCACATATTTGTTTGAAATGCTAAAAAGTGTTAAAAAGATAAACCATTATTTTCTATGATATAAATATAAGTAGCGCTTACTTTTAAATTAAAAAAAAATAGCAAGACTGTGGTGCCCAAGTGGCTCAGTCAGTTAAGCATCTGACTTTGGTTGAGGTCATGATCTCGCAGTTAGTGAGTTTGAGCCCCGTTGGGCTCTGTGCTGACAGCTCAGAGCCTGGAGCCTGCTTCAGACTCTCTCTCTCTCTCTCTCTCTCTCTCTCTCTCTTTCTCTCTCTTTCTCTCTCTTTCTCTGTCCCTCCCTCCCTCACATTCTGTCTCTTTCTCTCAAAAATAAATAAACATTATTTTTTTTTAAATAGCAAAATAAAATTGTATTTACAATTATACAGTTAAATACTAAGTGACTGGAGAGTTGCTGTTTCTGGTGTATTAGTCTCAGGAACAACTAGATGTGGGACAGACAAATGCTTTTTTCCCCTCCTAATACCTGTTAGTGCCTTTTGAGGTCTTAAAATATGTTTAAGTACTAATTTGATAAAATTTCACACTAACTTAAATATTTAATTAAACCTTGCCTTTTAGCTTTATGCAGAGATCAGAGACAGCCAGAAACTGACACTGCATCCAGCCTACAATTTCAATTATATGTATTTGGTACTATATTCAACAGAGTACTATATTATGTTGTTTTTTTACTTCACAGAGGTTATGTTTTAGGTCACTTACAAATTTACAGAAAAAAATCAATGAGGAGTGCCACGAGTTCCCATATACATGCTCCTCCCCATTCAGAATTTCCCCTGTTATCATAACTTTCCTTCATGTAGTACATTTGGTTTGATTAATAGACCAATTTTGATACATTATTTTTTTAAATTTTAGCATTTTTAAAAAATTCAAGTATAATTGACATACAATATTATATTAGGTTCAGGTGTACAGCACAATGATTTGATATCTGTACACACTGCAAAATAATCACCACAATAAGTATGGTTAACATCCATCACCTTAAATAGTAACAAAACAAATTATTGTGATTAAGAACTTTTAAAATCAACTCTCTTAGCATCATTAACTATAGTTACCATGCTATACGTTCCATCCCCATGAATTATTTATTTTATAATTGGAAATTTGAACCTTTTGCTCCCCTTCATCCATTTTTCCTACCCTGCCATCCAGTCCCCACTGCTGGAAACTAGCAACTCTGTTCTCTGCATCCATGAACTTCTATTTTTGTTTGCTGTTTGTTTTGTTTACAGATTCCACGTATAAGTGAGATCATATAGTATTTACCTTTCCCCGACTCACTTCACTTTAGCATTATGCCCTCAAAGTCCATCCTTGTCACAAATAACAAGATTTCATTTTTTTTAATGACTGACTTGATTATCATTAAATAAAATCCATAGGTTACCTTTGGTTTACTCTTTGTTTTGTACATTCTATGTGTTTTGGCAAATGACTAATGACATATATTCACCATTACAGTATTATACGAAAAAGTTTCATTGTCCTAAAATCCCCCTTTGCCCCATCTATTCATCATACCTTCCTCACAGAACCTCCCAACCACCGATGTTTTTACTGTCTCCAAAGTGTTGCCTATTCCAGAATGCCATATAGATAGAATTATACAATATACAGCATTTTCATACTGGCTTTTTATACTAAGAGATATGCATTTAAGGTTCCTACAGGTGTTTCTGTGCTTTTGGAGCTCATTTCTTTTTATCACTGAAGAACATTCCTTTGTATAGGTGTGCTGTAGTTTGTTTATTCAGTCACTTCCTGAAAGACATCTTGATTGGTTACAAATTTTGGTAATTATGAATAAAATTGACATAAATATTTGTGTGCACATTTTAGCATACACATGTTTGCAACTCATTTTAGTAATTGCCATGGAGCACAACTGCTGGATTGAACGTGAAGAATATACTTAGCTTTGCAAGAAACTGCCACTGTCTTGCAAAGTGTCTATGCCATTTTACATTCCACCAGCAATGAACGAGAGTTCCTGCAGCTCCACATCCTCACCAGCATTTGGTGTGAGTACATATTAGTAACCAAAATATAAGGAGCCTTTAATTATACAGCAGCATTCATAAAAGGTGGCAAATCCTTTGGTTAGGAGGCAGCAAGAGTACTTTGTTTCGTGTCACTTTTTGCCTACCAGATTTAAAACACAGAATGCTATAAATGATTTCAGAAGCTAATGGTTATAAAATACATATCCACGAGTGAAATACAAATAACTGTTTTCTACTGACTTTTAATCCAATGATTGGCTATTTGTTGATTAATTAAGTATATCTGTGGCAATTTTTCCCTGAGTAAGAATTTTTCTTTCCTTTTTCTTACCTTTTCTCTATTTTTTCTTCTCTGGTTTTGAGATTTACCACTGTATTATTTTTAATTTTGTTTGGAATTTTACTTAGAAATGAATCATATGTGTATATACATGTACATAACCCCAATAGTTTTTATTATTTATAGCTCTAATAGATTCACTAACCTTTTAATAACATGAAACTTGATATCTAAACTCAGGTTTAATGCACTATGTTGGACTCACTGACAAAATGGCCAAGAAATGCAAATATGAATAAAAAAATTCAGTAATTAGGCTCTCACTCCTTTCATTACTCCTGTGATTTAGGACAAGTTATTTAACCTCTTTTCAATTACCATGCATGGCATGAAATGAGGAACATGCCATATAAACATTAGGTGGTTTGATGAAAGAACAGAATAGCATAATGTAATATGCTTTGAAAATAAGCATCTTATTTAACATGTTTATATTTGTTTATTTTATATTTATGATTTTTAAAAGCATAACCCCATGGATCTGTCATCAATTAGCATACTTGATTATATATTTAAATGTTTCATTTTCAATAGCTTGAAAATTTCATGTGATACATTGTTAAGACGTGGATATGATTTTTAAAGATGCATTTTTTTAAAATTTATTTATTAGAGAGAAAGAGAGAGAGAATGTGAGCGATGGAGGGGCAGGGAGAGAGGGAGACAGAGAATCCCAAGCAGGCTCCACAATGTCAGCCAAGAGCCCTTCACAGGGCTCGATCTCATGAACCATGAGATCATTACCTGAGCCAAAATCAAGAGTTGGATGCTTAACTGACTGAGCCACCCAGGCGCCCCTAAAGATGAATTTCTAATAAACAAACTGCTTCTCTAAGTTATGGTTTCTGAAAAAAGATATTCATGAAACACAGCAAAACATAAATATGAATCGTAGTACAGAGATCCTTCTCTGCTGAGGAAAGAGAAGTACTCCAGTCAAAACTAAAATAATTTTTGTAAAGTATCAGTAAATGGGATAGATCTATGGGAACTGACTTAAAAGTTATAATAGAAACATTTTTATTCTTCCCATTATGAAGGGTATAGACAAAGATACAAAATACCGATAGATTTTTGTCTAAAACGGCCTGAATCTAAAGTGCTCCAGGATATGTGGATTGTGTAAAAATGTCTGTTCTCACCTAGGTTATCCTGAGCCCATTTTCACATACTTTCAAATCAGAGAAAGTAGTGGAAGTTCTCTTTAAGATTCAGTAGAGACTAATTTCATCAATATCAATATTTGAGGTAAAGATAGAAGCAGGAAGACTGATGGCTACAATATCAATTTTCAATATGGGTAAACCACGCTTACTAAGAGAGATATAATTTGAACTGTTTCAAAATTATCTAATAAAAACTATATGTTATGTATATTATATGTTAGTTTCACATTTCCCCCAACCCCCTTGTTTTCGCTTCAGATAGATAATTCTGACAGGGGACTGGTGGGGTGAACAGTCAGGCAAAAACAGAGTTGTCCTAAAACAATAAATTATTATTATTATAATAAAAACCTTACTCACTTCCTCCTAAATTTCTATTGCTATTTGACAGATGACAAGTTGGCCTTGTCAACTCATTCTAAAAACAAAAAAAATGGCAACATCTAGAACTGTAGTTTTTCACATAGCGTAGCAATTGAAAATTCCAGTTGTTGAATTACTTTTGAAAACCTAGATGATGATGATGATGATTATTATTATTATTTCAGCTATTTTAGGCTTGTGTAATATATAAAATAATAGAATATAAACATGGAGGATTGTTAATTTATATTTTCATCTGAAAAACTAATAAATGCAAATACTTTTGATAGAACTTTACCATTAGAAAAAAATTGGTTATCTGTACCTGTTAATATCTATATATTACCTATATTGTTATTATATATATATATATATATATATACCAGTTATAATATATATTTTTTTTCATTACCTATAAAAACATTTATATGCAGCCATGGAAGACTACTGTCTACGTAATGTGGTTTGAAGAAACTGGGAATTGAACTGTGGTGAAAATATTTCTGAATTCTGTCACGTAAGTAAATGTTAGAGTTTCATTAGAAATCAGGATATGTTATTATATTTGACCACATTTTCAATGGGTTTCCTGTAAAATATAACTATCCTTTGAGTGAAGTAGCAGATTAAGCTCATGATAATGAAAAATTGTCCTGAGAATTACTTGTTAAATGAAACATAATTCTGCCTGCTAAATATAAGTGAGTAATGGTGTTACCTAAGGGTTTATTGGACAGCTCACAGGACCTCCAGGAAGACAAGAGAAGTTGGCTTGAATACCTGATAGTCCAGAAGAGTAATCTCAGTCAAGTAAAGGATTGGTTAGTGAAAACGTCACTGCCACTGCTACCAGGCACAGACACTGTAGACTATGCTGACCTCATCATTCTCTTGACCGAAGATGCCCCCATATGAACCTGTTGCCACTGCTAATCCCGTAAACTGGATATGGATTCTACTGATTCCATGAACCTCACCATAAATCCCACGTTACACTGCTCTTTATTTTATTTGGTTTTGCCTCAGTGTCCGGAATAGGTGCATGGGATTGATCGGTCTGGTTTCCAAGACAGATTTGGAAAGCAAGAATCTGAAAATATCAAATTCTGCTGTTTAAAGCAGGGACATCTTTGTAGCATAAAAGATTCTTCAAACATATATATGGCATTAATTTACTGAGGAACAAAAAGTAATTATAAAAACCTTCAACAACACCACCTTCGGTTGTCCAGTATCAGTATAATTATCTCTTCCCTTATCTTCATTTCTAAAATAACCCCCCCCAAATTATCCATTTTCCCAACATAATATAATTATATTTTATACAATCAAATACATTTAAACATTCCCATCAAAAAGCTTAAACCAAATTATCATGAACTATGGCATACAAATTTAAGACCACAATCATATGCATTAAAATTTTATTCTGTCAAAATTCTCATTTTGATATTGCCAATTACACACACCCTTTATCAATAAAAGAAAAAAAGAAATATATAATGAAAGGAAATTATTTACATTGTACACATATGCATATGCCAGAGCAAGTAAGGGAACATGGGTAGATGCTAGAGTACCCATTTTTTAACATGTCAACAAATCACAGTTGGTTTTGACAAATCCTCTACTTCATTAATCATATCATGCGTCCGGTAATTTCAGCAAGCAACTTAAGTGTCAAGAGTTCCTGCCCTGTAAGGTAACCCATATCTTCATTTTTAGGGGATCTGAGTCTTTGTTGGTCCTACCTGTATAAAATGGCCACGTTTTCCTTAAGGTATACCCTTTGATATAACATCACAAGTGTCTCCATTTGCATTAACTAAGAACAAGACTCAGAGTCTTTCAAGTGAAATTCTTTAGTTGTAAAATTAAATTATTCAAGAAGTAGGAGATTGATAAGACAAGGAATAATTATCAATAATGAGTGTGGTATTAAGCCAGCTACCATAAAATGCTATTCAGGCTTAATCTTCTGGGAAAATTCTGGGAAAGAGTGCAAATGCACATTTCCATCTTATTTATTCTACTCATGGGATAAGCATCATTGGTTGAGTGCTGCTCCAGGGTGCTATAATCACTTGGCATGTCCAGCCTGCTGCCAGCACTGTGTAGGAAGCTAGCCTTTCCAAAACCCAAGATAAAAGGACCTTCAGTATCAGGGATATAGATACTACCTGGTGGAAATCACCTGGAGCATATAAAAGGTCCAAGAGGTATGGGTTAGGTATTGCCACTGCATGCTACACTTTGGTGTTCTCTTGTGTTTAAATTATTTTCCTTCTCATTTCTACTGAAACAGACAATACAGATTGCAACACTGAATCCACAATGAGCGCTGATGCTGTCACTACAAACAGCTACAACTCTAATAACTGCAGTTACAGGACCTAGATATAACTATTGATGTCCTATTGCAGTCCTTGATTCCTCATATTATTAGACACTAACTCAAGTCTATGGTAGGTGTGCTTGACCAGTGAAGTCTAGATCATGGACCTTACTGTATATGGAAAGGAGATTAAAATAGAAAATAACAGGAATTTTCATATTTTTATATGATGCTAGAAAGAACTCAAATAAAAAGCATAAATGCAAGAGGAGATATTACAACTGATGTCACTGAAATACAAAGGCTCATAGGAGACTACTATGAACAACTATATGCCAACAAATTGGTAACCTTGATGAAATAGACAAATTCCTGGAAACATACAACCTACTAAGACTGAATCATGAAGAAACAGAAAATTGGTTCAACCAGTAATGATTAAGGAGATTGAATCAGGACTTAAAAATCACTATTCACTTACCTCCATGTTTATCTTTTATTCTCCTATCTCTGTTCAAATACAGTCTAGAATCTCCTCAGTGTATACGGGAGAACAGAGAACCCCCAGACAGTTCCATGGTCTCCAAACACTCTACTTTCTCATTGTTTCTTCTCTTCCACCTTGATCTTATCATCTACCTAAAAACAAATGTCATTTCTGAGGGAAAATTTCTGTGGTCATATCCTTTTATTTTATGTTCCCATAATATCCTGTATTTTTCTAACACTATCAAAACACAATTTTTTCTTTCTTTTTTTTTCAACGTTTTTTATTTATTTTTGGGACAGAGAGAGACAGAGCATGAACGGGGGAGGGGCAGAGAGAGAGGGAGACACAGAATCGGAAACAGGCTCCAGGCTCCGAGCCATCAGCCCAGAGCCTGACGCGGGGCTCGAACTCACGGACCGCGGGATCGTGACCTGGCTGAAGTCAGACGCTTAACCGACTGCGCCACCCAGGCGCCCCAAAACACAATTTTTTCAAATCACGATTTTATTTTTTTAATTTTTTTAGTGTTTACTTACTTTTGAAAGAGAGAGAGAGAGAGCGCACAAACGGGAGGAACAGAGAGAGAAGGAGACACAGAATCGGAAGCAGGCTCCAGGCTCTGAGCTGTCAGCACAGAGCCTTACACGGGGCTCATGAGTGGTGAGGTCATGACCTGAGTGGAAGTAGGATGCTTAACTGACTGAGCCACCCAGACACCCCTCAAGTCATGATTTTAATGTTATTTATTTTCTATTTATTTTCTCTGAAATATTCGAACTCCATATTTGAAAGAAAATTTCTCTTTTTTAATACTTAATCTCAACCACCTAACGGGTTTCTCTTCATTTGTTGTATTATACATATCGGAGGAAGGAGAAACCTTTAAATGAATATTAAAAAGTTACGGTATATTGCAATTTGTGTCTTAGAGATTTCTCTCACGCTGATACCTAGTAACCGTGGATCTTGAGTCTGGTAGGTGTTTTATAAGGCTTGTGGGGTTATCTAGGTGAATGGTGGCTCAGACCAGGGAAATGATGGGAGTTGAGAGGATTGGACAGATCCCATAAATAGTTAAGTGGTAAATTGGTAAGACAGAATAAGAGTTGATGCATGGAATAAAGTAAAATGAGATGGCCAGCTTAAAAAAATTGACTTTACTGGATTGATAAACTCAGTTGGACAGTGATGACATTAAGTTAGAAAACAGAGAACAGTCAGTTTGGATGATAGGAATATTTTCTTTGCCCTTATGCTGCACAGAAATAGACATTCTAGAGAGAGTTCTAATGCCATGTTTCATTCTTTAAATTCTTTAAATGTTCATATAGTTTTTAGAATTATATACAATAAATAATCTATGTCTCACTAATTAATTAAGACAGATTTTTAGAGCATATTTTATTTTTTATTAAACAGTAGGGACATCTGGGTGGCTCAGTCGGTTAAGCGTCTGACTTCAGCTCAGGTCATGACCTCACCGAACATGAGCCCCTTGTAAGGTTCTGAGCTCACAGTTCATGAGTTTGAGCCCCATATCAGGATTTGTGTCTCCCTCTCTCTGCCCCTCCCCCGCTTGCACTCGGTCTCTCTCAAAAATAAATAAATTAACATTAAAAAATTTATTAAATAGTAATAATTTACTAAACAGTAATAATATTCTCTCAAAGAAAATTATTATATGCTGAAGATGTTATGGGAAAAGTTATAATTTGAAGGGTAACTAACCACAATTTTGAATTTTATCTTTCCTAAACTTAAATATAATTTACAGTCATAAATAACAATGAGCTTTTGTTATAATACTCCTCATGAAGAAAGATATTTTTTTTTAATTTTTTTTCAACGTTTATTTATTTTTGGGACAGAGAGACATAGCATGAATGGGGGAGGGGCAGAGAGAGAGGGAGACACAGAATCGGAAACAGGCTCCAGGCTCTGAGCCATCAGCCCAGAGCCCGATGCGGGGCTCGAACTCACAGACCGCGAGATCGTGACCTGGCTGAAGTTGGACGCTTAACCGACTGCGCCACCCAGGCGCCCCGAAGAAAGATATTTTACAACCCCCACAAAATGTTTCCAAAATATTCTATGTTCTTGTGTTTTTACCATATAAGTTGGCTACTTAAAAGTGCAAATGGAGATTCAAATAGTGACCCTATGCTGCCACCCAATGGAAGATATGGGAAATTATCTGTTTTAAACGTACTTCAGTGATGTTTATACCACATTAAGTAAGAACACTCCCATGACATTTAGAGTATTTTTCTATTAAAAGAATATCCACAATGTACAAAGGTGTGCATTAATATATGTTAATTTATTTAGTTGTAATTAAACTTGTTTTATGTCTTCTTATCCTCACTATGGCCCAACTCTAGTTTTATTTTGTAGAAGCATACCCATTCAGGAAATGAAAATTTGATGTTAGTTAAAAATCAATACATAAATTTATTAAATATTTAAATTCATTAAAACAAAATACAATATTTAACCACACATGGGTATATAAGTACAGTCAAAAATGAGTGTGCAGGAGGAAGAAAATAATAAAGTGATTCAACATGGAAAATGGGGTTGGGGTTTGCATATAGTATATTAATTTAGGACAGAGGTGTAGGCTTCATCTAGATTTTATTACAACTCTGAAGCTTAGCAAAGGTGAATTTTGAAACGTAAGTAAAGCATTTTATCTCAGATTCTATTTAAAATGGGAATAATATAATTTATATCACAGGACTTTTGCAAGGATTAAATTAAGTAATATCTGAATAGTACTTGCATACATTAGTCGTCAAAAAATAATATCTAGCAATAAGATTTTCTGTACAGTAAAAACATTTCACAAGTTTTATAATGCTTTAAAAATATTAACCCCACAATCAGCTGTGGACTTCTTGGTTGACACATATTTATATCTGAAGTCATATAAGCTTTTAATATTCTGATTAGAATGCATCACTAATAAAAATCACTTAAAATCAGGTTTAGTAGGTACATTAACCCTGCTTGTAAGTAAGGCTTACTTTTGCTTACACTGCAGTAATGATGACGGTAAATAAAGCATGATGTTTTTGTCGACTTGAGTGGATGAACTCAAGTATTTTATAATTTTAATGATTGTCCTACTTCTATTTCATTAGACCTTGCTAAAATGACCGTCTCTAATGGTTCTGATGGCTGTCAAGATTTAAGACCTTTCCAGTGTTCTGCAAAGTTTGGTCTATAGGTCACTCACTAGTGGTTCATGTTTACAATATTTCCTCATGTTATTTAGTCCTCCACTGCTGGTATAATAAATTACCATAAACGTAGTTGCTTAATACACACACATTAATTATCTTGTAGTTGTATAGGCTAGAAATCTGATGTAAGTCTCCCTGGCTTAAAATCAGTAAAAGCAGGCTGTTTGCAGGACTGCCTTTATCCCTGGAGGCTTTAAAATAAAATCCTTTTTTTCTTTTTTTTTTTTTTTTGCTAGCTTCCATAGGCAGCTTGATCCCTCACTTGCAGCCTCTCTATCTTCAAAATCAACACCATTGCATCTCTCTGACCATTCTTTTGTGGTCACATTTCCCTGTCTCTCTCACTTGCCTATCTCTTCTTCCACTTCTATGAATCTTAATGATGTCACAGGACACACCCACATAATCCCCTTAAATTAATCAAATCTGCAAAGTCTTTTCTACTATGTAAGGTAAAATTCATAAATCCTAGGAATTAGGACATACATTTATTTGGAGACATGATTCTATCATATCTATCAGTGGCATCAAGTGGTTTGGCAGTTTTGTTTTTTAAAACAATATTTTGTTTTGACATGTATTTCACAATTCTGAAATGTTGAGTCATCATTTTTATAGAAATCACATTACAGTCTTAATCATTACTTCTGAAATTAATTTTTTGTGAAAAATGTTATTAGAAATTTATTTATATTTCTTGATCAACAATCAAGCTGCAAATACACCAAACAAAAACAGCATTTTGTTTTTTTTTTTTTTTTTAATTTTTTTTTTCAACGTTTATTTATTTTTGGGACAGAGAGAGACAGAGCATGAACGGGGGAGGGGCAGAGAGAGAGGGAGACGCAGAATGGGAAACAGGCTCCAGGCTCTGAGCCATCAGCCCAGAGCCTGACGCGGGGCTCGAACTCACGGACCGCGAGATCGTGACCTGGCTGAAGTCGGACGCTTAACCGACTGCGCCACCCAGGCGCCCCAAAAACAGCATTTTGAATATTAACTTACACAAATGACAATTTAAGTTTGAAACACATATTTGTATAATAACACAGTTCAAAGATGGAATGAAACAAAGTCTGCTTTGAGGTCTGTGAGGGGGGGTATGTCAGTCAATAAAGTTTACACATGAAGAAAAATGCATACAACAAGCCAGGTATGCCTTTTTATCTTGAAAATTGTGCTATACCACTACAGACTTTTAAAGATCAGATTACATTGGAAACTTCTCTATTTTTCTATAAAATTCAGTATTTTTTCAAGAATTATAAAACAATAAGCTGCATAACAAATAGGAAGATAAAAATTAAATTCAACCAGATTTTGATGTTATGCCAAATGGTATTTATCAAACATTTGCTTGACTGTACAAAGTATGGGTTAACATAGTTTTTACTTGGGACAATAATAAAAAGAAACTATACTGATCTGCATAGATATCAGTGTTATACAGTCCTCTTAGAACAGTGTTCACTAAGAGTATTTAAGACCACTACATCAAAATCACCTGAAATTACTGACAGGAGCTGAGTCAGAATTTGTGCAGACCCCATGGTTCTTAAAAATCTGCAGTTTGAGAAACATTCTCTTTTTATTTTTAGTTTTATTCATTTATTTTATTTATTTATTTTTATTTATGAGAGAGAAGGCATGGAGGGTCAGAGAGAGAGAGAATCCCAAGCAGGCTCCATCCTATCAGCACAGAGCCCGATGTGGGGCTTGAACTCAAGAACTGTAATAACATGCCCTGAGCCGAAACCAAGAGTTGGACACTTAACCTACTGAGCCACCCAGGCACCCCAAGAAACATTATCTTATGCCACATATGAGAATATGTCATATGCTATACATTACATATAACATACGGGATAGTAGGACAATGTTAGGGTTGAAGTGTGAATTGCCATTAAAATTAAGATGGCTGCTAAAATTCTAAGAATCCTTTATGTAGTAAGAAATTTTTTTTTTTTGAGAGAGAGTGTGTGCAATTGAGTGAGGGGCAGAGAAAGAGAGACAGAATCCCAGGATTGGCAGAGGGAGAGGAAGAGAATCCCAGGAGAAAGAGAGGGAGAGGAAGAGAGAACTGGGGCTCATCTGAAGTGATGAGCATGTTCACCTGAAGCAGGGCTCAAGCACACCTGATGTGAGACTTGAACTCAAGAACTGTGAGATCATGACCTGAGCTGAAGTCAGATGCTTAATGACTGAGCCCCCCAGGTACCCTGTAGTGAGATACTCTTAAAGATCAGAGTTGTTTTTTCTAATTTTTTCTTTATCATTTACCTAATTTATTTTAAAGCAGAATGAAAGGTTAAGTGTAACTGAATGAGTAAATAGGTTATTAGTATACCTTCAGAAATATAAACAGTGAGATAAAATTTTAAAAATAGAAATCTTCCTTGAATTACATGAAGATAAAGAACTTCTCTGTATGGTATTAAGCATCTCATTTTCATATAATGCACTCATTATGAATTTTTCTAATAGCAGTGTAAGGGAAACATATATTCAGTGTAGATGGTCATTACAATTCAATTTATAGAAATTAAAGAGAGCACCTCTATAGATCTTAAGATGTTAAAATAATTATAAAGAAATATTATGAATAGCTGTATGCTACAGAATAAGACAAATGAGATGAAATCAACAAATTCCTAGAAAGACAAAAATCACCAAAATTGAAGAATCAATCAAATTTGTAAATAGATCATGTAGTAAAGGTGAACTAATTAAAAAATCTTCCCATAGGGGCGCCTGGGTGGCGCAGTCGGTTAAGCGTCCGACTTCAGCCTGGTCACGATCTCGCGGTCTGTGAGTTCGAGCCCCGCGTCAGGCTCTGGGCTGATGGTTCAGAGCCTGGAGCCTGTTTCCGATTCTCTGTCTCCCTCTCTCTCTGACCCTCCCCGGTTCATGCTCTGTCTCTCCCTGTCCCAAAAATAAATAAACGTTGAAAAAAAAATTAAAAAAAAAAAAAATCTTCCCATAAATGAAACTGAGTTAACTTTATCAAACACCTAAGGTAAAGATATCCTAATCCTACCCTAACTTTCCAACTCTTTATATTACCCCAACATGGATATAGGAGGAAGACATAAGAAAGAAAGAAAGAAAGAAAGAAAGAAAGAAAGAAAGAAAGAAAGAAAGAACCACAGAAAAATATCTTTCATGAATATACACACAACAAACTGAATCTATAAACATATAAACCTTTACACACCATGACCAAGTGGGGTTTATCTAAGGAAAATTTGATAGTTTAAAAACCATAAATCAATGAACATAAATAACATTACCTACTTCTACATATAATAGGATAGGAAAGACAAAACAAGCAAACAAATCTAAAATTTACACATGATAATATCAATAAATGCAGGAAAAGCATTTGATAAAATGTAACATCCATTCCTGTTATAAGCGTTTAGGAAACTACCAACAGAATTGAATTTTCTCAAACTAGTAATAGACAGTTACAGAACACCTATAGCTAACGTCATAGTTAATAATAAGTGAGTGTCTCTCCTCCCCACATTGGGAAAAAGACCATGATACCTCTTCTTAACAACCTCTATTCAACATAGTACTAGAAGGGTCTAGCTAGTCAAATAAAATTTTTTAAAAGTGCACAAAGATATAAAATAATGAATAAAACTGTCCTCATTTGTTGAACACCGCAAAAAAAAGCTGGCAATAATACAAAACAAAACAAACAACAGACAACAAATTCTGAACAGCTGGAAGTATAGTTTTTCATGACTTCATTTTCTATTCTCTCAGCATGTTAATTATACTTCCTTTTTTGTTGTTAGTGTTTGCCTGAGAGTTGGAAATATAATTTACAATTCATGTAAATCTTCCTTCATATTGCACTGTACCCCTTGATGTGTAGTGCACACACCTTATAACAGAATATTCCCAAATTTTCCCACCTGTCTAACATATCTGTCATTTACTTTATCTACACACTATAACCACCTAATACATTATTTTAAATAAAATTTTAGCTGATAAATTAAAAAGGAGAAAATAAAATATTTTATTTTACCTATAATAGTCCCTTTATAACACTACTGTTTTCTTTACATAGACCCATATTTCTGAACTGTATCATTTTCCTTTTCTATAAAGAACTTCTTTTAAAATTTCCTTTAAGACAGGTCTACTGGGAAAAAATGCCCTCAATTTTTATTTGTCTTAATATATACTCATTATTTAAATGATAATTTCACTAGATACAGACTTTTAGGTTGGCCTTTGTTTCTTTTCCTTTTAACATTCAACATATTTCACTAGACTTTTATCTTATTTCAAGAGTGACTATTAGACCATACTACTTATCATAAGGTTGAGTTGTTAGCAAAGTAGAAGAATAAATATCTTCTGTAAGAATTTTAATCTCAGTGAATACTGAAGATGTGTTTATCTAAAATTAATAAAAATTTCAGGATTTATTTTTAAATAAAGACTTTATGTTGAAATATTCATACCAGTCAATTCTAGTTTTAAGGGAAGAAAACAAAACACTCAATGTTTAAAATAAGTGAAAATATTTTCTATTCAAAATTAAATAAAAACACTACAAGCCCTCTAGAGAGATACTTATATTTGACTTTTCAAAGTGACCTACTTTAACCAGTTATAATTATTTCAATCATCTTTCTATTCAATTTATGAAATGAAGGCTTTGCTTTTTAATGGGTAATCTGCATTTTATTAAAGATTGAAATCAATGCCCATAGCTTAGTTATTCTTCACCAAAGCAAACTCTTTTTTTGGAACTCAATGCTTATCATATAGTTAAAATGCACATTTCAAGTAGTTAATTTCAGGCTTGAAAAACAAGAAGCACACATATAACTGCTATGGTTACAACATAAAAAAAATAATGCAACTTTGATTTCTCAAGTACTAAATGTCATGTTCTGGAACTCCACTGAGATAACGTAAGTTAGAGCTTAATTTTCAATGAAGTCTATATGGAAATAATAAGCACAGAATAACAGTTCCAGTATGTGTGTTTGATGTAATTAGAATGCTAATAGGAAATGCTTCAGTGAACAAAAGTCAAGAGTCCACATCAAATTTAAATTCAAGCACTGTGAACAATGAAGTTTTTTTAAATGCTTTATAAGAAAAAAGAACTATATTTTCTTACTCAAATTTCTTTACGTCTGAAGCAGTTAAATCTCATACTTACATAAATGGAAATTTGATAGTGTGTCATTTTTTTCTTCTTATCAAGTCTGCTGTGTGAATAGGTAATGGTCTGGGAAGAGTTGTATGGTTTTTTTTGGAGTTCAGTCCAGTGTTCTTTGAGTTCTGTTTTGGTGCTATTTTGACTTTATGAAAAGCAGGATATTAAGCTTGAATCTCTGAGCCACTGTTTTCTCCTCTGTAAAATGAAGATGATACTTAGCTTGGTATCAATACATATGTAATTGTTTTGAACATGAATAATATATGTAATGAAACAATCCAATCTATTTATATACTAACTGAATGATGTTAAGTTCCAAAACTTGCAGTTAAGTGAAATATTAGTAAGCAACTTCATACACGTGCGCGCGCACACACACACACACACAAATTCTTACAATATGCTTTCCTTCAGGCTTTAAAAATCAATAGAATGACCTGAAATAGCATATTTATCTCAGTCAAGATTTCTTCAACAATAAAGTTTTACAAATGAGTTATCCTAAAGGATGATGATTGTTTCAATAATGTAATATAAATTAATAGAATAATTATTTGATTTGTTTGCTATTTTACTCAATTCACTAATAAAAAATAAAGTTTCAAAAAAATGAAGATAAGTATACAGCTATTTAATTTCAAAGTAGAGGGGCCCCTGGGTGGCTCAGCCGGTTAAGCGTCAGACTTCAGCTCAGGCCACGATCTTGCAGTCCGTGAGTTCGAGCCCCGCATCGGGCTCTGGGCTGATGGCTCAGAGCCTGGCGCCTGCTTCCCGTTCTGTGTCTCCCTCTCTCTCTGCCCCTCCCCCGTTCATGCTCTGTCTCTCTCTGTCTCAAAAATAAATAAAAAACGTTAAAAAAAATTTTTTTTTAATTTCTAAGTAGATATTTACCACAGGTTTTCTTGACTTTAAAGTCAGTATGTGTGTATTTTGTTTTGATTTCCAGTAGACCATCCCAATTCTATTTTTTTTTTTTTTTAACATTTTGGTACTCTTGCCAAGTCTTGGAAGGTTACTTAATTCCTCAAGGAGTTCTAGTTCTATATTTCCTTTTTCAGGATAATAAAGAATTTGATGGATGCTTGGATTTTCTCTTAAGTGCACTTAAGTATATATAAGGTTTTTTGGAGAAAATTTCAAATTAGCAGTCTTCCTTATTTCTTCATCACCTTGCACCCATGTGGAAGCTTAAAACAGCAATTTCTAATATAAAGTATGATTGACATTATTTTTAAAAACCGTAAGAAGTATGAAAAACTTGAATTTCTTGGGGTCAGTGAGGTATTTGAGTTCAAGCATCACTTTTCAGGTAACTTGCTACTTCACTGATTAGTTTATAAGTAATATGTTTCTACTTTATATCTAAGAAGTTAACTACTTTTATGCATCAAATGCTTACTTAGCTCAAATCTTTGATCTTTTATCCTTGGAAATTATGAAAAAGGAGAATGGTCTAAAATAATTTGATTTGTAGATAAGAGCTTGCTAAGCAAGGAAGTTATGAACTTTTAGAGAATCTTAATTATCAAGGACAAAATATAACGCCAAAAAGTAATTGTAGTCCTACGACAGAAGATCACACCCTGAACAAAATGTTTATTATTCCTGCAACCTTTAGACTTACTATTACTTTTCCAAGCAGATTTTATTCTAAGAGATCTAAGGGGATCCAAGAATGACAGGTTTGCCAGATGTCTGTTTATTGGCCAGCATAATATTTTTTTAATGTTTTTATGTATTTCTGAGAGAGACAGAACACGAGCAGGGGAAGGGCAGAGAGAAAGAGGGAGACACAGAATGCAAAGCAGGCTCCAGGCTCTGAGCTGTCAGGGGCTTTAACTCATGAACAGGGAGATCATGAGCTGAGCCAAAGATGAAGCTCAATTGACTGAGCCACCCAGGTGCCCTTGGCCAGCAAAATATTTTCACAAATAAGCCAATATCTCAAATCTTGGAGGGACGCCTAGGTGGCTCAGTTGATAGAGCATGCAACTTGTATCTCGGGGTTGTAAATTTGAGCTCCATGTTGGGTTTAGAGATCACTTAAAGATAGTTTTAAAAATAAAATAAAATCTTGGACATAAAATCCAGGATTGATGAATTATCTATTTTTAATAAAAGAGTAAGAGGGAGGGACCAAGAGGGTGACATCAAAGACTCTTGAACTTCCCCTCTACTCCAAGAATAAACTGAATGTACAGCTACACAGGGTGCAATCTGAAATCCAGGAACTAGATGAATGAGCCCTTCACATCAGGCAAGTGCGAACATACCCACTTGCAACAGGTAGGAAAGGTTTACCATAAACTCCACCTGGACACAGTGTCATAAAACCGGTAGGGAAGTCCCAACTCCCAGCTTCTTCCTGGGAAGCAAAATGTTTGAACCACACAGCTAGTGCCCCAATTTGTAAGACTTATTTGAGGGATGAGACCCCAAAATGCCACGCTGTGAAAGCCAACATGGCTGGCATTTGACGAGTTGCACAGCACTATACCTATCAAGGAAACAGGTTTTGTTTGTGGGTTTTTTTTTTTTTTTAGGAAGTATTTTCTAGCAACCTTTTTTCTCCTTTCTGTTTAAATGTCTGGCTGCAGGTGAGGAGTGGCACCTGGGTGACTCAGTCCCTTAGGCGTCTGACTCTTGGCTTGGGTCAGGTCATGGTCTCACGGTTCCTGAGCTGGAGCCCCATGTTGAGCTCCGTGCTACCAGTAGAGTCTGCTTAGGTTTCTCTCTCTCCCTCTCTCTCTCTCTGGCCCTCCCCACCTCTCTCTCTCTCTCAAAATAAAAAAATTACCCCCCACAACCCCCAGGAAAAAAGTCTTTAAAGTCTGTGGGGGCAAAAGGAGGCTTAGTCATTTAAGCCTCTAACTGACTCTTTACCTCAGCTCAGGTCTTAATCTCAGGGTCGTGAGTTTAAGCCGGGAGCTGGGCGTGAAGCCAACTTTAAAAATAAACAAAAACAAACAGACAAATATCTGTTTTAAAAACTCTGTGTAACAGATTTAGTTGCAGTAAACTCGGGAGCTGAAGCAGTCCACTTACCCTGAAATTCCTCCTTTGTCACAGCCCCATCACCCGGGTCCTGCTTTTCCTTTTGCAATCCTCTCAGAATTTCTGCACGAAAGAGAAGGCGTGACCTCCCGTGGGCGCTCACGGGAGACGGTGTTGCGCATGTGCACAACTTCCAAGGTGGCATCCATCACAACAGACCCGCCTGGGGAGCTCCCTTGTTGCGCGGGAGAGCTCTGTTCAAATAATGCAGAGGAGAGTCCCTGTTACCCAGAACAGCGATAGGCAGGTTAACGTAAGAAGCCTCTCTGAGAGGATAGCGGTCAGCCCTTAGCTATGTAACCATCAGAAGTCGCAGCACAGGAGGCTCCCTGGAACTGGTTACTGAAGTTTCCAGAAGTGAAGCGGCCAAATGATACGACTGGCTCCAGTGGTCTCAGCAAACTCCAGCTCACCTCGCTGGCAAGTATTTCTTGAGAAGGTGACACTAACATCAGCCCACTTTTCAGCGACAGCAATGGCACCAGTTGCCACCGTGAGCTGCTCTCAGGTTCTCTTCAGACTTAAAATACAGACGCCTTTACGTTTACTTTTGTGGATTATTGTTCTCTTTCGGAGTCAAGGTTGGTGCTACGTAAGTGGGTGTCTGCTGCAAGGAATTTGAGGACATCCTCCTCCATTTGCAGGATATTAAGGACTCCAGATATCGTAAATGTTTCTCTTTAAGTTAGGATGGGAATCCAGAACAACTCCATACAGACCTTGTGCGTATCGATGATAGGTTATTGCTTTGTGGTTACCACAAAGCTTACATAAAACTTAAATGCCTAAAGTCTTGGCATTTAATAAAGCCTTCCAGAGGAATACTGGCGATTCAGGAGAAGGCAAAGGCCTTCTTTTGGAACTTCTATTGCCTTTCATAATTACTAAAATATTGTCTTGTATTTTTATACTGTAGACAATTCCCAAGCTCAAGTTATCACAATATGCATGTGATGAGGGCATCGTTATTATCTCTGCTATAGAAAAGAATATTCAAAGGGTAATGGTCAGTTCAAGGTTATAATTGAACTAGCAAGAGTAGGAAATAGGACCCAAGTCTCCCAAGTTATAATTTGGTATGTTTGTACTAATAAAGCCCATGTAATAATAAATGCATTAGTGATACATGCCGTACAGTATAAATATCTACCCAAGAAGTATGTGCCTGTATGCACGTGTGTGTTGTTTCTAAAGCCCCTAAACTCCCCAGTACATGGAGTTTTAAAACTATAAGGTAGCCTCTCAAATGTTTTTTTGAAACTAAATTACCCCTATATTTTATGAAACTAATCTACACAGTAACCAAAGGTTTTATTTTTCAGTTTCTGGAATTTTTTTTTTTTTATTCTAGTAACAGTAAAGCATTTTTATGTACTTTATGTATGTACTGTAAAGTATTTTACATACTTTTTATGATGTAATATTTAAAAAAGAGTAAAAATAACTGTTTGGTAACAAACTTATTTTCTTGGCCAATCAACTTTCCTATATTCAGAATAGCTGATAGGGTGCTTAGGTGGCTCAGTCAGTTATGGGTGCCACTCTTGATTCAGCTCAGGCCCTGATCTCATGGTTCATGTGTTCAAGCCCTGTGTCAGGCTCTATGATGACAGTGTGGAGCCTGCTTGGGATTCTCTTTCACCATCTCTCTCTCTGCTCCTCCAGGGCTTACGCGCTCTCTCTCTCTCTCAAAATAAATAAATAGACATTTAAAAAAATAACTGAAGTGAACCCCCTAAATTGAATTAAGATACAGTGAGTATGCTTGGTTCCTATACCCCAATACTGCAATGTTTATGAAAAGGTATAGAATCAAAAATATTTTAAACAGGAACACATGGTTCTATTCATTTTTCTTATAATATTGTTTCATACTTACTTGACCCTTGTTGCACTTTCACCAGTCATATTAAATCCTTCTCTTTTATAAGTTATTTATGTAGCAAAAGCTATGATGCTAATTTAATAAATAATTATTTTAATACTATTTCACTTAAATTGAAATTTTATTTAGACTCATATCCTCAAAAATCTCCTTTATCTTCTATTTCATACTCTATAAAATTTTCACGCATCCCTACTCTTGTTTACAAGAGGAACTGGGAACAGAAAAGCTATACTATTTGAAAATAAATTAACCTGTCACATTCCTAGCTTGGCCGAGCTAGTAACTGTTTTTATTCTACCAAGAACAGTTTGCTGTTGTATTTCCAAATCAATTATTTGTACAACATTTCATTTGAATGACTTTCAGATAAATTTTAAATTTGGTCCAACTTCTATTGCTTTTCCATTTGATATCCTTCCACACATTTCTCTTTTCCTAAATATTGAAACTTTTCAACCACTTTTTTAAAAAAAATCTGAATTCTTACTAGATAAACACAAACTTCTTTGATTTATTTATACTAAAGTAATCATAAAATTTTGAGTTTCTGAAAAAAAAAGAAGTAAAAGGAATACGTACTTGTTTTAAAAATTGTCCAGGTGATTGAGAAGAGTAAAAAGTTAGTGCAAAAAAATACTTTCTTAGGCAATGAAAGATATTTGATAAGTTCAATCCTTCACTTATGAATGTTCAATAATTTTGAAATTTTTGTTTTGCATTTTTAGTTGTTTGGTTCCCCCAAAGGAGGACATGTCTATACCATCGGGATATCTCTGAAATAATGCATCAGTGAGTATTCAGGGTTATTTTTACATTAAAAAATATTGATAAAAATAACATGCAGCCATGACATAACACCATGTCATATATAATACTAGCTTAAGAAAGACTTGTCATTACGCTTTGTTCTGTTAAATAATTGATGGGGTGGCATGAGTTGTCATTGCTTTCATTCAAGTTCTAGCATTTACTCTAAGCCTCTTCATTTCTTGCCTTCCTTCGTATAGTAAGATAGCGTGGTTGAACTAAGACCCAGAGAACTCCTTATGTTCCTGCTGAGACTTATACTTTATTTCCTCTTAAATGTTCTGCCTAAGAGCCACTGCCATAAAGGAAACTATAAAGGGCAGTGTTACCCATATGAACATGATCAACATGACTAAGTCTCTAATTTAGCAAGAGAGTTAGACTCATTATGCCCTACATTCTAGGTTATCTGAGTTCCCACAAACACCTCAACCTCCCCAAATTCCTTAATATCTGGGCACTTAAAATGACCAACACGTTGATCTCTATGCCTTCACATAATATAACGTGATCTATCCCTATCTGCAGTCATCTACTTCCTTCATATTTCTCTTCATTCAGTGAGGATTTTAGTGAATTTCATTGTATTTCACCAATTGTATATTTTATAATTTATGGTCATTCAATGTTAAATAGGTAAATATATTAATAGATAAATAATAGGGGGGCACAGAATCCAAAGTAGACTCCAGGCTGAGCTGTCAGCACAGAGCCTGATGCAGGGCTCAAACTCATAAGCTATGAGATCATGACCTGAGCCAAAGTCAGATGCTCAACTGACTGAGCCACACAGGCAACCCTTGACTTCCTGTCTTCTAACGAACTTTTCTTCTCTCTTACCTCAGACATTCTAATTGTCATACCTAGATTTTTAATTAACAACAATAGAACCACCTGCTGAATCTCGATTTCAGTTATCTCCCTGTCACCTTCTCTTTTTATAGTTTAATCATTCAAATACCTTGACTCTAAAATCTTTATAGACTTTTCCATGACCTACAAACTACTGACTTTTTCACTTTTCATCAACCTCTCACATCGTCACTTCTCTGCAGAGAGGTCCTAGAACCAATTGTCCACGTGTTTAATTATACCCTTGCATATATCCTCCAGTTTGCTCTATCTCTCTTGATTAAACTCTTCAAACTGGGGTATGTGGACTACAACTACACTTGAATTAAACATTCTCCTCTGTAAAGCAGCATGTAGATATAACTGGGGACACACACACACACACACACACACACACACACACACACACCTTTTTTTAACCGATGTAACTCTCAAGTGGGCACTCCTATACTTGTCCTATGAATTCATTTTTCTACTTTTCTGTGAAACTAATTCTCCAAATCTACTTCCCAGTCATAAATCAGTTGACAATTTTGTTTTTTTTTACCAGTGAGCTAATTCAAGCAATCAAGAACTTTCCCACATCTACCCAGTACCAAATTCATTAAACTTCTTTTTTCTTTTTCCCTATTACAGTGGATGAATCATAAATGTTTCCATCCAAGGTTAGGCTCTCCACATGTGCATTGAATCCCACTGGTGCATCTATATAAAAAATTCCCATTTTCAAGTTTCCCTTTCTTCCTGAAGAGCAATTCATATCAACATTAGGAAACACTGTATTATATATCACACAAAACAAATGAATAAATGTCACTTTTAACTCAACATCTTCCTCCAGTTACCACTGTATCCTTTTCTGTGCTTCTATGTTGTAGTACATCATCAAAAAGAATGCTCTACTCATGTAGTCTTTCTTTTTCTTCTATTGAAATGTATTGAATCCAGGCCAGATCCTTGAGTTTATCATACAGTAGAAAGAAGCCCAGTGATCTCCACTATGCTAATTTAATAACAAGTTTCACTCTACAGTTCATTCAATATATTATCTGCATTTAACACATATTGGTTTTCTGTGATAACCACTTTCTCTTTGCTGCCATATTACTACACTGATCATTTTAAATAGTTTAATATATTTTTATGCCTTCTGCAAATCTAAATTTTATAATAAACCAAGAAGATTAGCCTCCTGTTTATATATATTCTCTTCCTATTTACTTTAATAAACTTTATTTTTAAAGTAGTTTTAGGTTCATTATAAAATTAAAAGGAAGTTATAGAGTTTTCCCACATACCCCCTGCCCTTACACGCATAGTCTTCTCCATTATCAACATCCCCCCACCAGTGTAGTACATTTGTTACAATTAACGAATCTACATTGATACATCATTATCACTTCAGACTACCTCTGGGTTTGGTACAGGCTATGGATATAGATATGGAGCTATATATTTTTTTTCAACATTCTTTATTATAATATCATACAGAGTAATTTCATTGCTGTAAAATTTTTCTGCACCACAGCTATTTACCTCTTAAACCCCACCCAGTCCCTTGCAATCACTGATCTTTTTATTGTCTCTATGTGTTACATAGTTGGAATCATACAGTATGTAGCCTTTCTACATAAGCTTCTCCCAATCACTAATGTGCATTTAAGTTTTCTGCATATCATTTCAAGGCTTGATAGCTCATTTCTTTTTAATTCTGGATAATATTCCATTGTCTGGATATACCACAGCTTATCTACTCACCTACTGAAGGACATCTTGATGTTCTTGTGTGAGCATAAGTTTTTTTTTTTTTTTTTAATTTTTTTTTCAACGTTTATTTATTTTTGGGACAGAGAGAGACAGAGCATGAACGGGGGAGGGGCAGAGAGAGAGGGAGACACAGAATCAGAAACAGGCTCCAGGCTCTGAGCCATCAGCCCAGAGCCCGACGCGGGGCTCGAACTCACAGACCGCGAGATCATGACCTGGCTGAAGTCGGACGCTTAACCGACTGTGCCACCCAGGCGCCCCGAGCATAAGTTTTTAATTCTTTGGGTAAATATCAAGAGATCAATAGATGGATCTTATGGTAAGAGTATGTTTAGTTTGGTAAGAAACCTCCAAACAGTTTTCCAAAGTGGCTATACCATTTTGTTTTCGTGTTACTAATGAATGAGAGTTCCTGTTGTTCTACATCCTTGCTAGCTTTTGATATTGTCATTATTTTGGATTTTGGCCATTATAATAGGTTATTTCATAGTTATTTTAATTTATATTTCTTGGTAGTGTATGATGTGGAATATCTTTTCATATACTTATTTACCATCTCTATATCTTCTTTGGTAAGTGTCTGTTAAGTCTTTGGTCCATTTTTAATCAGGTTGTTTTCTTTTTGTTGTGTTTTATGGGTTCACTGTATATTTTGAATAACAGTCCTTTATAAGATTTGTCTCTTACAAATATTTTCTTCCAGTCTTTAGCTTGTCTCCTAAATCTCTTGATATTTTCTTTTGTAGACTAGAGGTTTTAATTTTAATAAACTCCAGCTTATCAATTGTTTCTTTCATGGATTATGTCTTTAATGTTATATACCCAATGTCATCTAGGTTTTCTCCTTTGTTATCTTCTAGGACTTTTATAGTTTGATATTTTTCATTTAGGTCTGTTGATTGATTTGGAGTTAATTTTATGAAGGATGTTAAGTCTGTGTCTAGTTTGTTTGTTTGTTTGTTTGTTTCTTTCTTTCTTTCTTTCTTTCTTTCTTCCTTTCCTTTCCTTTCTTTCCTTTCCTTTCCTTTCTTTTTTTTTTCTTTTCATGTAGATGTCGAGTTGTTTCAGTGACTTTTGTTGAAAAGATGATATTTGATCCACTGTATGTTGCTTTGTCAAAATCAGTTGACCCTATTGATGTGGACCTATTTCTGGGCTCTCTATTATGTTCTATTGATCTTTTTGTCTATTCTCTTGCCAGTACCACTTGGTCTTGATTACTGTGTATTTATAGTATAACTTGAAGTTGGGCATTGTCAGCCCTCCAACTTTGTTCTTTAGTATTGTTTTGGATACTCTGTTTTTTTGCCTCTCCATGTAAACTTTAGAATCATTTTTTTTTATATCATCAAAATAACTTGCTGAGATTTTTATTGGAATTGCATTGAATTAATACATCAAGCTGAAAGGACTTACATATTGACAGCATTAAATCTTTCTATACATGAATGTGCAATACCTCTTCATTTATATAGTTCTTCTTTATTCTCTTTTATTAAAGTTATATCTTTTTTCTCATATAAATTATGCCCAAATGTTGTTAGATTTATACCTAAGTGCTTTGGTTTTTTAGGCTATTAATGTAAATGGTATTGTGTTTTTCATTTCAAATTCCACCAGCTTACTGCTGATATATAGGAAAGCAATTAACTTTTTGGATTAGCCTTGTATCCTACAACCTTGTTATAATCAATTAGTTCCAGGAGATTTTTTGTAGATTCTTTTGGATTTTACACACTGAGCATTCTGTTACCTAGAAATACTGTTGTATCTCTTCCTTCCCAAATCTTTCTTACTATATTAGCTAGGACTTCTAATATGATGTTGAAAAGCAGGGGTAAGAGGGAACATTTTTGCCTTCTTCCTGATTTTAGTGGGAAAGCTTCAAGTTTGTCACAATTACATTTGGTATTAGCTGAAGGTTTGTAGAAATATTATTTATCAAGTTGAGAAAAGAGTTTACTGACAGTTTTTTATTATGGATAGGTGTTGGATATTGTCAAATGCTATTTTTACATTATTGACTAATACTTAGGTTTCTAAAACATAATGGATTTTATTACAGTCATAAAATTAACTCAAGAGATGTTTCTTCTAAACACACAAATAAATGCGATGGTTAACACTCAATCTTTCACTTCACGGGATATACCAAAAGACTTCCTTAGCTTCAGATGAATAATTGTATATATAAATTTGGGGTTACTTGAGTTGGTGCATAGATGTTACTTCCCTGAAATATTTGCTCTCTCAGAGGTATTCAGACATTGCCATAGCTCTGAAGCATGTGCACCAATGTCTATTCAGTCCTAAAGGAAATGACAGCAGTCTGGAGAAATATAATTGCTTATGTAAGGAAGTGAATGAGAAAACCCAAAGAGCTTTAACCCAGGAAGCTGTCCTATTTGACTAGAAGGATTTTATTTAAATGTGATAATGTTAAATAAGACTGCTCACTTTATAGGGGGAAAAAACTTTGTTAAGTCAGTCATTTTCTAGAAGTAGATCCTGAGGCAAGGGTTCTAGTTCAAATATTATTTGGGGAATGCTTTCAGGAGAAGGGGAATTGAAAAGCAAGAAAGGATACAAGAAGAAAGTTGAACAAGAATGTGTTTTTAGCTATAGAAACATACAAATTCTGGAACACAAATTGTAACATTTTTCCCACCTTGAGGCAAGGGACTGCCCTTTGGGATCCCTCTGTCAATCAGCCATTAGGGAAGGTCTGGGTAAGGTAGCTCCCATTTGACCATGCTCCATTCTTAAGTAGGAAACCTAAGTATGTATTAGGCAACATTAACAGTGGGAGGAGGGAAATCACACTAGCATCTCCTTTTAGAGCTGATACTTACTAGCTTATATATGTGTCAATTTCCCTACAAAGAGATGCTTTTCTCCCAGTTTTTTTTTTTTTTTTTTTTTTTTTTTGGACATGGCCCACCATTTTGTTTGTTTGTTGCTTAGCAGTCAGTATACCTCAGTAAAGGTGAGCTCAGCCAAATTAAGTCCCAACAGGTCCCGAGAGACCTCCGTTACACTTGAGCATCCCTCAGTGCATGTAAAATAGAGATTACATTTTAGAAAGATAAGAGACTCAAAGAGTTTCATTTCTGTTGTCACTGCCTAGGACATGGAATTAGTACTGCTAAACTTTGCAAAGAAGTGGTAACCAAGGTGTATACACAGCCTCCAAAACCCTAAATCATTTTCCTTGGTGGTTTCTGTGTGAGTGAATTATTTGAAATGATGCTAAATAAAAAATTTTAAAGCTATATTTGTCACAGGACATCTGTAGAGAAGAAAATAATTTTTAATTATTTGATTGTTTTCTTTATATGAAATATTCTATCTTATATCATGCCATCATTAAAATGTTAAAAATAAAAACATAAAAAAATATCATTACTATGTTTAGATTTTGCCAAGATTGTATGTATGTATAGCAGAAAAGAAAACTTTGAGCTCTCAGTGGTTTTAATAAGAATACAAACCTAATGAGGCTTTACTTTATCAAATTTGTTATTCAGACTCTTGCTGTCATTGCGCTTTTTGCATAAAACAATTAGCCTTTTATGCTCTATGATATATAAATTTGGTGCTTGTCATTTTTACCGCAAAACACAGGGATCATATCATTAGTTTTTATATGCTCACGCCTTAAAACAGTAAAGCATTTTCCCCATTCCTATTCAACCATCCCACATTGTTTTTCCTTTTGGTTAATTCCTACCACAATAAATTTGATTAATATCCTCTCAGACACTCAAGCCAAATGAATGACATTATATTTTCCTCCTCTTCTTTTTTTTTTTTTTTTTTACAAATTGATTCACAAAACTTTACTTTTTCAACTTGATAAAGTTTTCATGCCCACTTCCATTATTCTTGATCAGGATTTTTTTTAAAGTTTCCTTTGCATGGGTATTTGCTTCCCCTTACAATCTATCCATAAAATTGCTACAGTACCTGCTGTAATATTATATTTCGGTAACAACCTGGATGTCAGAATTCTATTTAAGACCTTTTCCTACCTGTCCATCACCTGGTTAATAATAGTACACCTTCCTGAACAACATGTGAGACATTGTAATATGGCTGCTATGTTGCTCTTGATCCTGAATCTACATATATCCTCTAGGTCTGCCCTATGATCCCATTTCTCAACCTCAGGATAAACCTTTCGTATATCTGAAATATGATTTTTTTCATGCCTTCTCTATTCCTCATTGTCTTTCCACCTGACTAATCTGATCTTTTATTCATACACCCCTCAACTGTTACTTGTAAAGGGAGCATTTATTACTTAGTAGTTCTATATGGTATCTTTTCTTTCTCTGCCTGCACACTTTTTGCTAGTTCTTAAAATGAGATTCTGTCAGTGCTAAACCTTCTATTTTGGTATTAATCTCCTCTTAATTAGAGTTGATATTTATATAGAAATGTGAGATAGCATTGATTATCTTCCAGGAATTTTAAGAGATTTTTTTATTGTATTTTAGCTGCTTATTTTGCTTGTTCAAGAAAGTTGTCAGCCAAGCTGTCATTCTTTGGAGTTAATATGTATTATTATTATTTTTTTTACTTGCATACCATTTGGTCTTTTATTCCATTTGTGTTTCTGTAATTTAATTATGAGGATGTCTAGGTGCTAGTTTATTTTTAAGATGCTCATACTTAACTGTGCTTCCTGAATCTGAAAATACATGCTTTCATTATATCTAGAATATGCTTAGCTCAGTTTAAAGATGGTTTTACTCATTCTTTTGATGGAACTTCTATTACATACTACATTTGTCATAATCTTTTCTTATACTATTTCATAATGATTCAGTGAGGTTTCTGCATTTGACCAATTCTCTATTGAATTATACCTGATTTGCTATTTAGTGCACTATTGCACATTTAATTTTGATTTGGTCTTTTTCAAATCCATATTATTTATTTATTTTTATTTATTTACTTATTTATTTATTTGCTTATTTATTTACTGAGGCACTTTTTTTGTTTATATTCTGGTTTTTAAATTAATTTAAATATTTTAGAAATACATACTTTATTTCTTGGATGTCTAAACCTGTGTACTTTGTTTCCTTTATTTTGTTTATTTTTACATATATATGTAAAGCTTTTTCCCAAGTTTTTATTTAAATTTAAGTTAGTTAACATATAGTGTGATATTAGTTTTAAGTATAGAATTTAGTGATTCATCCCTAACATATAACATCTGGTTCTCATCACAAGTGCCCTCCTTAATACCCAACACCTATGTATGTATGTATTTGTCAGGCTGACAGATGGATTCTTGTATCATGAGATGCTTAACATTTTACTTAAGTGCATTTGTGACAGCTTCTGCTGTCAAGTGCATCACTTGCAACATCTAGTGCATCACTAGGATATAACTACTTTGTATGTTAATTGCTCCGTTACAAGATTCTGAATAGGCATGCCTGCTTAGTCATGATTTCTTATTTTCTCCCATGGAATCAAGGCAGACAGGCAAGTTTCCTTTCCCTAGACGACTCCTTAATTGAGGGATATATATTTTGTTATTATTTCTTATAATTCCCACCCTTGTTACACAATTCCCTATAATAGATTGTCCCAAGGCTTTATGTCTTGCCTTGCATCCCCACCCCTGGCACACATAGGTATTCAATACAAGCTTTTTTTGTTAATAAGATGGGCAAACTCCCCTAAGTGCCACATCATAAAATTATGCATTTGAAGCTTGTACTTATTTTCTTGAAAACTAACTTGGATATTTAAAGACTGCTTGGTTATTTAACCCCCAGATTTTAGGTTCTTGAAAGAGGAATTTCAGATTAGCTACTTTGTTATGGTGTTAGAACCAGAGCCCCTCATACTCTCAATAGCACTTTGCATTTTTTTATGATGTATTCTATTATTAACTATATTGTGCACTCGTTTTGTCCCGATCTATATTGAAAAAGAGAAAACTGGATAATGCAATTTGTTCCAAGAATTAATGAGTAGAACTAAAGGGTCAATTTAAAGTGCCCAATACTATATTTTATGCTTTAGCTTTGGTCATTAGCCCATTTATACAACAACCATTTGTATAGAACACAATTCTTTATTATTATTTTATTTCTTAAATAGAAAACTAAAAAATATTTGTTCTGTATCACATACTAAAGGCTAGATTTGTAAATTCGCTAGGATTAAATAAAGAAACTCCAAAATTACAGTAATGTAACATAACTAAGGGCATATTATTCACACTACTGCTGTGTATATATTAGCAAGAGCCTGTGTTCATAGTAGTCAGTCCAAGATCTAGGCTGGTGAACACTCATTAATCTGCTTTCCCTGTAAACAATTTACCCACAAATTTCCCAAGTAAGACAAATTTCCTATTCAGTTTTGAGACTGAACTCAGAGTCCAGAATCTCTGAATGATGCTTTGTGTCTTCATGAGAGAAGAGGGACGCTTGATAAAAACTTAGTTCTGCTTTCTGAAAGAAGCTCACATGTCTATTATTCTCCAGAATCACTGTTTCCACTTACTTTGATATCCTTTACTTATAGTTTTGGCCTTAGTATCTTGATAAGGAAAAAGCCATATTGATCCAGCTTCCTGCCACTAGATTATGGGGGGCCCTAGGCAGCTTCAAATGTCAAAAATTCTTAACCTCTTCATTAATACAGACTGATCAGTATAACTGTCCTTAAAACTTAATTGGGTTTATGTTTATTTTTTGATGATAGATAGCACCCAAGATAATAGCTATATGTTTCTTTGTCACTGTATTGCTTGAATCACTATTTTTTCATGCTGCAATAACAATTTCTCCCATTTTGCTCACTGTAGGACTTTTAGAATATGTCCCACATTGTACTTATGTATAACACTAGCATCTCCTTCTGTTACCACCTATTTCTGTTTCATATCAGGATGGGGTTACTTTCACTGAGTTAGGAAACTGCTTCCACATTTCAGTGACTTAGTAAAACAAGTTATTACATATTCACACCCATTTTTCCAAAACGAGTTGCTTTATTCAATATTAGCCTTATGAGGGGACATAAACCAATTCCCATTTTCATCTTGACGATGCTTCAAAGATCACCAAGGCAGGAGAAAGGGACAAGATAGATAGTGCTTTGCTAAGGCTATTGATGCTTCTGTCCAGAATTGTCTCCCATCTAAACTACTATACCATTGGCCAAAACAAGTCACAGGTCGATTCCTAACTTTAAAAGGACAGAGAAACACTATCATATGTTTTGATGAAGTGATGATCCAGAAATTTTGGTGAACGGCACTAATGTCTAACACATTGTTTATATACAAATAGCACAAAGGAAAGTATGAAGATCTATACATAAAAAATAATGTCTAGAATTTACTCAGCATCATTTTTGACAATAGATATTGTCTTTCACTGAGAATGTTTTTAATAAAGCTTTTCAAATATTTTAATTTTGTGATATTATTTTGAGTAATTAGTCAAAGAGTGAGGAATAAGATTTGTAAATTTGCAGGAGTTTCATTTTATCACATCCATAAAGTTTAGAACACATATCCTTACAAATTTTAAAAACACAAATAATTAAATATTTTCTCCTGGGATATAAAGTTAAACCAAGTCAATACAATTTTTAAAAAATTATATTTTGATTTACTTGGAATACAGTAATCAAGTTTCCTTTGAAATCATTGATACGTTTCCATTTTCATTTGCATAGTTCTTGTATTTTGAGATATATCCCACCAATAGACTTTTTAGCACTCTTAATGTTTTAAAAAGTCTGTTATGTGATTATTTGAAGTAAAGGAGAAATAAATATTCCTTTTAGTCTTTCAAACATTTTTCAAGTCAGCATCACCTCAAGAATCCCTCCAGGTAGATTTGATATGCCCTGTTTTTCTTTAGTCCTGCCGGATGAATCAATTTAGATTCTTACTGTAGGCTCAAAATGCCATTGCACATGTGAAGATTTTTTTTTTTCCCACACAGTGATTCTGCTTATGTTTTTGTTTGCTGTTGTTGTTGTTGTTTCTTCCCCTCTCTCCTTCAGTATTAATTCAGATTCAGTGAGTGCCTGGCTTCCAGGCATTTGCATCGCAATAACTCCAAGTGGCCAGCTAGTAGGCTCTGGCCTGGAGCCAGAGGGGCTGAGCTGCCCTGAGCTTCCTTGTGCTTTCACTACTTCTTCAATGGATCTTTGGTATTAGCTTAAAAAGGTGCAATAAATCCGGCTGTTTCCTCAGTTGGAATGCTATGATTGAATTAAAGAACATTTTAATATTTTACAGGAATCTCAGAACATCTGTTAAAATCTAGCTGAATATGCTGTGGTCTAATGGACTGGAAAAGCATTTTGTGACTGTCCACTCTAGTAATTTTCCCAGCTGCCTTTCTTATTGTTAATATTTCAGCAATTGCATTCTGTGTCACTGAGTGGTCAGAGCAATTTCCACTCACAAGTCAAAGCTAGGCAGTTATCCTCTTTTTCTTTACCTTTTTTTTTTTTTTTTTTGGTGGTGAATTGTGGCAAATATCTTCATCTAAAACTCCTGAAGACTCAAAGGTGTTTGACTGTAGCTAAAGAAAGTTTGAATTCTAAATAGAAATTATTAACCTACTTTAATAATCCACTTAAGAATTTACATGACACATATGTAAGGGGTAGACTTGTTGTTTTTTTTTTTTCCAGAATTGAAGTCTAGAGAAAATAAAAAAAAAATAGTTTTGATGTTTTCTCTTTCACATATACACAGAATTCAAAAGGAACAACTTTTCATTATTTCACGATTTCAAAATGAAATGTGAGGAAGATTCCTCAAAACCCTAGTTTCATATATCACTAATATAAATTTGTTTATCTGTTTGTCTATCGATTTAATAACTTCTTTTTATTCTTCGCTACATTTCAGAAATGATACTAGGTTCTGTCCCTAAAAATCATTTGTAGCATCCCATTAAGCAAAACTAAAAACCAGATAATTAAATAGGATAAGTATAAACCGAGCACATCGGAATGTTTGGTTGGGTCAAATACCAATTTACAGCAAATGATTTTGTGTTGTCTCTCTTTCAATTTCAATTTTTATATCCTATAGGCAAATAATCTATTGTATTTAATTTAGTGTTTAGCATTTAATATTACAAATACTTTTCTTCCTAATCTTTTTGTTAACTGAGTGGGCAAGTTTTTCTCTCTGACTAATGAATGAAAAGTGGAAGTGTACATTTCACATTCAGTGAAATGTCTCTGAATAATACATTTAAAATTACAAGTCCTTCCCAGTCAGCAATCTTTTATGACACTGTTAGCTTTATTTTCTGCATAGTATTTATTGACATTTAGGAAACAGTGTTCTTGTGTAACTGTTGTATGCTTCCCATGCTCTGAAAGGTACACATTTGAATGTAAGATTAACAAAGGCAAAGTATTTCTTCAGTTTTTCTACTGATTATATTTTCTTTCCTTTTAGGTCTAGAATAGAGCTTGGAATATAGAAAGTACTGTGTAAATTAGCAATTATCAGTGGAGAAAGTTATGTGATTAGGTAAAGTATAAGTTTTTTCCAGAATGTTGGAGATACACATATGTGTGTATGTACATGTACATATACATATATATAAACATACATATACAAACACACATACATATATATACACGTTATATATTTTATTTCTACTTAAATATTACTATATATTAAGTGTACAAAATACACTTTTTAAATACAAAATGCTATACATGTATGCATAAAATACTGATTACTCACATACATACACACTTGTTCTTATGTGCTTGAGTTTTCATATTATTACTCTTTAAATTGTTAATTTACATTATACATATTTTTATATATGGTGTAGTCCACTAAAAGCATTGAAGAAGTAAGCATAGAAAGGGAAATAAGTTAAGGGGCTTAGATGAGAATGGATTAATATTAAATTACTTAGAATATTGCAGTTTAAGAGTTCAAAGATTGTATATTTCTGATTATGATAATGTATTGGTATGGCAATGGGATATGAAGTTAAAGTGGACTGCAATGAAAATTGCTTCAGTGAATTAATTTAAGGATTTGTGAGGCCAGGTTTAATAGGCTGCCTACAGCTCTTGACATCAGTAAGGATGATTGCAGGTTAGTCAATTGGAATAAAAGTGTCACACAGGAGCCCAAACTAATTAGGAAAAGTAGCCTTGAGTGTGGTAGAGTCATCAGGTTACTACAGCTACAAAGATACTGAAATTCTGCAATGTATTTTTTACTAAATACGTTGTATTTAGTATATGTACTAATACATTTACTAAATACCAAGGCGCCTGGGTGGCTCAGTCGGTTGAGCTTCCAACTTGGGCTCAGGTCATGATCTCGTGGTCTGTGAGTTCGAGCCTCATGTTGGGCTCTGTGCTGACAGCTTGGAGCCTGGAGCATGCTTCAGATTCTGTGTCTCCCTATCTCTCTGACCCTCCCCCATTCATGCTCTGTCTCTCTCTGTCTCAAAAATAAATAAACATTAAAAAATTTAAAAAATACATTTACTAAATACTAATACATTTACCAAATACAATGTATTTTTACTAAATTTTACTTAAAACCAACACATGTTTTCAAATTCCGGTCATTTTCCTTACCTCTTTTTCAAAGAAGTGGATTCACAGAAGTTCCTACTGCAGGCTCTCTCCCCTCTAGTTCTTAAGGCAGTGTAGACACAAAGCAAAGTATTACTGAAACTCTAGTTCTCCTTTTCTCCTCCTCCAGTTAGGCAGGAAGAATTCACAGACTCCAAAGACATCCATATAATTTTCTGACTGTTCCAATGGAGAGGAAAAAAAAAAAAAGCATTCTTTTACATTGATCTTATGTCTCTTTTCATATAATCGTGACCAACATGTCATAGATTATTTTTTCCTTTGTGATGACACAAATTGATCTAAACCTTTCAAATTTTGATTTGTTGAAAACAATGCCACATGACTGACCTCTAGATTTATACCTGTGTTGTTGTTGTTGTTGTTGTTGTTGTTGTTTTCCCTAGTCAGAAGTAGCATTTGGGCAACAGACCCATTATCCATTCCATATTGAAGTTTCTGTGCCTAATTTCTAAACATGTCATCCCTTGTTACCCCATTTTATATTATTGAATTCCTGATTTGGTTGCTTCTTTTCCAGGATCCTGTCTAATTTTCTTATATTTTTTAAATGTATTTTAGACTGTTTTTGCTGAGGAAATAAAAGTTATTGTTACCAAATAATGTTTCATATATTTGAAAACAGGCATTATATTTACATGACTTTTTCCTTTCCTGTGCTAAATCTCATTTCTTTGAATTTTCTGCTTTTAGACATATATTTTGATCTTCACTACCTTTGGCACATTATCCTTGACAGACAACTCTTCACAGAAAGAAACAAACTAAAGCTGTACCATAATCTTCCTTATTCTCCACATTTAGTGAAGAGTAATAATTGCATATATTTTTGGGAATTACAATGCACTGATGGACCTTCTATCAGCCAGAAGGTTTATTTTTTACATGCTAATGTTAAATCACATGATACTTATTGTAACAATATTTTAGTTGTTTTACTGACTGAAGTATAATCATAACTATTCCTTGTTCCAGCCAAATTACATCCAACTGATTACTCTAGATGCTCATATTCCTTTACGACCATGAATCAAACATATAATTTATGCTCCATTGTCCTTGCTCCTTGAAATCCATGAAATAGGTCAGTTCCTCAAGTGTAACTTTAACCTACGAATCAATTGAATGGAATCTACTGAATGGAATATAAATGTATTTTAAAAAATAAACAATTTTTTCAAGCCAGAAGGGAATGCAAACTTAGACTAAAAATAAGACAAAGATATTGAAGGAAATTAAAAAGACTTTTTAACCAGGGTGCCGGGGTGGCTCAGTTGGTTGAGCGTCAGACTCTTGATTTCATCTCAGGTCATGATCCCAGGGTTGTGGGATTGAGCCCAATGACAAGCTCCATGCTGACCATGGAACCTGCTTAAGATTCCCTCTCTTGGGGTGCCTGGGTGGCTCTGTCAGTTAGGCATCCAACTCTTGATCTTAGTCAGGTCATGATCTCACAGTTTGTGACTTTGAGCCCTACATCAGGCTCTACTCTGACAGACTGGAACCAACTTGGGATTCTCTCTCTCCGTCTCTCTTCTCCTCTCCTGCTTATGTGCCCACTCTCTCTCAAAAATAAGTAAAACTTAAAAAAAAATAAGATTCTCTCCCTCTCCCTCTGCCCCCTCCTACACATGCTCTTTTTCTCTCTCTCTCTAAAATAAATTAAAAAAGGTAAAAATAAAAGAAATTAAAAAAATAAAAAAATGATTTCTTAACCATATAAATTGTATAACAGATATGAGGCATTTTTTTAAACAGAGAGAGAATGTAAACATATTCCATAAAAAATCATTCTAGTTGACTTGAGATAAAAATACCCTACCCTAAACCCTCTAAGAGATAGCACAATATATAAATAAAAAATGATTTCATTAATATGCACCACTGGCCCAGATCTCATAATCCTAGAATCTTGCCAGATCCATTCATATCAAGAAGGCAGCAACCCCATAAAGTGAATAGGTAAGGTAATATTAAGGGGATGCTGGACTATTACTAGGCTGAAAAAACAAGTTTGAGGATGGCTGTACTGTAGGTCTCTAAATTCACTTACCCTACCCAGGATATGGGGAATTATTAAAAGGATAGCAGCACTTAAAATTAAGAACAAGGTCTTTGAGGCAGTGATTTGGAAATAATCCAAGGAAGGGTTCACTTGGAATGGTGGGACTCATTAAAATCTTAAATTTACACCCCTCCTCCACTAATGTGAAGAACACATTTTAGGGTCTTACTAAGATTTTTATCTCTACCTATAGCTACACGAAGGAGGATATTAAGCAAATCAAGATGAGTTCACATGGGAAAACTTAGAAGACAATTTGGGAGGACATAAAATGAAAGTGATAAAATAAATAAAACAACACATACCAATGAAACAAAAATGGAGGAAACCAATTGAACAGAAATGCATAATCATATTTTATTTTTTTTTTAATTTTTTTTTCAACGTTTATTTATTTTTGGGACAGAGAGAGACAGAGCATGAACGGGGGAGGGGCAGAGAGAGAGGGAGACACAGAATCGGAAACAGGCTCCAGGCTCTGAGCCATCAGCCCAGAGCCTGATGCGGGGCTCGAACTCACGGACCGCGAGATCGTGACCTGGCTGAAGTCGGACGCTTAACCGACTGCGCCACCCAGGCGCCCCTATAATCATATTTTAAAACCCAGAATGATGCTATAAAATTGGAAACGAAGTAGTAACAATAGGATTGAAGAAGTACTAAATAAAAATATTGACCATAGAAATGAAAACTGAGTGAATAAATTGAATAGAATTCTAATTGGATAGTTCAGGAAATCCAATAGTATATGCACATCACAGAATATGAACTCTGAAATAACTGCAGCAACTTAAAGAGATAGTCCAAATCACTGTAATACAGAAGGCAAATTAAATCGGTATATATAATTCCATCAATCAAAATATAGGCAGTTGTAAACATTATCAAAATGTTGCTTTGGATATGAACAGTTAAGAAATAGAGAATTTTTAGGAAGACAGTAAACTCTTAGAAAGTTAGTAATTGGAACAGTCAATCTGGAAAACAATTTTGAAATATTTAATTAAGCTAATTATGATGTGCCCTTTGACCTGATGAGCCAATCCTGCTCCAAAAAGGTATACGTATGCAGTGTCCCATGTTATTTATGTTAGCAAAGTGGTAACATAGTGACCATCACTAAGGAATAATCAGCATCTAGTAAAATATCATATATGTCCATAGAGAAACATAGAAATATCTTTAAATGTAATACACAATACCAAATATGCAAAAGTAAAATTATGAAACAAAAACACCATTAATGTATTTAGCATAGACAAATGCATACTTAAGGAACTTTGTCAGAGATGTCAGAGTAAGTGTCTATGGAAGCCCTGGAGGGGTAGAGTGAAAATAAAAGGAAATCAGAACGAAGTGCCTCGGTGGCTCAGTTGGTTGAACGTCCAACTTTGGCTCAGGTCATGATTTCATGGTTCGTGGGTTTGAGCCCTGCATTGGGGTCTGCTCTGACAGCTCAGGACCTGGTACTTGCTTCAGAGTCTGTGTCTCTCTCTCCACCCTTCCCCTGCTTGTGCTCTGTCCCTCTCTCAAAAATAAAAAAAATAAACATTTAAAAGAAAAAGGGAAACAATGAAATAGAAAAAAAAAATTAAAATCATAAAGGGTTTTAGCTGAATCTGTGAATGTGCTATATTGTGAGCTTAATAGTAAGATAAATAAGCCTCTGCATCTGTAGTCTAAAATTGGATGAATGATAAAGAAGATGTTATATATATATATATATAGTGGAGTGTTACTCAACAATCAGAATGGAATCTTGCCATTTGCAACTACGTGGATGGAACTAGAGGATATTATGTTAAGTGAAATCAGTCAGAGAAAGACAAATATCATATGACTTCACTCATATGAGGACTTTAAGACACAGAACAGATGAACACAAGGGAAGGGAATCAAAATAATATAAAAACAGTGAGGGGGACAAAACATAAGAGACTCTTAAATATGGAGAACAAACAGAGGGTTACTGGAGGGGTTGTGGGAGGGGGGATGGGCTAAATGGGTAAGGGGCATTAAGGAATCTACCCCTGAAATCATTGTTGCACTATGTGCTAACTAACTTGGATGTAAATTTAAAAAAACTTTTTAATTAAAAATTTAAAAAGTATATGTTCATAGAAAAATAATTTTTTAAAAAAAGAAATTACCTCTTTTAGGAAAAGGTATTATAGCAGCATACAACATTGAGAATAGGGAATTATGCATTGTTTGTGTTGATTCTGTGTTTGCTCTCAAGAGTATTTATTGGCCTATGGGGCACCTGGGTGGCTCAGTTGGTTAAAGGTTGGCTCAGGTCATGATCTCACAGGTTCTTGAGTTCGAGCTCTGCATCTGACCTGCTGCTGTCAGCATAGAGCCCATTTTGGATCCTCTGTTCCCCTTTGTCTCTGCCCCTCCCTTGCTCATACTTTCTCTGTCTCTCTCTCTCAAATATAAATAAACATTAGAAAAATAATTATTGACCTATATATGGTAAAACAAGTAATACTATGAAATATGTTAAGTACAAATCAGATAACAAGATTAAATAGAACATATGACTAATGCATATGAATTGAATATTCATACATATCAATTAAATATTCATATTGAATATGAATTTAATATAGTTCCCTGCAGAAAATATTCCTACTAGATAATGAATGGAAATATAAATAAAATTGGCACACTATCCAATTAATTTTTAGATATTTGCTGAAAATAATAGTGATACAAACAATAGTAAGCAACTGCAATTCTATCTTTTAAAAGAGAAAACCATGTGAATTTATCAAATTAAAAATTAGTAAAGATAATATTTACTATCCAGCAAGATCTGAGAAAAGTTTAAAATAGCCTCATTTAAATCCTTTTTTAAAGAACATGCTGATTTTTAGAAATCAGATGAAGTTCACTAAGAATGCTATAACCCAAAATATCACATTTCATAAATTGATAGGATACTAGATGTATAACAATTATACATATCGTTTTTGAATTGTTGAACTATGCAATTGGAAAATAAATAGATTCCTAATATTAACTTGACTTCTACTTCCAGCCATAATGGAATAAATGAGATAAGATTTAAACTCTTGCCTTAATTTTTTTTCTTAAGCAGGGAAAAATATGAATCAATGTTGTCACATATTAGACAACACACAGTACATGGCAATAATCTATGAAAAAAAGAAAACATATGTGATCTCTCTGCTCAAGCTTAGCATCTAGCTGTAGATTCCATGCAACACACAGGGACAGTGACAATAAATGAAAGAGGAAAAAGATTAGCATCAGAAATGCCAAGGTGGATGCATGCATCTGGGCACGTGTAAGGGGAAACTACCTGAGACCAGGGATAAAACCAAAGGAAAGTAGTAAGCCAAATAATTCCTAGATTTTCACAGGGCTTTTAAGAGGCTGTGCTTTTACAGTTCAAACAGAGAGAGTTTGTAATACAAAGGGCGTTAGGTATATACCGTCAAATGTGTCTAAGCTTAATAGTGGGACTAAAATACCTTTAAGCTAAAACTTTAAGCTAAGAATTCTAAGACTTCACTGTAATAAAACCTAAAAGCCAATCATGCAAAAAAGCATTCAAATAACTTTGTATTGTATGTCTGATGTTATTTGAAGGAATGAAACAAAATTTAGCATCTGAACAATATAAAATTGACAATTCCTGGCATCCAATATAGAACTATCAGGCACACAAAGCAACAGGATAATATGACCCATGATCAAGAAAAAAATAAAAAAGAAAAATCATTAGAAACCTAAAAATGAAGCAATGATATAAATAAAAGACAAGGATATTAAAGCAGATATTATAAATATTCCTTATATGTTTAATATGTTAGAAAAACTGGCTTTGATAAAGAAAATTTATTAAAAATCAAATTGGGGGACTCCTAGGTGGCTCAGTCAGTTGAGTGTCCGACTTCCCGCTCAGGTCATGATCTCGTGGTTCATGGGTTTGAGCCCTGCGTCGGGTCTGTGCTGACAGCTCAGAGCCTAGAGCCTGCTTCGGATTCTGTGTCTCTCTCTCTCTCTGGCTCTTCCTTGCTCGTGCTCTGTGTCTCTCTCTGTCTCTCTCTCTCAAAAATAAGTAAGCATTAAAAAAATTTTTTTAAAGCAAATTGAAATTCTGGAGAAGAAAAATAAAATATTTGCAAAAAACATAATAGATGAAATGAGTAACATATTAGAACATGCCAAATGAAAATAACAGTAAACTTGAAAAGAGAGCACAGAAGTAAGTTTGAAAACACAAGAATTTCAGTGACTTATGTGACAATATCATACAGGCTCTCGTATTGTAAACTGAGGAGGCAAAAAATTAAAATAAATAATGGCTAATTGCTTTCCAAAAATAACAAAAATATAAATCCATACATACAATAATATCAGTGTGGATAAATCTCTAATTATGACAAGCGAGAGAAGTTAAACAAAAAGATTATATACTATAGAATATACGTAATGTAAAAATATTATTATGATAAGCAGATCATTGGATGCCCCTGGTTGGTAGATGGCAAATTAACTGTCAGGGTACATTAGAGAACTTTCTAAGGTTATAGAAATATTATATTTGTCATATAGTATGAAGTATATATTTGTCAATCCTAAAGAAGTTGGTGAATTTTAATAAACTTAAATGGTACCCTAATGAAGATCATTTTTAGGAAAGGATTCGGATTTATGAAATATAGGATAAGATAATTTAGGAGATTTCCAGCTGTATATGTATCAACAATGGGCCATATCTCATGAAATTTTGACACAAATGGAGTTTCCAATTTTGTCTATTGTAAATTAAAACAATCTGACTATATTATTTCCCAGCTTTAATACTTCTAAATTTTTTGGACTATCCTCAATTTACCACTTAAATAGATGTTCGTATGCTTATATGAAAAGAAACAGATAGTGTCCATAGTTAGCAAACATTAGGTGTCCAGTGGTAGCTGAACTATAAATTAAATTACCATAGCTGGAGTGTCTCTCTCTATTCCTAATTGATTCCAGGACATATGGATGGTAGAATTGAAAGCGGAGCAATTTTTTAATTGAAACACATTGTCATTTAACTTCAGGCTCACCTCTTTGGCCTAGAATGTACAGGATTACTACATATCTAGCCCATTATTTGTGTCCCAACAAAGTCCAAGTGAATTAGATTTCAGTTTAATAGTGCAGTATCTAGCATCTGGACATTTATTCGGTTCTTTATCATCATTTAATTCAATTATTCATTATCATCCTAATCAATATTATATTGTGTTTGAATAATAGTTCTAGGCTAAGCATAAAATTATTAAAAACATAAATTCTGAAAGTTACATCAGTTTAGATGTCTATGTAACTTGCCCTTAACTTTCTTGTGATTTAATGTATAATTATAAAATAATTTATCATAATTTTTAAATATATTTTGTTTCTAATAAACAATAAGCATTTTATATTCACATTATATAAAAGTATATAAAAGTATATAAAAGTATTAGGCTTAGACTTTTCTTCTAAGGTAAATTTCTTGAAAAATAAATGCAAACCATGTTTAAAATGTGAAAAGTAAGGAGTTTGGAGGGAAGGTGGCAGCAGAGTAGGAGGACCATAGGCTCATCTTGTCACATGAATACAACTAGATAGCTTTGAAATCATCCTAAATATCCCAGAAATTCACCTGAAGACTGGCAGAACAAACTCCACAACTAAAAGTAGGGAAGAGACCACATTGAAGAAGGTAAGAATGCAGATATATGGTTTGGGATAGAACCTATCACAGCAGCTGTGGGGAGGGAGCTACAGTCACAGAGAAGGACAAGAGACAGACTAACACACAGAGGAGCCCACATAGTGAAGAGGAATCCCCATAGCAATTGGCTTGGGAGCAGTCTGATTTCAAATTCTTGAAACCAGCAGGGCTTAAGGTCTGGAGTTTTATAGTTTTTTTTTTTTTTTAAGTATATTTGTTTATTTTGAGAGAGAGAGTGCACGTGCAAACAGAGTAGGGCCACAGAGAGAGGGAGATAGGATCCCCAGCAGGCTCTGCACTGTCACTGTGGAGCCTGATGCAGGGCTTAGTCTCAGAAACCCAGAGATCATGAACTGAGCCAAAATCAAGAGATGCTTAACCAACTGAGACACCCAGGTGCCCCAAGTCTGGAGTCATAAAGATCAGAGTGCTTGGCTGTGAAAAAGCTCAGAAGGTATTGAGGCTGCTCTTGGAGAAAAGGCAGGGCAAACATACTGAAGACATAGCATTGAAACAGCAATCTGGTGATGGGGAGGTTAGCTGCTCATCTAAGAGCATGTCCCAGAAAGGCGTCAATCACAGAGAGACCCCTCCAGGAAGAAAGGAACTGGCAGGCACCATTTTCCCTGTCTAACTTCAGCATAAATGCAGAGCCACCTGTTAAAGCCAGCATGGCATGGACACTTGCCACCTAAATTGCTTACATCAAGTCCCACCACACCTCACCCCCCTATGCTCTGGTGGATTTGCCCTTCCCAGTAATGTTTGACTCAGTCCCAACTTGGTGGGCTCCACCTCCCAGAAGACCTGCCCAAACCCTTGCTGACACTTGCTGACACTGTGTCTCCTGGCCCAAGAGTTTTGCAAGGCCTTTGTTCACGTGGTGAACAATAACAAAAGGGCAATCGAAAAATAAGATATAACAATTGTAAATATTTATGCGCCCAACCTGAGAATACCAAAACATGTAAAACAATATGGAACATTAAGGAACTAATTGATGTGATGCTAAGTGAAATAAGCCATACAGAGAAAGACAGATACCATATGGTTTCACTCTTATGTGGATCCTGAGAAACTTAACAGGAACCCATGGGGGAGGGGAAGGAAAAAAAAAAAAAAAAAGAGGTTAGAGTGGGAGAGAGCCAAAGCATAAGAGACTGTTGAGAACTGAGAGCAAACTGAGGGTTGATGGGGGGTGGGAGGGAGGAGAGGGTGGGTGATGGGTATTGAGGAGGGCACCTTTTGGGATGAGCACTGGATGTTGTATGGAAACCAATTTGACAATAAATTTCATATACAAAAATAAATAAATAAATAAATAAATAAAAAATAAAAGATAGCAAATACTATTCCAAAAAAAAAAAAAAGGAACTAATTGATAATAATACAAATAATAGTAGGGGATTATATCACCCTACTATATCAATGGACAGATCATATAAACAGAAAACCAATAAAAAAACAATGGCTTTGAATAATGCACTTGACCAAATGGATTTCACATGTATATTTAGAAAATTCCATCCTAAAGTATCAGAATACATGTTCTTTTCAAGTGCATAGGGAACATTATCTAGAATAGATCACATATTAGGCCACAAAACAAACCTCAACAAATTAAAAAAGATTGAAGTCATACTATGCATATTTTATTTTATTTTATTTTATTTCGTTATTTTTTTTAATGTTTATTTGAGAGAGAGAGAGAGAGAGAGAGAGAGAGAGAGAGAATGCAAGTAGGGGAAGGGCAGAGAGAGAGGGAGATACAGAATCTGAAGCAGGTTCCAGGCTCCAAGCTGTCAGCACAGAACCTGATGTAGAGCTCCAACTCATGAGTGGTGAGATCGTGACCTGAGCCGAAGTCAGATGCTTAGCCGACTGAGCCACCCAGGCGCCCCTAGTATGCATCTTTTCTGAACACAACATTATGAAACTAGAAGTCAACCAAAAGAAAAATTCTGGAAAGATCACAAATGCTTGGAGGTTAAATAGCATGCTACTAAACAATGGATAGGTCAAGTACAAAATAAAAGAAGAAATAAAAAAGTACTTGGAAATAAGTGAAAATGAAAACAATGGTTTGGGGATGCAGCAAAAACAGTTGTAAATGGAAGTTTATAGCAATACAGGCCAACTGCAAGAAGCAAGAAAATTCTCAAGTAAAAAATCTAACACTATACCTAAAGGAGCTAGAAAAAGAACAACAACAACAAAACCCCTAAAACCAGCAGAAGGAAAGAAATAAGAATTAGAGCAGTAGTAAATGATACAGAAACTAATATACAAAAGAACAGATAAATCATACAAGGAATTGCTTGTTTAAAAAAAATCAATAAAACTGATAAACATCTAGCCAGTCTTATCAAGAAGAGAAAGGACTCAAAGAAATAGAATCACAAATGTGAGAGGAGAAATAACCAACACTACAGAAATATAAAAAATTATAAGAGAATATTATGAAAAACCATATGCTAGCACATTGGACATTCCCTATCCCTGGAAGAAAGGGATAAATTCCCAGAAACATAAAAACTACCAAAAATTAAACAGGAAGAAATAGAATATTTGAACATACTGATAACCAGCAAGGAAATTTAACCAGTAATCACACAACTCCCAACCAACAAAAATCCAGGATCAGATGGTTTCACAGGTGAATTCTATCCAATATTAAAAAAAAAAAAAAAGTGAAGACCTATTATTTTCAAACTATTCCAAATAATAGAAAAGGAAGAAAAACTTCCAAATTCATTCTATGAAGCCAGCATTACCCTGAAACCAAAACCAGATAAAGACAGGGAGAACTACACACCAATATCTCTGATGAACATAAATGCAAAAACTGTCAACAAAATACCAAAAAAAACCAAAAACAAATCCAACAATACATTTAAAAAATCATTCACCACGATCAAGTGGGATTTATTCCTGGGTTGCTAGGGTGGTAAAATATTCTCAAATTAATCAGCGTGATATATCACATCAGTAAGAGAAAAGATAAGAACCATATGACCATTTCAATAGATGCAGGACAAACATTTGACAAAGTAACATCTATCATAATCAAAACCTACAACAAAGTCATTTTAGAGGGAACATACTTCCACATGATAAAGGCCATATGTGAAAAACCCAGTGCTAACTTCATCCTCAATGGTGGAAAACTGAGAGCCCTTTCCCTAAGGTCAGGAACAAGACAAAGAAGTCCACTTTCACCACTTTTATTAAAAATAGTACTGGAAGTTCTACCCTAAGAAATCAGACAAAAAAAAGAAATAGAAGTCATCCACACTGGTAAGAAAGAATTAAAATTTTCATTATTCATAGATAACATAATACTATATATATAGAAAACTTGAAAGGCTGCCAAAAAAAGAAAAAGAGAAAAAAAGCTGCTAGAACTTATGAACAATTTAGTAAAGTTAAAGGATACAAAATCAATGTAAAGAAATCTGTTGCATTTCTATATACCAATAGTGAAGCAGCAGAAACAAAAATTAAGAAAATAGTCCCATTTACAACTGCACTCAAAATAATAAGGTACCTTGGAATAAACCTAAACAAGAGCTGAAAGACCTGTACTCTGAAAACTATAAAACACTGATAAAAGAATTTGAAGGTGACAAAAGAAATGGAAAGACATTCCATGCTCATAGATTGGAGGAACAGATATTGTTAAAATGTTTATACTACCCAAAGAAATCTACACATTTAATGGAATCCCTATCAAAATACCACCGGCATTTTTCACAGAATGCCAGAACTACAATAAACAATCCTAAAATTTGTGTAGAACCACAGAGTACTCTGAATAGCCAAAGCAATCTTGAAAAGAAAAAAGGCAAAACTGGAGGCATCACAATTCTGGATTTCAATTTATATCACAAAGCTGTAGTGATAAAAACAGTATGACTGGCACAAAAATAGGAATATAGATCAATAGAAAATAATAGAAAATCCAGAAATAAACCTACAGTTGTATGGTCAATTAATCTTTGACAAAGCAGAAAGAATATCCAATGTGAAAAAGACAGTTTCTTCAACAAATGGTTAGGAAAACTGGACAGCAACACACAAAAGAATGAAACTGGATCACCTTCTTAAACCATACACAAAAATAAGCTCGAAGAATAAAAGACCTAAATATGAGCCCTATAACCATAAAAGTCCTAAGAGTGAACACAGGCAGTAATTTCTCTGGTATCAGCTAGAGCAATTTTTTTTTCTAGATAAGTCCCCTGAGACAAGGGAAACTAAGCAAAAATAAGCTATCTGTACTACATCAAAATAAAAGCTTCTGCACAGTGAAAGAAACAATCAACAAAACTAAAAAGCAACCTACAGAATGGGAGAAGATATTTGCAAATGGCATACTTGATAAAGAGTTAGTATGCAAAATACATAACTTGTAAAACTCAACATCCAAAAAACAGATAATCCAATTAAAAATAAGCAGAAGACATGAATAGACATTTCTCTAAAAAAGACATACAGATGGCAAACAGACACATGAAAAGATGCTCAGCATCACTCATCATTAGGGAAATGCAAATCAAAATTCCAATGGGATATCATTTCACCCCTGTCAGAATGGCTAAAAACAAAAACACAAGAAAAGAGTGTTGGTGAGGATGTGGAGAAAAAGTAACACTCTTGCACGCAATGCAAACTGACTTAGCCACTGTGGAAAACAGTATGAAGATTTATCAAAACAAGTTAAAAATAGAATCACCCTACGATCCAGGAATTGCACTACTGAGTATTTACCCCCAAAATACAAAATAACTAATTCAAAGAGATCCATACATCCCATGTTTATTACAGCATTATCTATAATAGCCAAATTATGGAAACAACCCAAGCATCCATCAATAGATGAATGGATAAAGAAGGTTTTATATATATATATATATTATATTTATTATATATATTATATATATATAATATATATAATATATATAATATATATATATAATGTGTGTATACATACATATATATGAATATTATTCAACCATAAAAAAGAATGATATCTCGCCATTGCAATTGACATGGATTGATCTGGAGAGTATAAAGCTAAACAAAATAAGTCAGTCAGAGACAAATATCATGATTTCACTCGAAATGTGAAATATAAGAAACTAAACAAATGAGCAAAAGAAAAATAGAGAGAGAGAGAGAGAGAGAGAGAGAGAGAGATGAACCAAGAAACAGACTCTTAACTATAGAGAAAAAAATAATGGCTACCAGGTGAATAGGGGAATGGGTGATAAGTGATGGGGATTAAGAAGTGTACTTGTGATGCTCACTGGGTGATTAAAATAAAAATTTACAAAAATAAAACAAATGTGAAAAGTAAGCAGTTAAATAATAAAATGTAATATAATACAAAATTATAATAGACTACTGAATGTTTTTTTACAGAGGCATTTCCAAAATTTTTATTAAATTTAATTTTAATTAAACAGTATTGAGGATTTTAATGGAGCAGAAGTGAAAAGATCGTCTGGTTCCAAATTACCAATTGTCATTCAACACTCTGTCTTCACTATGTCTTCTGCAGTAATGCACTCATAGAACATTAAAAATATCATAGTCTTTCTTGTCGACTGGCAAGGTGACAATTCTGAGGATAGTTGTACAGCCACTGAGAAACTAATTAGCATTATTACAGAAGATTGTATATGATAATTAACAATTAAACTTAAACTTTCAGAATAGAAGCTGGTCCTCCCTAGAGGAGGCTCTGCATAGATTATTGCTAAAGGAAGAACTTAATAAAATATTCTTTATACACCAGTTACATAATTATGAGTCTTTGCCACAGCCATTACTATTTAAGTGTGCTATTGTCACCTGAAACTTTGAATATAAATTTCTCTGTAATTCAGTACTGAATAATAATTTGGATTTTATCAACAACATTATCTTGTGATTATTTTTTAAATTTGCAAACTAGGTACTCTTATAATATTTGGCCACACATATTTTTAAATAAACATTTTTGATAAACAAGAGAACACAGAATAAAAATCTGAATGATATTTTCATAACCATATCCTCGTGGATTTTTGAGACATCTGGGACCAGATGTTATGGAAAACATAATCTCTATTATGTTTTAAAGCCATGATATAAAAGTCATCATTTTTTTGTGTGTGTGGATGAGTTTTTATTTTTATTTTTTTCCAATATATGTTTATTGTCAAATTGGTTTCCATACAACACCCAGTGCTCATCCCAAAAGGTGCCCTCCTCAATACCCATCATGCACCCTCCCCTCCCTTCCATCCCCCATCAACCCTCAGTTTGTTCTGTTTTTAAGAGTCTCTTATGCTTTGGCTCTCTTCCACTCTAACCTCTTTTTTTTTCTTTTCCTTCCCCTCCCCCATGGGTTTCTCAGGATCCACATAAGAGTGAAACCATATGATATCTGTCTAAAAGTCATCATTTTAAAAGAATAATCCTCATGTAATAAATTTTCTTGGGTATTTAGCATTGCATATGTTATTTTTGTTTTTTATTTGTGTATGGATATATGATAATTTCATGGAAATAATATCTATTCTGTAATCAGCAACATAAAATCTAGATGGGGTCAACAATGACATGGAGGTGGGATTCTATTTTGCATGTTATAATTTTGTATGCTTGTTCATAACCAGTCATTTTAACAAAGAAATAAAACTTTTTCCTTTTTTCTCCTGAAAGTGATGTAATTCAGAGTGTAGAACATATTAGACATTCAATAATATGTTTTTGGAATGTGGAATTTATGCATATTCATTATTGTTAGTGAATTTCCTACTATAAATTAAGAAACCTGCAGTCACATGTTATTATATATGTATTAATTATTTTTGTTACCAGAAATATGATTTCACAAACTGCATCCTCTGATCTATACTAGTTTTGTTTTTTTTGAAATCTAAATTTTGAAGGTAAAGACTCATTGAAATTAAGCTTTAAAACATATTTTATTATAGATATAGAATTATATGGTATTTTTAGTGAAATTACCGTATTTTCATTAGCCGGTTTCTACACAGGCCTGAATGGTCCTGGGCTAATGATATGTTCATGTACTTACATAGTCTTCTGCAAAATACAGGGCTGTCCCTGTATAATGAATCGGTTAATGAAGCAGTAATGAAAAATGACCTCTTAGACTACATCATAAAAGACATTATCATTTCCATCTTGGTCTCTTGGATTACTTGTCCTGGAGAATGTCAACCACCATTCAGTTAAAACAAACAAACAAACACACAGATATCCTGAGAGGTGCAAATAGAGAGAAACTAGACACTAGACAAAATCAATACCAGTTTGTCAGCTATGTGAGTGAATCTTCCAGTCCTTCTTCAAGCCTCAAATGACTGTGCATCTATCTGCAAATCTATTAGACCACAAGCAAGAATTACATGGCTTGGCCCTTCTTGAGCTACTAACCCAGAGGGATCTTTCGAACTCTTTACTCAGTTCCACCCTGTAATTACATCTTAAAACTATATATTACAATTTTACAACCAGAATATGGCATTGAGGCATTGATACAATCAAGGGAAAGAACATTCCAAACACCATATGGATTTCTAATGTTATATTTTCAGTAATTACATCTTAAAACTGTATATTACAATTTTACAACCAGTATATGGCATTGAGGCATTGATACAATCAAGGGAAAGAACATTCCAAACACCATATGGATTTCTAATGTTATATTTTCAGTATACCCTTTTGAAAAACAAATGTGAATTTTAGAATTAAAAATTTAATAACTAAAATTAAAATCTCAATAAGCAGACTTACCAACAGGATAGTGAGGGCAGAGGAAAGAATCCATGCACTTGAAGTAGAAAAATAGAAATAATAAAATGTGAACAACATAGAGAAAATATATTGAAAAATATGAACAGATCCCTGGGACCTATTGGACTATAAGCAAAGATCTAGTATCAGTGTTAATTGGAATTCTGAAGAGAGAGGGAAAAGGATGGTGCTGAAAAAGTATTGGAAAAAATAATGACTGAATCGCCTACCTAATTTTGACAAAAGCTATAAATCTACAGATATAAATAGCTGAGGAAACTCCATGTAGGATAAACGTAAAGAAATTGACACCCATACACAGCATAATCAAACTTCTGAAAACTAAAGATAAAACATCTTGAAAGCATAGAGAAATCAAATTTTAACTCTGTGGGGAACAAATTTGCATAACAGTGGATTTCTCATCAGACACAAAAGAGGCCAAAAGTGCCACAAAATGTTTTCACTGTTGGAAAATGAAACAAATCAAAACAAACAAACAAACAGACAAACAAAACCCCGGGGGGGGGGGGCGAGAAGGTGGCCCTTAACCAAGAACTTTATACACTTTATACCTTTCAAGAATAAAAATATTCTTCCAGAATGAAAAGAAACTCAATGCATTATTAGATGAGGAAAACTGAGAGAATTAGTCAACAATAGACCTATTCAAATATAACGGTCCCAAATTTCTATGAAACTAAAGGAAATAATAAAAGAAAAAGCTTAGAGCATCATGATAGAAGAAAGAACAATATAAAAAGTAAAAATGTCACTAAATGCAACACATTTTCTTTCTCCTATTGGGTTTTCCCAATTATATTTGATAGTTGAAGCCAAAATTATAACATTGTCTGATATGGGTTTAAATATATGGAGAGGAAATTTTTTAAGACAATAATACCATAAATGTGGGAAATTAAAGGGACATAAATGAGATAAGGTTTCTATACTTTTCTCAAACTGATAAAATGTGAATACCAGTGGACTGTGATAAGTTATGTATGTATAGTAGAATACATAGAAGTAACTAATGAAAGTTATAAAACAATACATACATAATCCCTATAGGTATATTAAAATGAAAGTTTAAAAATGTTCAAGCAACCCTCTTTAATTTAGAATAAAGAAAGCAAAGAACTAAAAAGTCAGAGAGGATACAAAACAAAACAATAAAATAAAATGGCAAATTTAGATATAACCTGTCAATAATTGTATGTATCAATAAATATATATGGTTTTAAACAACTATTGAAAGACAGATTGGTAGATTGAAAAACGTGATCCAACGATATACAACTTATAAGAAATTCATTTTATTTAAAAAAAAATAAAGTTTTATATGAGAGAGTCAAAGACAGAGACAGTGTGAGTGAGGTGGGGCAGACAGAGAGAGAGAATGTCCCAAGCAGGCTCCAGACTGTCAGCACAGAACCTGATGTGGGGCTCGAACCCACGAAACCACGAGACCATGACCTGAGTCAAAACCAAGAGTTGGACACTCAACTGACTGAGCCACCCAGAAGCTCCAAGAAATTCATTTTAAATGTAATAGTTTGAAAGTAAAAGGATGGGAAAAGATACATCATACAAACAATATAAAAACTCACTATTCTGTAAATGATATATATATCTCTTAGCTTAAAAGAATGAAATTCTAATTTCTGTCTCAGGGACTTCATTGAAATCACAGGAATATGTCCAGCCACAAATGCTTATCAGAACTAAAAGGTATTTAACATTAATGAATGGGAGAAAATACCCAACAGAGTCATGGATTAATGCTTCAGCTGTTCACCTTTCATTGCATGATTTGGAGTGGTAAAAGACCTGGTACTAGTGAGCTGCCATTAATGTAGCAGCAACTCCAATAACAACTTTTGAATTGCATTTTCCTTTACCTACTTCCTTCTCCCTTCATCCTCAGTCCTGGTTCGTACGATCATGACCCATACAAAGTATCTGCAGCCAATCCTGGCATCTTTCGCTTCCTTCAGGGAAACATAAATTATAAGAGGGTACTTTCTTCTTAGTGGTGTTTAGCTAACCACACTAACTATTCATAGTAACTGTCTATTCATTTTCTTATTTATTTAGCTATTTGAAAGTTCTTAACATTTTAATCATACAGTTAATAGTTATCTCAGTAAGTAATTTTTACAATTTTACCTGGAGTAAAAAGATATACATTTATATGTCAACTGACTGATAACACTTCAAAATATTACATGTAAAGGAGCTTTGGTTTCCATATTACAGCTAGAACTGAGTCAAAAGAATTTGGCCACTGTGATGTAAGCCAATTTCAATCCATTATTAGTCTATGGAAATACTGTGACGATGTTCTGAGTTAAAATTTAACAATGTGGTCAGTAAACAGTAAACTTACTATAAAAATTACATTAATTCTTATGCAACTATTATCTTCATGTTTTGATTTGTTTTGAATTAACACTTGCATTTCCTCTTTAGATTGAAGAAAATAATTAATTTATGCTTTGTGTTGAGATTACAATAAATGCCAATGAATGTGGCATATAGCATACCACATATTTTTTTTTATTTGGTATAACAATGGAAATTCTAAAAAAACAATGCTGAAATGATGAATAATAGAGTTAAAATCCCCTTTATGTCTTCTTGCTGATTTGAAATTATACCAGTGGATAATACTGAACCAATAACTTAGGCTTAAAAGTCTTGTAGTCTCAATTTATCTCCCCTTTACATCCTTAAGGTTACAAGATAAAGGATGAATTGGTTCAAGGTAAATGTGCTTTTTATTGCTATTGCAGGATAGTAAGCATTTTTGTTTCAGTGATTTTCTGTCATTATGTGAGAGTGATGGAGTCTGTGTCTCATAAAACAGTGTAGATAAAGGGTTTTCTTGATACATTAAGTACCCTAGCAAACCCAATGTTCAGTGTCTTCACATGAGAATATGGTTTAGTGATCCCTATGGAACACAGATCTTCATCAAATGTAATCTGATTTCATGAAGAATGGTAGCACAGAAGTATCTTTCTCCTGACCAAAGATGTTTGTTTCAGTTCTATATATGAAAGAGAGTAAATAATGATTTATATTTTAATGAATACAAAGTAAAAGTATTCTAGAGAGAGAAATGAGATCCAATTTATTTAATCCTTTTCAAAAGTGTAATTTCACCATCTGGGTAACATGGTTTCCCACTGAAAACCATCATTAAGCTACTTCTAAGATCTTTCTGGGTGCCTGGGTGGCTCAGTCAGTTGAGCATTCGACTTTGGCTCAGGTCAGTCTTGTGGTTTGTGAGTTCTAGCCCTGCACTGAGCCCTCCCTCCCTCCCCCCATCCCCAGGGTCAGGCTCTGTGCTGACAGCTTAGAGCTTGGAGTCTGCTTTGGATTCTGTCTCTCCTTCTCTATCTGCCCCTCCCCTGCTCATGCTCTGTCTCTGTCTCTCAAAAATAAATAAACATTAAAAAAAAGATCTCTGGGTTTTTTTGACAAAATAAAATATTTTAACTTTGTTTTCCAAATTTCCATGGTAAAATTAGTTTTTCTCAACAAACAATTGGACTATACAAATATGAATACTAATGATATACCTTCCTTTTTAAAATCATCACTCTAAATCATCACTTTACATAGGCAGATAGATAATAGATAAATTCTGAAAACTATTAGTTACATATTATTAGAGATGCTAAATAGTGTACCATACATTTTAAATCATCACCACATTGACACTATTGCTGATAGATATTATGTGTTTTTAATTTTCAGTTAAAAATATTTTGCAATGAATATGCATATGATTGTACATATATCCTAATATACAGGTGCTTTTACCTCTAAAAGATTCTTGAATATAATATGTGTGAGCTTTGTACATATTAAAATCTCAACACGTTAATTTTAATTTCTTTTTAAATTTTTTTTTAAATTTTTTTTTCAACGTTTATTTATTTTTGGGACAGAGAGAGACAGAGCATGAACGGGGGAGGGGCAGAGAGAGAGGGAGACACAGAATCGGAAACAGGCTCCAGGCTCTGAGCCATCAGCCCAGAGCCCGATGCGGGGCTCGAACTCACAGACTGCGAGATCGTGACCTGGCTGAAGTCGGACGCTTAACCGACTGCGCCACCTAAAATTTTTAAATAACATCATACTTAGAAAAGTCCTTTTTTAATTTTTTTGGGGGGAGAGAGAGCATGAGTGGGGGAGGGACAGACAGAGGGGAGAGAGAGAATCCCAAGCAGGATTCATGCTCAACAAGGAGCCCAATGCAGGGCTTGATCCTAAAACCCTGGGATCATGACCTGAGTCAAAACCAAGAGTTGAAAGCTTTACCAACTGAGCCATTCAAGTGTCCCTACCAAAGCAAATTTAACTGTTGTTGAGCAAATTTGTTAATGATATATAATTATTTTTCTCTATTTTGAATTTGTCACAGATTATTGAAGGTTGTAATGAGATAGCAAAACTAAATCAGCCAATTTATTAGAGGACACTTTAAGAAATTGGGTATAGTATTTTTGCTCTGTAATGTCATGGGAAAAGATTATCTTTGTAAAATATCAAGAACTTTAATATATTGTTCTAAATTACATTAATTAAAATGAATAATCTAACCATTATAATATACTTACTTGCTAAATTGCCTTAACTGATTTTTAATATTTATAACCTGACAGTATAAAACTTAGCTCCTTTTATTGTTAATATTCATATAAATAATAAATATCCATGAGTGTCATTTATTTATGAAAACACTGCTACACGTGTTTAAGTTTAAAAAATAAAGAAGTTTGTATACACCCTACATTCATGAAATTTCCAGTTGGTGGAGGTGATAATAGCAACAACTAGGAAGACATGTAGAAAAATAAATATATATAATCAGGTATGACATAATATCTGCAGATGAACAAAGAATATAATGATCAAGTAAAGAAAAAATCATGAGTTACTGGGTTATTTATGTAGGAAGTATAATTTAAAAATAAGCCAGAGGGGAGAGAAATAGGATTTGGTGATTTCTGGGTTAAGGAAGCAGACTAAAAATATATAACAATGTGCTCCTTCTCAAAACTCCACAAAACTAAAGTAAAGGCTTTTTTAAAAGACCAAAAAACCTCAAAGATGGCAAAAGCAAGGAAGGAAGAAAGAGCCACAAATTTTCTCATATGCAAAGTAAATAAATAATGTTCAAACACTTTGGATGAAAAAAAAATTCAAACACGCAAGCTATGAGTGGAAAAAGATGAGAACAGGATTTCAATAAAGAAACTTTCAAAATGCATAGGAACTGGAAACATTTATACTTTGGAACTAGTGGTGAAGAGAATCACAGGAGGACTTGGTAACCTGAGATGATCCCATCCTGTCCTACAGCTGCTGTTGCTCCTCTCTTTACAGACATCTAGACCTTTTATTATCTGGAGAGAAAGCCAAGATCGTTATATGGAGAACACCAGTTTGAACTCAGAGTCTGGGTACTGTGACCACGTTCTGGGAACCTGGGTAGGTATAGGAATTTCGGGTGACAATTCATCCGTGGGAATAAAAACAAAATGTCAAATTTCTGTACAGCAACATAAGAACAAAGGAGAATCTTACCAAAATGACAAATACCCAAGCCAAAAATCACAGGGGGAGCAAAGGGACTCCTCTGTTTGACATGAAAGGGAAATCCCAATATATCAGCTATAAATAAGGCACAAAAATTAATCTTTCAGATTAGAATAGTCATTAGGAGATAGGCATGGTGAGGAATAACATCAGCCAATCTCAGTACAAGTTTATAGTTGTTATGTATAATAGAATGCCTAGGTAAGCCTTGACCGGATTTGTATCTGTCTTTGCTTGTATCATTTATGTGTTGATGAACTTCTGCTCTTTGCTTTTTCTCCTGGTGCCTACAATCAGCTAAGATAATGATTTCATTAAACAAAACAAAACAAACAAACAAAAACACTATTTTGCTTTGATTTACTCCTCAGTGCTGGAAATGAGCCAATGAAAAGTTAGAACTACAGGGGAGGCAGTTCCCTTGAATTGTATTTTCTGCCTGACATTCAGACCTGGTCCATTTTTATAAACTACCAATGTCCAGTATGTAGTAATCTTCATGCAAGCAATTCATATGAAAACATTTTTTTCAAATAATGATATTGTTTTCTTCATAAAATTGTTTCATTTCTAAATGATATAACTTAATATTAAAATGCTGTAAACAACTCATTGTGATAGTTTGAAACATCAGTGTAATGTGATTATATTTCTCTTTCCATTTATAGTGCAGTAAACAAATGGTACTTTTCATGTAAGACTGATTATATTATCGAAAGCATATTTAGATATTTATAATTTATTTGGGCATTTCCAGATACCATTTAAAAAGTAGTCACTTCCTGCATTAATTACTGTGGGTTTTAAGTTTTAAATACACCCATTTATCTATAATTTATTATGTCATATATATATATACATATATATATACAGATTATAAAATATGTTAGCAGTTAGAATATTTTCATCTTGGATTTGAACACAATTGGGCCTTCAATTTCGTGATTTAATGCATTAGAACTCAAGGCATTCAGTTATATATCAGTTTAGTTTGAAGTTCAAATATTTTGAAATTTTTATTGCATACTTACCTACAAAAAATTATTTATAATTTTTGCATGAGGTAAAAAGAGCTATAATGTGCATTTATTATACAGCACACCATTTTCATTTTGGACTCTCAGAATTGAAAGATCAGTGATTGTTGCTTCAATTGCATTGCCATCACCAAGCAATTAGTTTGATAATATATGTAGTCTTTTTAAATTTTTTTAAAGTTTGTTTATTTTTGAAGGAGAGAGAGAGAGACAGAGTGCGAGTGGTTGAGGGGCAGAGAGAGAGAGACACACAGAATCTAAAGCAGGCTCCAGACTTTGAGCTGCCAGCCAGCACAGAGCCCGATGCAGGACTTGAACTCATGACCCACGAAATAATGACCTGAGCTGAAGTCCAGTGCTCAATCAACTGAGACCCACAGGCGCCCCCTGAATATTCTTTTTTTTTTTTAAGCTTATTTTTGAGAGAGACAGAGCATGAGTGGGGGGAAAACAGAGAGAGAGGGAGACACAGAATCTGATGCAGGCCCCAGGCTCCAAGCTATCAGCACAGAGCCTGAAGCGGAGTTTGAATTCATGATCCTTGAGATCATGACCTGAGCCGAAGTTGGACGCTTAACCAACTGAGCTACCCAGCTGCCCCACCCCCTAGCTATTCTTGATAAAATATGTACATTTTTTGCCTTGCTGGATTGGAATTGATTTATTCTATTTCAGATAAAGTATAGCCATATCTTCTCTGAAATAATATAACACTCAATAATTATGCCTGGGGTGGATAGTTACATGTTGATATTTTTATATCCAACTCTGAGATATGATTCACCCATTAAAAGTGTGCAACTTTAGTATAGTCATACAGTTGCACAACTATCACCACAGTAAATTTTAGAACATCATCTTCATCGTCCTCCAAACCAAAACACGTACCCAATAGCAGTTGTTCCCCATTTCCTGATAACCCTTCTTCTGCCTGGTTCTAGGTAAAATAATCAAGTTTATAACTGCCTAATTTGAACTTTTCATATATAATGGCATCATATAAATGCAGTAATTTGAACCTTTTTTTCTTGGTGTAGAGAGCTAAAGGTTTGCAATTTTTTTCTGCTACTTTTTCAAAGTAAAATTTTTGGTTTCATTGACCTATCTTTTTTTGTGTTGTTTCTGTACATTATTCTGTAATCATTATTTTGTTCCTCTGCTTACCTTGAGTTTATTTTGCTCTCTTTTTCTAGTTTCTTATGATGGAAGGTTGGTTATTAATTTGAAATCTTGTCTTTTTTCCAGATTTATTGAATTATAATTGACAAATAAAATTTGTACATATTTAAGGTATACAAAAAATATATAATAAATGTCTTTTTAAAAATATGTGTGTGTTATGAGAATACATAAGATTTACTCTCTTAGCAAAAATTGATGTTTGCCAGAGGGAAGGGGGGCAGGAGGATGTGCAAAATGTGTAAAGGAGAGTGGGAGATATAGGCTTCCAGATATAGAATGAAGAAGTCATGGGAATAAAAGGCACAGCATAGGAAATGTAGTAAATGATATTGTAACAGCCTTGTATGGTGATGGATGGTAGCTACGCTTGTGGTGAGCATTGCATAACATATAGAGATGTTGAATCACTATGTTGTATACCTGAAACTAATGTAACCTTATGTATCAGTCATACTGAAATAAATTTAAAAAATGTAGTCTGTTAACAAATTTCTAGTACACAATACAGTATTATTAACCATAGTAACCATCTTTCTTTTTTTTTAATATGGGCATTTTAAAAATTTATATTAAATTTATAAATTTATCTCTGGACACTAATTTAGTTGTATCCCTTAAGTTTTGTTATGTTTTCTTTTTTTTTTTTCATCTCAAAGTATTTTTTAGATTCCTTATGATTTCTTCTTTCATCTATTGGTTATTTAGCAGTTTGTGTTAATTTCTACTTATTTGTGAATTTTTCAGCTTTCTTCTGTCATTGAATTCTAATTTAATTTCATTATGATTAGAGGAAATTCTTGAAGAATTTAAATCCTTTTAAATTTACAGAAGCTTAGGGTGCCTTGGTGTCTCTGCGGTTAAGCATGCAACTCCTGATTTCGGGTCAGATCATGATTTCACAGTTCATGGGGTCAAGCCCCCTGTCAGACTCTATGCTGACATCACAGAGCCTGCTTTTGATTCTTTCTCTCCCTCCATCTCTGACCCACCCTTGCTCTCTCTTTCTCAAAATAAATAAACTTTAAAAAATAAATAAAAAATAAATAAATTCACTGAAGCTTATTTCATGGCCTAGCATGTGGTCTATTTTAGAGAATATTAAATGTATATTGGAGAATTGGTATTCTATTTTTGTTGAGTGGAATGTTCTATAGATGTCTGTAAGGTCTCATAGTTTTAAATTTTTTTTTTCAACGTTTATTTATTTTTGGGACAGAGAGAGACAGAGCATGAACGGGGAGGGGCAGAGAGAGAGGGAGACACAGAATCGGAAACAGGCTTCAGGCTCTGAGCCATCAACCCAGAGCCTGACGCAGGGCTCGAACTCACGGACCGCGAGATCGTGACCTGGCTGAAGTCGGACGCTTAACCGACTGCGCCACCCAGGCGCCCCAGGTCTCATAGTTTTAAAGTTGTTTTTGTTTTGATCTTCAATTTCATTTTCGATCTTGTGCCAATTTGTTCTACTTATAACTTAATGTGAGATTAACTATTATTAAACTATTATTTTTGAATTGCCAATTTCCCCCTTCAATTCTTTCCTTTTTTTCCTATATTTGTGTAATCTCTCCCTAGGTGTGTGTATATATATATATATAGTTATTATATCTTTCTTATGGATTAGCTCTTTTTCATCATTATATATTTGTCCCTAGTAATTATTTTTGTTTTAAAATCTGTTTTGCCTAATATTAGTATAGCTACTCCAGCTTTATTATGTTTGCTGTTTGCATTATACATATTTTCCATCCTTTTACTTCCAAATTATTTATTTCTTTTGATTTAAAGCATATCTCCAGTAGAGAGCATACAGTACCTTAAAAACAAAAATAAAATTCTGACTGACAGTCCCTCTCATCCATTCATCTGAATTTTTTTAATCCATTCAGTTTGAGTGTTATCACTGGAGTAATTTGATTTATGCCTGCCAATTTACTTTTTACTTTCTGTATGCTTCAAGTCTTGTGGTTCTCTAGCCAGTTCTACTGCCTTCTTTTACATTAAATGAATATTTTCTGGTTTAACATTTTAATTCCCTTAAGAATTTTCACTGTATTCCTGAGTTATTTTCTTAAATGGTTGTTCTAGGTCTTACTATATGCTTTTTAATTTTACCACAGACTACTTCAGAGGTATAGTGACTATATTCCAGTAGATAGATAAATATTACTTACGTTGCTATATTCCTCCTTCCCCTTTTTGAGCATTTAAAAATTAATATATCTAAATATATTATAAACCCACCAATATATTGTTATAATTATTAGTTTATATAACTTCATGTATTTTAGCTAAAAGAAAATGAGGAAGTGAGAGCATATATGTTTTATAGAATTTTTTATATTAACTTTCTTGTTTACCATTTCTACTTCACATTTGTTTCTATGAATTTGAGTTAGTATCTGTATTTTTCTTTTTTTTACTCCACATCAGCTGTGCTCTCACTTGCCTTCTTTGTGCATTTTGTTATTTTCAAGATGTTACATTTCTATATGTTATAGGACTCAAGATACAATTATATTGTTTATATTATTGCTTTTCACTTGAGTAACAGGAGAACAAAAACATGCATTTTGTTGTCTTCTATAATTATGGATTTTTCTTTACTGCTATTCTGCTATTCTGTTTGCATGTGTTCAAATTACTATCTTGGGTCACTTATTTTCAATCTTGTAATGTAGGTCTTCTAGTAATAAATAATCTTGGTTTTTTGATTAGTTGTGAATGTCTTTATCTTTTCATCTTCTTTTGTGAAAGATACTTTATGCTTAAGATTCTTGGTTGACAGTTTTTTTTGTGTATTTTTTTTCTTCCTGTTATCACTTTAAATATGTCATCCCACTGCCTTCAGGCCTAACTTGCTTCTCCTAGGTCAGCTCTTTATCTTACTAGAGGGTTCCATTGTGTGTGATGACTCACTTTTCTTTTGCTTCTTCAGGATTTTCTACTTTGTCAATGCCCTTGATAATTTTTAATATAATGTGTCTGGGTGTGAATCTGTTTGCATTTACCTGATTATTAGAGCACTGAGCTTCTTGGAAAATTAGTTTTATTCATCCAATTTCAGAAATTCTCAGCAGTTCTTCAAATATTTCTGTGTACCTTTCTGTCTCTCCTCCTGGTACTCACTTTATTCATATGTTGGTGTGATTAACATCTTTCATTTTTATTCACTTTCTGTATTTTGTCTCTTTGTTGTCCACCTTACATAATCACTAACAATCTATCATCAAGTTCGAGTACTCTTCTGTTCATGAAATCCACTTTTAGTATCTCTCTAGTACTGTATTTTTTGTTATTCTAATAAACTCTACAACTTCCATTTTTTTAAAAATTTTGCCTTATTGATATTCAGTATTTGGTGATACATTGTCATCATGAATTCCCCTATTTTTTATGCATGGTTTCCTTTAGTTCCTTAAATGTATTTGCTTTCAAATGTATATCTTGTAAGGTAGGTAGTTTCCATTTTTTCTTCCTCTTTTCTTTCTTTTCTTTGCCTGCTTTTTCCTGTGTAAGGTTACTACTTTCCTCTCTTTGTGTGTTCTAGAATTTTGTTGTTGATGTCAAAAACTGGACAAGTTAAGTAATATATCAAACTAGACAATAATCTTCTGTCTCTTTGGGGATTGATTTTTTTTTTTTTTTTTTTTTTTTTTTTTTTTTGTT
>NW_024412405.1:25136981-25156297 GCF_014898765.1 Herpailurus yagouaroundi
TTTTTTTTTTTTTTTTTTTTTTTTTTTTTTTTTTTTTTTGCTTATTTGTAGTCTCTGATGTTTATGGCCTGTGTCTTTACATGGTATCCCCACCCTTGGGTGAGCAATGGAAATTGGATCTAACCCCAATATTTTTTGGCTGCTATACTTATGTAAAGCCTCAGCCATACGAGTTGGAGCTGGGTAGAAGAAGGGAGCTCCTAGCCCTTTGGCTCGCCTGGAATTCACCTCTGAAACACAGAGTTGGGGGTTACAAAAAATCATGGTGGTAATTTCCCTACCCATTGGGTACTGTAACCCTTGAATAAAGACTGAAGCAAGGAGAAGCCACATTTTTCATAGCCATATCCAGCCAGAGTGAAGTTTCAGTCATGATGATTCAGGAGTAAGCGGTGGGCTATAGCCTAAATGCCACAGACGCTCACTGTTCTTAAATCAAGTTTTATTACATTTGTTTTGAATAAATATTTCTTCATTTGCTGTATGCTCTAAGACAATTTCAAAAACTTTTGACAGTTTTTTTAAAATAATTTCCACCAGCTATAGTTGATTTTCTTGAGAGGGTCTGTGGAATATCTAACATTTCCATTCAGAAAGTAATCCTCCATAGCATATTTTTATCTTCTTTTTGCTGAAATCATCTAGAAATGTTTATGGAATAAAATGAATTAAAACTAACAAATATTAAATTCTTAAAAGTTCTGTACATTAAAAGATGATTTTCAGTCATTTAAAATAAATGTATATAAGGATGTTAAATCTCTCACTTTAGATTTCATTGTAAAATGCAACAAACAAATGTTCTAGTTTATTTAAAATTACCATACTGGCAGGGATTGTTAAAATATATACCCCATATAGGACAGAGTTAAAAAATAGTCAATTTTACCAAGGCAATTAAATATGCATTATTAAAGATACGCTCTGTTACTTTCATCTTTACACAATTTACAGGCCCTCCCTTTCCTCAGCTACTGCAGCCTATCAGTGCAGTTGCTTGAATTCACAGTCATTTTCATTAAGCACAATTGCTTTGAAGTTAAATCTTAAGCCATTGCAAGTAATTCCATGCTAATGCAGAATGTGACATTGGTTAGTTGGAAAAGGGGGAAAAAAGCTGCTCTTTGCTGTAATTTATTTTGAATGTGACTTATATAATCTTCAGGCAAACCTATTTCTGAGAGGCAAAAAAAATGTAATTGGAATAACGTACAAATTGTTAAAACTCTCCTTCAATTCTGTTGTGAAGGAAGAAAAATATTGTGGTGTCCTGTTTAGCAGGTGATTTATTCTTTTGCTAGGTTAGAGCTCCCCTATGTGGTTATTTGGTTGAGACACACCATGGGCTTATTATTAATACATTCCAACAGTTAAACATAAATTACCCCCAAATATTTTCCAATAAAATATATTGAGATAATCATCTATAAATAATTTTCAGAATCACAGAAAGTATAATTTTTCTCTTTGAATAACACTGCCAAAGAATTTTAATAGAATGAAAATCAAAGAGGAAATAAAATGTATGATATTGACGAATATAAGCAAATTTATACCTACGTCAACGTCCACCAATTCCTCATACTTGACAGGCACTTAAGTTTGAAATAGTTTATTTCCAAATATGATGAGTAAAGTTTTTTTCTGTTTATTTAATTAATTTATCAAATTGATATATGTACTTTTAAAGGTATGAGGACATGTAAAAAATAATGTTGTCCTCAATATGCTGAAAATACGATTCTTGTAAACAACTGTCAAGTGTCTTATTGTTAAATGATGGTGACATAATGGAATATTCTTCATCCTGCCTCATATGGTTCCGTTATTCCATGCAGCAGCCAGTCATTTAATGAAGGCGTAACTCAAAGACAAGCAAAACAAAATTAAATCTCTCTACTTAAAAGCCATCAATAGTTTTAGTATACAATGTCAGTGTGCATAAAGGAGAATAATTTTATCTTTTAAAACTAGGTATACTTACTGTGAAAATTTAAGATGCTAGTGTAAAAACAATTGTGTAGATGTATAAAATGTGCAAAACTCAGTAGATACGTGAACAAATATTGTAGACCACTATTACAAATTATGGATTTAGAGACCAACATCTTCAGCATATTAGATAATATAAATTCATTTTTTTAGTTACTTTACTAATTTATATTCCTGTAAGTTTTTGGTATGTTTTATTTTTTGAAGAACTTACAAAGTGGTTTCCACAGTGGCTGCATTTTAAATTCCTACCAAAAATGGATTAAAGTTCCAATTTTTCTACATTCTTGCCAAAACTTGTTATTTTCTGTATTTTTATTTATAGCTCCAACTGTTATCCACTACCTCAGGCAGCTGCAATGTAAAACAATCATCTTTAATTTTGATCAATGTCCCTAGGGAAAAGACTCTTCACACTGGGTGTCAGATCACATAAAGGCAGTCTTTTCTAAATGAAAGTGGAGTCTTTCAGGGAACCAACAGACTGATCAAATACTGACATTTCTCTGATAATGAGTAAAGATGGAGTCCCAGCCTAATTTTGCCACCTCGTTTGCCATGGTGCTGGTTTTTTGCTATAGTTGCAGCTGTCGAATTTAAGGTAACCACAGATGCAGAGAGGGGCAGTGGAAATAAGATATTACAACACCATAAAGCTATTTGTTATTACAGAGATTTACTGATTTTTTTTTCTTGAAAAAACTTCTCTTGGATTGCTGAAAACCATTAGTTGATTTCCAGAGTTCTGAAAAGTGTTAATTCTGAAAATTGTTGCCATTTTTGTTGTTGCTTTAATGGAGGAGAAAATTTTCAGAGGTACTTTATCATTCTTTGCTGACTCCGTTGAGTCTTAATCTTGTTTGGACTCTGAACTTGGTCTTCTATCCCCTACATTCCATGAGAAACACAAAGTTGAAGTTTGCCTGGTAACAGGATTGCTGTCAGGGTAAGTAACTTTTACTTCTTCGCTGCTTTATATCTGCACACATATTTGGCCCACTGTGTCCGTTCTGTCTTGTCAGATCTTTAATACTTTAAGAAGATATATTTACATGTATCTTTACATTATGGCTATTTAAATTCAACCTCTTGTTTAGCTCAAATGTATAGAAAACAGTGTGATAGAAATCAAAGTCTGAATGATAGCTATATAATTTAAGATGCAAAAAAAAAAAATGAACATAATTATGTTTAAGAGGGAAAGCCTGTGGAGAGAGAGTGAAAACATTCAAAATCAGGTGTAAATTATGTAGCATTTTGGCAAGGATAGTTGGAATAAAAGCAGAAAAATATCTTCAGAAAGGAACAGTGAGGCCTTACCATTCTTGAATTCACATGTGTTTTTAACAGTCTCTCCCTTAAAGACACCAGAGGAGAGGCTACTGTATGTCTCTCTAATTATCTTTCTTTTTTCTTCAGTCAGAGCATTCCCCATCCTTGATGTTGGTCCAATGCTGAGATAGAGATAATGATCAGGTCTAGGATGAGACTCCATGTGTTGGAAGAAAGAAAGAACTTATATAGTTGGAAGTTAGAAATTTAGAAAGCCCATCACTGTTCCTCTGTCCTTAGGGAGAGTATATACAATAATCACCAGTCCAAAAGAAATTCAGTGTACTCTAAAATATTTGAATTTTAATATTCATAGCATCCAGGACACCCCAGAACACTAGGTTTCAGGCAGACTCCTACACCTGGCAGGACCTTTGAAAGGATAAGGAATTTGTAATCCACCAGGAAATGAAACTCTTTTTTTCCAGTTTGTTTTCTTCTTTTTCTTCTCATTTTTCTTTTTCTTTTCTCTTTCTTCTTCCTCTCTTCCTCCTTTTTCTCTTCTCTTTCTCCCCCTCCTCACTTTGACAATAGCTCCTCCTCATTCTCCTCCTCCTAGGCCATCTCCCTCTCTTCTTCTTAATCCAAAAACATGCTAAGACTCTCCAGCTAGTGTTTGTACTTTCAAATGATTGTAAGATATACTGTCTTATAAGAGAATGTGTTTCCTGAGAGAGATGTATATGTTAAGACACATAGTTAGATTTACATGTTAATATGCATCCAAATCTTAGCTTTAAGATATAAGCAAAGACTTTAAAAACATAATACATATCCTAAAAACTCTAAAAGAAAAAAAAAACTACAGCATGGGTTAAACACAAAATAAAAGCTTGAATAGAAGCTACACAGAAATACTTTATATCAAGGTTTAATGTAAAAATTACAGTTTGGGGGAAAATATTTGTAATACATGCAAGAAGCAATCGCTTGATGGACTCTAAATAAAAGCATACCTAAAAATAAGAATTAGGTAGGGTGTTCACTGGGAAAATAGACCAGGTATACATATGTTGAAATGAGTATGCTAATAATTAGGATAACACAACAGTTATTTCCCAGTTATTTCTGGGAAATAATAATATTGGCCACTTTACCGATAAACATATTAAAAGATGTTCAATCATTACATATAATCATAGCTAGGTAAATTAAAGTCACATATGTGAGACTGATACTTTATTTTTGGATGATCTCAAAACACCCAAGTTTTTTGGAGTTAAGTTTATTTTGTACAACTCTTTTGAGAGTAAAATTGACTTTATTGATTTGAGGTAAAGATGTGAATTTCTAAACAGCAATGCTATTCTGAGGAGGTACCCTAGAAGAATATAAGTGTGTGATTGTATATGACAAATACAGGGTGTTGACTGCAGTATCATCTGAAATAACAACAAAAAAACATAAAAATAATTGTTTCTATATACAACAATCACTTCATAAACTTTTAAATTTATATATATGAGATATATCATAGACTACAATGGTGGGACTTTTTATTTGGAGTGAAGAAGTCCAGTTGAAAACTAGTATATGCTCGTTCTCACCAAATGGGGCATTTGTACTTGTGACATTGACTAGCTTAACACCCATTTTAACCTTCTTCTATTCTTGCTCTATTGTACTGGCTGGAAACCAAAAACTATTTTCTCAAACTCCTTTACAGTTAGGCTTCTGGGGGTAATTAAGATTCTTCCAATCAAATATACTCTGGTGTCAGTTTGATTCAGGACTGGATTGTGGTAATATGACGAGCTGACATGGTCCAAGGTGACCATTTTGATGGCACTGTTTGTGGAAGAGGCAGTGCAATTCTGCAACTATCTGCTCCAGATGTGGTTTGAGGATCAGGCTTCTCCTTTCCTGATCAGGGTGTATGTTGCTGGTTCTGGAATCGGCAGCTGTGGGAGCAGCTTCCTGAGACTGGAGCTTCCAGATGGCTATTCTCAGAGGCAAAATTAGTGGCCATCATCTGTGTTGTGATTTTAGAAATCCCTTTTAGAAGCCCAGTTTTATTTTTTTAAACCTTCTTAAAATTCGTTTGTTGCTTTAACCAGTTAAAATGTTTTCTCTTTTCTTCAATTTTCTGCAACCTGAGTAAGATACATGACTTATTATAAAAATGGCTCTCTGGGATGCAATCCACAGAATAACTGCTTCATGTTGATTTTTTTTATTTTACATTTGTATATTTTTTATTTGTTACAATATATACGTGGTACTTCAAGTTGTCTTATATTTGTATTTTAGAAAAATTGAGAAAATGTTAAAAATGTTTACCTTTTAACTTTCACTTAACTTCAATCATTTTTAATCAAGTTTATATATTTTTCACCAAAATAATACAACTATATGGTGTGGGGGTTGGGGGAGGAGATTTAAATCTTATCTCACTTGAACTGACTCAGAATAAAAGATTAAGAACTCAAAATTTCATTTCCTTGTCCTAGAGTCAACAATTTCTGACATTTTTTCTTTCATTTACCTTTATATTTTACAAATACTATATTTATACTGCTATCTCTTGATTCACAATTCCAGATATGACTTAAGGTTTTCTAATAAATGGAATGAGTATTAACCTTGCAGAGAATATTCTCTTCCACACACATAAATTCTTTAGCATTTCTTTCTCAAATGAAGTAAAAATACTTTTTAGGTTAAATCATCATCTATTTTGTGTTAAATACATCAGCATGCAATTATGTATTTATGAATCACTAGTGAATGAAGCTATAAACCAAATTATATTTTTTTCTTGTTCATCTTCTTGTTTTCTTTTAAAAAAACACTAATTGACTTATTTTTACTTAGACCTACATTCCATTTATCCATTTTTTTCAAAACTATTCAATGATCTCTCAATAATTTTTCTCTAATTTGTTATTATTTGGACTGGGTTCACCCCAGGTTCACTTTACTCTCCCTGTAAAGACACAAATGACTTTCAATGGCCTTTCCCCAACCATCCTGGAAACTTCATTCGACTACATCGGTGTTCTGACTCATGTTTGCTCCCTCTTGTGATCTCAGTATTTTTGACTCTCATGTTCTATTGGAATGCATCTTTTTTATTTTTTAATTTTTTTAATGTTTTTATTTATTTTTAAGAGAGAGACAGAGAGAGACAGAGCATGAGCAGGGAAGGGGCAGAGAGTGACGGAGATACAGAATCTGAAACAGGTTCTAGGCTCTGAGCTGTCAACACAGAGCCAGATGTAGGGCTTGAACCCATGAACCTTGAGATCATGACCTGAGCTGAAGGTGACGCTTAACCAACTGAGCCACCCAGGCACCCCTGGAATGCATCTTCTAATAACTTTCTGAAAAAGGGAGGACCACAGATACATTTTGGAGATTTTACACATAGGAAAATGTATTTTCACCATTGAATACATGTTTCTCCAGATTAAAACACAGGTTGAAAAACATTTTGTCTAAGAATAAGGATTGTTTTGCATTGTTATCTTCTAATTTTTCTAAAAAGAATTACAGTCCCATTTTATTCTTGGTCTTTTGTATATGATCTATTATATTCTCTCCTCTATACCTTTTTTTAGTAAATCCTTAAAACATTGCAGTGAAAACTTGCACCCTGTTTATAGCATTTTTCATTACTTTTCCTCCTTTTTTATTGTCTCAAATATCTTAGTCTTTATGGTGATGTTATGACAGAAATAAGCACTTCTTACTGTATGCACATAAGACTCAGCTTATTACCCTGTTATATCATTTAAAACACTTCCATAAATATCTGTGTTTCCTAAAAATATTAAAAACTCTCTAATGCTGCTGTCTTCTGTCCCTTTCCATTTATACTAATAGTTATATACTAATGTATATATGTATGTGTGTGTGTATATATATATTTATAGTAGTGTGTATATATATATATATATATATATATTTATAGTAGTGTGTATATATATATATATATATATATATATATATATATATAGTCTTTTATCCTAAGGGAGGAGTGTACTAAATGCTTATGTTTAAAATGCTAAGTTTGACCAGAAGTCATATGAAGGTATCATCACAATTAAAATAATACTATCCCAGGCCCAGATTTTTGACATTTGTATCATCTCTATTCTCAGTGTCTCACGCTTTTTGAGAGTGGAAACATTTGGTTTTTTTCTTAATGACATTCTCAGGCTTATTAAAATATTTAGCATATGTAGTCAACTTTGGTACCATTGTCATCAGGGCAGCATAATCAACCCTTAGTATGTCCCTATAAACTAGTAAAGTGTTTAAATGAAATCTAGTTTTTAAACTATGTGAAAAGTATATATTTAGTAGTTAAAATGATAAAATACAATTTGTTATAGAACTTTAAATTCTATCCCTATCCTTTTTCCATGCTCATTTCTTCTAATTACAGGCACCCACTTTGTTCGATTTTTTGAAAACAGGAGAAGTCATTTATGTTCTCCACATTTCTAACACAATAGTTGGCAACCATGCATACTATTCTGAACTGTGCTTTCTTATACTTAAATCACATCATATACATTTGTATATGTTACACATATTAACTAAGATATACATATGTATGCATGTATTTGTGTATGTATGTATAGATATCCATAACGTCATGTAATCATATATTATGTTTTACATCTATTTATTTAATCTTCATAGTGATCCAATGTAATAGGAACAATTTTCATTTCCATTTTACATGGGAGAAAAAGCACAAAGTTTTAGTAACTTGTATAGAATTATAAGGTTAGTGAGTAGTGGAGCTGGGACACATGCCTAATCTAGATCCAAAGTCAATGTTCTTAAAATTTTGCCATCAAGTTTAATGGGAAAGCAACAGATTAAAAAATGTTTTCCATAGATTATACTGGTCTATACCTAAGTACATATACATATAAATCTGTATAATTTTGAATTTTTTGAGCTTTAGTATTTTAAAGTGGGAATTCTTATTTTTACGGACTTCTTAGTGGTTCTAGACTTCTGAATCAGTTCCTTTTAGCATGGTTGGAATCAAAGTCACAAGGCAAGCAAACACCATGCATGCTATAAGCCCAGAGATAGATAGGTAGATAGATAGATAGATGATAGATAGATAGATAGATAGATAGATAGATAGATAGATAGATATGTATGCATATATAATGAGAATATGACATAATGTATAAGTATAGCAAAGCAAGGAAGTTCTTCATTGGAGTGGTTACACTGCTGATGCCGAAGTGCCCCAGCACAACCACATATCAAAATTAATGGTCTAAGCTCAGCACTCAGCACAAAGCTCTAACAATTGTATAAATTTCTCATTTCCCGTGGGTTGGACTGAAACATTAAATTTCTGGTGCACCTTTATGTGGTCCAGTGCAAGGAATTCAGATCTACATCTATCTTCTTGTGTTCCTGACCATGTTTAAATCCTCATAGATATTCATTGGATTGCTTGTTTGCAAAACCTTAAACAGAGTCATCATTCTCATTGAATTTTTATTCCACCCTCCTCTTTGTGATCTGACCTATCTCAGCTCTTCACTCCCAGCAAGCAATATGAAACAAAAATTTCCTTTCTGTGATCACAGTTCAGAAGCAGGATTTCTTCTTAGGGATACTGCTACCTACTACTTCAAACTTAGTTTACATGTCCTGAAATGTGCATTACCTGACTGCTATAACATTTGTCATTCTGCCTGTCAAGATTTATAGGACTTGCTTGACCTTTTCTGCTTTAGCTCACTGCTCTAGAACTAAATCACTGTAGAGCCTGACCCAAAGCTTACAGTTGAGAAGACCTGTCATCTCTTCCTGGAAACAAACCTTCCCCTCAATAATCTATGGCATTTGCCTGGAAAGCTTTCTCTTATTCCCATTTATTCCTTGGCATGATGACTCTTTGATTTGAAACTTTGTGAATTATTACTGCATTGGATACAACCATGTTTTTATAGGAACACTGGGAGAAAAAAAGTAGCGTTACACTCAAATAATTAATCAAAGTTATATGTCAGGAATTAGGATATCAAAAGCATTTTCAGGAGGAATAATTTTCAGTAGCCACCTGGAGAAAATATAAATCTGATCTCTTTTCTATCTCTACACCTTGCTGTGTTCATTAATTAGATTGTAAAGCAGAATGCATTTTAATCTGGTTAGAGAAAAGTGGAAACTGATAAATCAATAATAACAAATATGCCAAAGAAACATATATTAGAATAATGTAACAATGGAGCTGAACTTCGGGGCTTTTTCTGGTCCTGTCTTCATGAACTTAGGCAGAAAATCCTGAACCATTGGCATATGCATTTATCAATTTTGTATGTAAGAGTTTGGCATTTTAAAAATCTTGATGCTCATAAGCCAAATCTCAGACGATATTCCACTGATAGGTGTATGTTTTCAAAATAAGGTTTTCATATGGCTCAAAGATAATTTCAACCACACTCTCCCTATTCATGCACAAAACAACAGGTTTGTGATATACTTGATTATACTTGCTATAAATTGATTATACTCTATCATACAAAGTTATTTTCTTGAAAATTTATCATTCATCCATAGAATTAAAGTTATTTTTTTTATCAATTTAAGTAGTATTTCTCTGTGCAAATTTTTACCAATTTGTTTTCTGTTGTCTTCTGTATCTTTTAGGAATAGACATACAGAAACAATAGAGTTAAGGAGTGTCATCTTATTAGTAATATGACATGGGATCAACACAATGACTAATATAACAAAAAAGAGAAATGAAATAAGCACATAGGAAATATCTGTGACACAAGGTTAAATGTATTTTGAACTCTGATAAACAGGAAATAATGAAAGCAAACTCCTCAGTTCATTCATTTAGTTATTTTTTCCAAAGTATATATTTATCAAGTTATTTGTACTTTTATATTATTAAGGCTGCTTTTCATAAGAGATATTAAGTGAGAATTTCATATGCTTACTCCAAATTTCTAAATAAGACTTTAGAATTTGGGGAACTCAGCAAGTTACATCCAAATAAATTTACACCTAATAAGTACCCTGAACAACACACTATGTCAGGAAGGCAACTTTGGGATTGGTCAGATGGGTTAAAATTACAGTAACATTGCTACTAAGGCCATGTATCCTCTACATAAAAAAGGATAAAAATTATTATAAGAACCACTTGGATAATATACATTAATTCAGTATCTCCCTTCCCTCCTAAAAAATAAAGGAAACCATAAAAATATCTTGTGCTATATTATTCTAAATTCTCACTGTCAATGTCATTGTTGAGTATACCTGGTTTACTAGTAAGAAAATCTTTTATTAAGGAAAGTACATTTAAGAAAGCATATGCTCCTTTATGCTAAGTGCTCTTAGGGCAAATAATTAGAGTCTATAACATGTAGCTTGTTCCACTGTAGTGGACAAAATTCTCGGTTCTCATTGGCAAAAGTCAATTTGAATCTTATATTTAAACAGTCTTCTGGGGGTGCCCGGGTGGCTCAGTTGGCTAAGTGACTGACTCTTGGTTTTGTCTCAGGAATGTGGAGCCTGCTTGGGATTCTCTCTCCCTCTCTCTCTACACCCTCTTCTCTCTTCAAAACAAATAAATAACATTTAAAAAATAGTCTTCTGTGGTCATCATTTTTTCACAAATTTTATGGTAATCTGTCATTCAACTGATTGCAACTTAAACACAATAGCATCCTCAGTGTTCTATTAATGGAACTGAATTGTTTTAAAGAAAATAATTAGTAGTATTTAACAATCTTAACACATACCTCATATAAATGACTTGTTAGCCCCCTTCCAACATGATTATTTAATCTAATCTAAACTCTTAAGAGATAGTTTAAAAAAAAGCTTTTGCAATGCAACACATCATTCTTTTATTTTAAACTAAAGATCTTTACCTCAGAAATCATTCTTGATATGTTTGTTATGATTTATTCTACAGATTATTTAGATATTTTAGGAAGTAAGCATTAAATTAAAAGTCTCTCTTCATATAAAACTGAAAAACAAATAGAATTGTTCCAATTGATGAAATACTTTATTTTTTTTAATTTCTCATTTCCCAGACTCTACAATAAATGTCTATATTGAAAGTTTGAGATCTTTGAAGTTTATATTCTAAAAGAGAAATATGTAAAATTCTGTTTATATGGATTTCAACTTTTCTATAAAAAGCTACATTAACATATATTATTTAGTGAATGTTGTAGTCTTTATAGGGAAAATCATCATTGCAGTAATACCTAAAATGGAAACCATTATCACAAACAAGGTTTTCTAAAATTATACTTTATTTTCTATTTGTTATTATAATCAAGTCACTGACATTACCAGAATATAAGGTATTTTAACTCGGTCAATTAGCATCATTTTTCACCATTTCCTGGATATATTTTTATCAACAAAATACTTCAAATAAACTCATTTTTCAGGAATTCTGATGTTTCTGTTTAATTTTGCTTATAACACACACTTGGAAAGACGGAATAATTATTCATTTTACCAAGAACTATATGATATTTTAAAAATACAAATAATAATAAAAGTAACATTAAAATATCAAAATATTTGGGGTGCCTGGCTGGCTCAGTCGGTTGAGGGTCCGACTTTAGCTCGGGTCATGATCTCACAGTCTATGAGTTCAAGCCCCGCATCAGGCTCTGTGCTAACAGCTCAGAGCCTGGAGCCTGCTTCAGATTCTATGTCTCTTCTCTTTGCCCCTCCCCACTCATGCTCTCTTCTCCCTCTCTCTGTCAAAAATAAATAAACATAAAAAAATGTATCAAAATATTTGAAATCCACAAAATATTTCATGTTTGCTTCTTATGTTTGCTTCTGTTTGTGTCATTCAAAAACATCTTTTAATAAACTAAAACAAAATGATAATTTTGTATGTCAGAACTCTATTGCAAATCTCTGTCAGCTATATTCATCAGAGAGAATCATTATAGAATACTTTTGTATTGAAATTACCTAACAAGAAAATAAAATGTGTTTGGTTAGAAAGAATTCAAAAACATGTTTATAGGCTTCACACCAAAAGAAATTATTAAAGTCATGGAAAATATGCAAAATCCAAATCTGTACTTTACTGAACTAAAGAAAAATTTACTATGAATAAATATCAGGCACAGTTTTTTAACCCAAGTTCTTTAAAATTCGATAAGCTGCAAACATATGCATAAAGTCAAACACCCACACATTTCTCATTGTTGCAGTACTACTCAGAAAAGTTATAGGTTAGGCAGCAGGTTCCCAGTAGGATATTTAATAATTTATTAAGCCTGACCCTTTATACTGCTGCTGAATACTCTGGAGACAATGGTAGTCCAAAGAAAAATTGTACCTTGATGTTGAATATACTGAGCTAATCTTAATTGTAAGTGAGTGAATCACATGTCACTGCTTTTTGTTTAAATTGGTTAATTTCCATGGAGAAATGCAGAACTCAGCAGTTCTTGCAGCATGATTTTTTTTTAATGTAATGAAAAGAAGCCAAGTTTTCATACCCTAGAGGAAACTCCTTGATCCATAGCACAACACATTAGTGTTTTGAAGTTTTAACTGTGTTCTGTTGAAATGTATTCTCTTGGGAGCCAGTATGCATTGATATTGTAGCATAAGCTTAATATTACCATCACCAAATAATCCTATTTTTGTTTGTTTCTACTTTAGAATTAACAATTTAATTGTGAATTTTCCTTGCTATCACCATCACATCTATCAACCAGTATGGATAGCCCATTTAAAAAATCTCTGGTCCTGAAATGGTCTCAGCTTTTCTCTGATTCAACAATGCTTCCTTCTTTATTAAATTATTCTCATCAACATCCAAATATCCTACAGTCCCAGCCAAATTTAATAAAGAGAGAGAGAGAAAAAAGGAAACTTCCCCTGCCCTCAAATATTATCACCCCAATTCTTTCCCTCATAGCAAAAGTTCTCAAGAGATTTGTTTTATTATTCAACGATTCTTTTGCATGCAAGACACAGTGCAGACACTAATGACACTCAGAAAGATGAAAGACTAAACTCTGTTACTTCCAGGTATAAAGGGAGAGAGGTGTCACTTGGGGCCGCAGAGGAGTTTGAACCCCAGGACAGAGACAGTGTACCATAAATGAGCTATAAGGACAGTTTATGTTTGACAAACGAGGTGAGGTTAGTTAGATTTTGTGGCCTCCCTATGAATTAGCTAATTTGAATAGTTCAGTGGGTTCTGGGAATTTGAGAGACTGTCTCTAGTGGTATGACATCTGGCCCTAGGGTGATTCGGGTAGATGTATAGTGGGCACAGAGTGTGAGAGACAGAAAATGGAAGTTGTTGGATATGGATTTACTCAGCAGTTCAAGATGAACCTCTAGTCAGTGCTTTAGAAGTGGCTCAAAGTATCATGAAAGAGGAAGGAAGAAAGGATGGGAGGAAGGAAGGAAGGAAGGAAGGAAGGAAGGAAGGAAGGAAGGAAGGAAGGAAGAAAGGAAGGAAGGAAGGAAGGGAGGGAGGGAGGGAGGGAGGGAGGGAGGGAAGAATGGAGAGGAAGGAAAGGAAGGATGAAATCTATTTGCAATCATGAGTATTTCAGTATTTCTCATATTTTTTTCCTAGTTACCACTCCTATCAGAATTTTGTCCACACGATGATTTGTAAATGAGGTCAGTGATGACACCCACATTGACAAATCCAAAAGCTAATCTTAAGTCTTTATCTATGAGGAGCATTTGACATGGTCTGACCACCTCCTTCTTCAAACATACTCTTCACTTGATTCCCAGACCAGCACTCCATTGCTAGTCATTACTTGTCTCCCTGGACTGTTCATGACTTACTAACCTTTACACGTTGTTTGTACCAGTCCTTAACCTCCTTTCATGTCTGTCTGCTTTCACTCCCACAGTCCCCTCATCCATCCAGGCTGTTAAATTCTGTGTTTAAGCTGAGAATTCACAAATATGTCTCTTAAGCTCAGAAATTTTCCCTGAACTTATATACAATTATACTCTATATCCAACTTATATTTATCCCCAAAATTTGTGATAATGAGTGGAGAGGATCGCTAATGATGGAATCAGTGCAGAAGCTGCAGCTCTGAAATAAGGATATTTGAAATCTTTCTGTTCCCAAAAACTTTCATTATCACCTTTATTATCTCACTTTCAAACATGTCACTCTCCAACCTCATATCATTCCAGTGTAATACTTTGAGTCCTACAACCCCAATCTGGTTTGATCCTACCCGGATCTAAAACTCTTGTTGCTAATACATTTTAAAAGCCCCTTATTCCTCATCCCTCTGGTGATATTTCTTTCCTTGTTTGTAGGTTAAGTTTCATGAGCCATTTATTATAATGACTCCTTTGCATTAGTCCTCAACTTTTCTTCCCTTCACTCTGTATCACTGCTTCCTTATCATACAGAACAATGTCTGCACACAGTAGGCATTCAGAAAGGATTTGTTGAATGAATGGACCCTTTATGTTTTAAATAATTCTAGAAATATGCAATGTGTAAGTGTCTTCTAGATCCTTCTTTTTCTTTCAGGTTAAGAAATTAGAAAATTAGATGGGAAAATGGTGTATCTCAAGTCACACAACATTTTTCCAGCAAAAGACTAAGCCTTGACCTCAATTTTCTTAACCTCCAATTCATCACTCTTCTCTTCCTAATTTCCAAGTTTCTGAACAACCTAATTCATTTTTCTCAGATACCATTTTAACCTGTATTTAATAACATGCCTTCTACCACACAAGTTGCAGAAATACATGTATATAAAGAAATATTTAACTTTTAATAAAAAAAAAAAACCAAATTTGACAGTGGTACTATAAGACACACAGATTCATTCCAATAACCATTTTAGTTACAAATGCAAATTCTTACAATATGTAGTTTTTCTAAATTGGGACATGATTGAGGAAACTTTTTAATTATCTTTAAAGACTTCTAATATTGTCCTAGAATCAAGATATGGGGCCCATAAGATTCTGCCTCTGAGAAATCTGGGGACAAAAGTAGGATTATATTTTACACCTTGATTTTAGTTAAAGATTAAGAAAAAATAGCACATCAAAATGTAATTTCTGGAACAAAATTATTCAATCAGTTCACTGATTTTGAAAATATATTGTTAAAGGTAAACTATTTGAAAATGGATGTTTTAAAAAATGAGTAGATGAGTTAGTAACTATCTTTTTTTTGTACTTCCACTGATTAGCAGAATTAGAAATAAATTCAAACAATTTAGTTATACAATTTGACTAATTACTTGAAGAACCTTTTTTTTTATTAATAATTCCAGTTATTTAACATACAATATACAATGAGTTTCAGGTATACAATTTAGTAATTCAACACTGACATCCAACACCTGGTGTTCATCACAAGTTCACTCCTTAATACCCATCACCTATTTAATCTACCTCCCTACCCACCTCCCCTTTGGTAACCATCAGTGTGTTCTATATAGTTGTGTCTGTTTCTCTGTGTCTCTTTTTCCCCCTCTGACCATTTGTTTTGTTTCTTAAATTCATGCATATGAATGAAAACATAGTGTTTGTCTTTTCTCAGACTGACATATTTTGCTTAGCATAATGAATCAGGAACTATATCATCTGACAATTTTTATCTCTTAGATAAAGCATAATAGAGAGATTTTACATTTTGCATTTATTTCTTTTGTGTTATTATTGTATTTTAGGTAAGTTATTTGAAAACTGAATCTCCAAATCTAATAAATACCAGAATTATCACATTTTGAAAATATCAACAGGGAATAGAATATACTGCTGAACCTAACCTCACTAACATCTAGACACGGTGATATGTGCAGCTATCTAAACACCCCAAACTAAATAGGAAATGTGCATGTCATTAACAACTGTATGTCACAGTCATAATTTTCTTAATCATCTATCACCTTGTTATACTAGCTTTCCTGACCAATTATTGCACTGACTTTTGTTTTCTTTTTGTTTTCTTTCTTTATGTGTGGAGAATTAGGTTAGAAATACAACTGAATTACAGCACACTCTTCATCCATTGTCCTTTCGTTTCTTTCATTTGTTCATTACTGTATCCATATATTCCATCTTTCTTACTCTTTCTCATTCTCATCCTCATCAGCTTATAGGTACTCCAGTGTATTTAATATATACCCTTGAATTGTCTTTATCTTTTATTTGGGGAGGATATAATTTTAAAATGCATCTAAATGGCTTAGCAATATAAAATATGGTACTTTTTATCTGTTTACATTGAAAAGGTGTACATACACTAGTTTCTTTCCTTTGACTGATGAGTTTTATTATATAGGGTGTATCCACTATTTATCTGTTTCCTCAGAAATAAAAATTTAAACTTTCCAAACACCATTACAAGAATGCTGAAATGAGGTCTGGACACATTTCATCTTCCAGGATTATGTGAAATTTCTCTAGGCTATATACTCTGGCAAGGGATTGCTGAATCATAGAATGCATTTTGACTGAGTATACTAGACTACTTGCCACAATTACTGCACCAGCCAAATTTCTACCAGCAGTGCAGAGAAATTATGGATATAATATGGTATTTTTTAAATTTTCATGTATTAGTTATGATTTTGTGTACCTTGTGCAGAATTCTTTTAGTTTTATCCTCTGTGAAATGTTGTTTATATAGTTCTCTATTTTTCCATGCTTTTCTTGCTTTATTTCTTAGTGATTCACAAAGATCTCTTTTATTTTAGGTTTTAGCTTCTGGTAGGTTTTTGAGTTTGAATATAACTTTCTTAACCTTTGCATATGATACGTATATAGTTAAATCCATCAGTTCGTCATGCTATTTTTTATACTTTAAGATAATGCTATTTCAAAATTCCTTTCCTAAGTGCAACATATAGGATTTATATTTCACTGTAATTATTTCATTATTTATTTACTCACATTTAAGCCAGATGAATCTGTAGTCCACCTCTGTAGATGCTGCAGAGATCTCCTTTTGTTTTCAGGAGACTGAGCCAGCTTGCCTGATATGGTAGATTAAATAGTTTATCATTCATATATTGATTTGTTTTCCCCATATTTATCCTAGCATAAATCTAGATAGATGGATACACACATACATACATACATACATGGATACATAGATAGAGATATATAAATAGATATCTGAACCTTCTATTTATTCCCGTTGGTAGATTTGCCCTCTTAAAAAACTGGTTTAATATGTCTGAATTTCTTTTAATTTCTTTCCTTTGGTCTACTTTTAAAATGATTTAGATAAATATCATATATATTAAATAATTTTATAGATCATTTTCAAATTAATTGATATCCTCATAATATCACCTTCACCATTTAATGGTGTGCTTAGTATCTCCATTTATTCTGACCATCATTTATGACTTTCTGATAAATTTTAACATCCCCTTCATGCAAATATGAATTAAATATATTAATGTGTAATTTATAGTTTTTGTTGACACTGTAAGTTGTCTTACGCAGTACTCTTTTAGTTGACTATTGTTCTTAAAAACAAATCCAATTTATTTCTGTGAATCAATTTTTATACTCAGAATCTTTCTGATCTTATTATTTCTAATATTTTTAGATGAGAATGGGATCAAATCTTTTTATCATACTGCCTATAAGCAAAGGCAGTCTGGTTACCTTCATTTCTATCTTAACGTCTCTCTCTTTTTTATTGTCTTATAGTTCTGGTTAGAATACATAGTGCAATGTAAAGAATGAGAGATGATAGTAGGCATCCCTGTTTTATTTCCATCTTACAGAATAAAGGTACCATTTCTCCATCACTTAAAATGTTTGATGTAGGTGTGTTATTAATTTTCTTTTGTTAAGAACTTTTTTTATCCTTAGTTCACTAAAGGATTTTTGCTTTACATTCTCTCTGATGTTATATAATTTTACATTTGTATTTGCCAGTTCAATCAGTTTCAAATAGTATACCATTGTGGTTTAATTAATGATTATATAGATTGTTACTAGTTACTAATATGCCAACATGATTCTTATTCTTTCTAATAATGGTCTATGATTTTGTCTGTCTATCTATATACTTGTTTGTCTTTTTTTCCTTTATTCTTCAGGGTACTATATATAATCTTTTGCTATTATTTTGTTACCTACATGTTTTCCACATGTCTTCTCCCAGTTTGTGGCTTACTTTATACACATTCTGTGGTATCTCCTGAACAATAGTTCTTAGAGTTTAAGGTAAATTTTATTTCAATATTTTATTACCATTTCAACTTTCTGTTTTGTTAAAATACTAACCCCCTCTAGCAAGGACATGAAGAAGATATTTTGAATTTTCTTCAAAATGTTTTACATTATATTGTGTATATTTTTGCTTTTAAACTTTCTAGAAATGATTTTGTGTATGGTGTAATGTTGCAATCAAATTTTATTTGTGCTCACAGAAAGATTTTTAGCAGTGCTATTGTTTTGTTTTGTTTGGTTTGGTTTGATTTGGTTTTATGTATGCAGACTAACTCCACCAAAGAGTTACTCCCACATACACACTTGATGTTTGTATTAGTTGGCCTATTATACAGCCACACTAGAAATCAGATTCCTGCTCAGCGGTGTGGCAGGTCATGTTGGTTAAAACAGAACCACTAGCTTATGAGGCTGGTCAGCCTTAGGCAATGAACCTTCTTGTCTGAGTCAAATCAAACAGGAAATGAGAGGGTAATACCAATGTTCATAGCAGCACTCTCAACAATAGCCAAATTATGGAAAGAGCCTAAATGTCCATCAACTGATGAATCGATAAAGAAATTGTGGTTTATATACACAATGGAATACTACGTGGCAATGAGAATAAATGAAATACGGCCTTTTGTAGCAACGTGGATGGAACTGGAGAGTGTGATGCTAAGTGAAATAAGCCATACAGAGAAAGACAGATACCATATGTTTTCACTCTTATGTGGATCCTGAGAAACTTAACAGGAACCCATGGGGGAAGGGAAGGAAAAAAAAAAAAAAGAGGTTAGAGTGGGAGAGAGCCAAAG
>NW_024412405.1:25156397-25167457 GCF_014898765.1 Herpailurus yagouaroundi
GGGTGGGTGATGGTTATTGAGGAAGGCACCTTTTGGGATGAGCACTGGGTGTTGTATGGAAACCAATTTGACAATAAATTTCATATATAAATAAAAATAAATAAATAAATAAATAAATAAATAAATAAATAAATAAACAGCAAAAAAAAAAAAAAAGAAATGAGAGGGTAATAGATAAATTATTTCTCCTTTTCTGCTTTCAGTTAACTACTCAATGCAATTTTTCCATGAAGCCAGTCCATATGACCACATAGAAATATATGTTACAGAAACAGCTGTGTTTCCATAGAGCTTAATGTGAAGCAATAACCAGAGGGTAATGCTTCATTATGTATTTCTTCCTATCTTTTCCTGTCTCACATCCCTATTGTCTTACTCTTATTCTCTTAGGATTGTACCTTTCAAAAAATGTCTTGACATTTAGTCTATGTGTAAGGTTTATTCTTTTAGGTCTGTTTCAGAAAACAAGCCCTCAAATTGGAATTTCAGAATTGGATTCCTACCTCACCTCAGATGATAATGAATCCACTGATGATGGTGTTTGAGATGACAGTAGCTTTTGGAAATTGTCACGCCATAATTACTTATCTTTATGCTATTATCAGTTGAGATGAAGCTAGGAAGAGGGGAAAACATTGAGGAATTGATTCAGTATTTCATCAGTATGAGACAACAAAAACAATTACTGTGCAAGAAGATTGCTGCCTTTGATTGGTATTGGAAACCTTGCAAAAAATGTATTAGGCTCAGAGTAGTTATTCGCCAACCTGGTGAGTGATTTTAAGCCAGAGGACCTCCATGGCAACTTTAAATTAGACTTACCTCTTCTGGTCATATGATTGACAGTACTGAAAAAACTGCCCTTGGGTCTTGTAGGAGCTCCAAAGGGAATATTAAATGTGGAATACTGACTAGATTTCTATTACTTAATAAAGGACTGATAAGTAAGACAGACATGAGCAAACATATTTGTAACCTCAAATTGGTAAGCCACCACCATGACAACAGTGCCATTCTGAGTTGTAAAACTGAATATAAAACAGGAAAATTATACAATTATATATGAAAATTTTCATTAACTTAATTTATCAAGTACAGAATTACTTTGGCAGATGGCATATATCTGTTAGGAAAAGTTATAATGATGATTTATAACAGGTGTATGTAGTGTCATATTGTACTTTTTACTCAAGGATACTGTATGGATCCCTATAGAGTATGACTAGAAAATGAATCCAGGGGCGCCTGGCTGGCGCAGTCGGTTAAGCGTCCAACTTCAGCCAGGTCACGATCTTGCGGTCCGTGAGTTCGAGCCCCGCGTCAGGCTCTGGGCTGATGGCTCAGGGCCTGGAGCCTGTTTCCGATTCTGTGTCTTCCTCTCTCTCTGCCCCTCCCCCGTTCATGCTCTGTCTCTCTCTGTCCCAAAAATAAATAAACGTTGAAAAAAAAAATTAAAAAAAAAAAAAAAGAAAATGAATCCAGGGTAGAGCTTTTGTATTGTAGTAACTCAAATTAGGGCACTTTTTACCAGATCTGTGAGTGTGTTTTTCTCTTTTAATTACACAATCCTAATTGTATAATTATATGACTTGTACCCACTTATATTTGTGGAACCAACGCTAGTTACCACAAAGTACTTTTGCAGATCATTCTATTCTGCCCAGGAACTGTGAGGGTTACCTCTGGCAGTCTGGAACTAATACTAGAATTCTGTCACAACAATCATCTTACCATCCACACTGAAATCATATAGCATGTTTCATTAACAGTATTTGCCACCCACATCTCTGGTTCTTAGAAAACAGCCCAAAGAATATTTTTATGCTTGCTGTCTCCTCACTGAAGCATTTCTCAGTGCCTGCTAAAATGATTGTTTTGTTTTTGTTTTTACCTCATCAGGGAATATGTCTAAATGGTAGAGGAGCACAGCAAACAGTATAAGATTCCCTTACACCATTCCTATGTTCAATACACTTGGGATTTTACTTTTCCATTTCGGCAAGGAATTTTTGGAATTTCAACTTCATTTTCTGTAGAATCCCACTGAGTCAGGTTATGATCAACTCTTACTGAGAAATCAATTACAACTACGTTTGTGGCAGCACACCAAATTCAAGATCTCTGGTAAATGCACTCATATTTATAAGTTTAGCATATAGAAAAGTATGTTTCTCATATCCTTGTCTAGCACCATAGGGGTACATTTTCATACATATACCTAAGTTTTCTTCAGAGGTGTAATTGTAAAAGTTGCATTATTTTGTCTTATAAGATTCCACATCTCAAATTTGATTTTATAGTTGGTCTTGTGGAATATGATATGATTCTGGATTTGTGGATATTATAAAGTCATAATTTATACATGTACATGTATATGCATATACATATATTCATGTAGTATGTATTATACAAATTTGTATCTATAGATAAATAGTATATATTTATATAGCCAGCTAATGACACTGAGTGCTTAGACAATGTACAGCATTATATTGTGACCAGGAATAGAGATACCAAAATTTAAGAATAATAATTGTAATAATCATTATCATCACAAAAATTGAACAGCAGCAACTGAAACAAAGGAAAGTTTTCCCTGGAGAACTTGAATAATGCTGTGCTGTGTAACATAATCTTTACTTTGCCATGATAAGGGAAGTAAATAAAGACAAGCAAACAAAGAATGATATTACATATATATTACAGAGTAGGATGATATTACAAGCAGATTAGATGTATTATATAATATAAATATATATATATTATAATATATACATATATACATATATACATGTGTATATATACACTATATAATATAAATATATATTATATAATATATACATATATATATATAGTGTATATATACACACACACACACACATTTTTTTTAATGTGGCTGCAGGAGAGGAAATATACGTTGGAAATATGTGAAAACCGTGTTTGAAAAGAAGGATGAGATGAATTTGGTGTTTGAGATACTTTACTTTAACAGTAGTATAAAAAATATATTAAAGGAATGTCCCAGGGCTCAAGTATGCATTCAGAATACAGTTGATATAACATTTTAAGGTATATATTTCATCACCTGTTGAAAGTGACTGCTACCTTTCAGTTTCAAAATTGAAAGTGATTGCATGACATATTATATATTACCCCAAAGTAGAAAAAATAAATCTTGGGGTGCGTGGGTGGGTCAGTCGGTTAAGCGTCTGACTTCGACTCAGGTCATGATCTCGTGGTCAGTGGGTTCGAGCCCTGCGTTGGGGTCTATGCTGACATCTCACAGCCTTGAGCCTGCTTCACATTCTGTGTTTCCCTCTCTCTCTGCCCCTCCCTTGCTCGTGCTCTGTCTCTCTCTATCTCTCAAGAATAAATAAACATTAAAAAAAAATTTAAAAAGAAAAAAAGAAAAAAGAAATTCTGATTATAAATTGTGTTTTTAATTTGAACTCAAAACTGAACAGTCATTAGCAAATTTTTTCTTCAATGAGTACATTTGAATTTTTATTATTAGTTGGCATAACTTTCATTTTAATGTCTATTTTGTTTTAAAATGCCTTCCTGTGGTGTAAGCCCCATTGGTTCTGATGGAAAAGTTCAGCTTTCAAACCATGTACCCTGAAGCGAACAATATTTTTTCTAGTCTTTAGAGAAAATAAGCAAACATAAATTAAGGGCAGAGACTGTGTCTTTGCAGTGTCCTTTTTTTGTGTGGTGTTCAATGTATTAAAGATTGTTGATGAATATTAAATCATCATGATGACAAAATCCTAAACGGTCTCATTCTTTAAATCACCAAACTATGAAATTTTATCATTTACACATGATGTTAAAATGGCTGGGAAAAAAAGAGAAAAACTTTATATTTCCTCAGGTCATTTTGAAAAAGCAAAACAATTGGCATACATGACAGCCTCCCATCTATCTGTGTGTTTAATAAAGCCAAATGTGATGAAGACTAATGTACCATACTGATGTTTGCAGGATTTCATTAACGTATTTCCAAGACCATCATAACTCACTCACCTCTGTTGAGTTTATGAGCCATGGGTTTTGCTCCAGCACATAAAATCAGCTTGCCTAACACAATGCAGGGACTAATAATATCAAAGATGACACTTCCTCACATTTTGAAGCAAGGTGACTCATTTATTTCCCCCTCCCCAGTGTAATAGGACAATGGAGTCATTTAAATTAGAACTGAAATTAAGAACTTATACAAAGTCACTAAGTGATAGTAAGTTACCTTTCATAATAAAAGTCTCATATCTTAAATCACAAAATTCAGAGTGCTATAGCAAAGCAATACAATTTATCAGATTAATATCCATAAAATTTCCTGTTATATAAATTATTACTCTCTATTCCTACTGCTATCTGGAATAAATATTTTTAAAATCCTCAAGCAGCTTTAATAACATGCTAATAATAATAAATGGATACATTTACTCATTTATTATACCCCAAATGATAATATAAAGGGAATTTAAGGAAGACGTTTATCAAATATATAGCATTCATCTGCTTTTATTATTATGTTGAATCAAATATAGAACTATAGGATATTTTCATAGACTGTCTATTTCACTCTAGTCCACCGCCTTTGGTGATTCTATTAGATTTGTATTGCTGCAGTTCTCATAAAAAATAAAATGATCAAGTGTGTTTATAGCTGTAAACCACTTAAATAAAAAAGCAAATGAATAAACTAAAAAGTAATGACTGCAAGATCTGGCTTCTGTCTACTCTGTTCTCTTGTAATCGCCTTCTCTCTGATGCCTCCCTATATCCCATTTGCTCCTCTCTTGCCTCACTAGTCTTCTTTCGCTTCATTATGTCAAATTCATTCTCTCTCAGATCTAATATCCTTTCTTCCCATTGTGTTTGGAAAGCTTAAATGCAGTTTTTGCATGGCTGCTTCCTTGTGATCTTATAGGTCTCAAATTTTAAAATTCTGATGTAGATGACAGAAAAGGAATCTCTTGTTTACTCAAATACTAGAATTAGGTCAGTGTGTTTTAATGGATTTAGCCTAAATAACGTGTAATAATACAAGGAATTTTTTTTTTAATTATGAGGCAACAGTTCAAGTCCAATGTTACTACGTAAAAGCTGTGCAACATTGTCATATTGGATAAATTATTGAATCAGTTGAAACCGTTTATTTCACCTATATAAATGTGATGCTTATACTTACACTACAAAACAAAAACTCCTGTACAGGTCTCTGATATTAAATGTATGAATTTACAGAGATGTTCAACCTAGGATTTTCCCCCTCCAATATCCATGGTAGTTTCCAAAAATGCTCATATTGTCAAAAGGTGGGGTAGAACAGAAGATTCCATTTAACCCTATAGGCAAGCAGTCCAAAGCCTTGCAAAACACAAAAGCAGGTTAGGCATTTTTGTAAAATGTCCATATTTTAAATTCCAATGATATATTAAAATGATTTAAATTTCCTGATACATCTGTGTCTAATCTATAATATTCAAATAAATGCATGCATAAATGATACACATTTTATGTAATTATTTTACACAAAAGCACACAAGAAAAGAATATAGTGGATGTATTAGTATGAACAATACAGCAAATTATTAAAAAAAACAAACTGAGATCCAAGAAAATTAAAATAAAAAAAACAACAGGACATATTTTCTTTAGACCTGTATGTATCGGGACGTTTATTCTCTAGTGAAGAGGTAATATGGTCACTTCTTTACAAATTGCCTTTGGTTCTTGTGCTTACCCTTATTGTGAAGTTAACCTAATATAGTTCAGTACAATCTATTTGTGTTTATTTTCAAATAAGCTTTTTCCTCTCTCACTTAAGATTTAACTCTAAAGGATTTTTTTTTTACTTTTTAAAAAATATTTATGATTTATTTTTGAGAGAGAGGTAGAAAGACAGAGCATGAGCAGGGGAGGAGCAGAGAGAGAGGGAAACACAGAATCCAAAGCAGGCTCCAGGCTCCGAGCCGTCAGAGCCTGATGCGGGGCTCGAACCCACGAACCATGAGATCATCACCTGATCTGAAGTCAGGCACTTAACAGACTGACTGAGACAGCCAGGTGCCCCTATTTTTTGCTTTTTTAAGCAGGTCACGTAACTCAGAATATCATAAATAAGAAAAAGGAGAAAGCAAAAGATATAAAATTGACAGCATAATTTGAAGTAATGTGCAAAGCCAAATAAATAGAAATGAAAGAATATGAGTAACAAGCCCATAGCCCAAATACCAATTTCCTAAATATATTAGAATTATTAAAAATCAATAATAAAAGGAACAACAGTTGATCTACAATGGGCAAAATAAAAGAACAGGCTACCAGCAAAAGAGAGACAAAATGGCAATGCGCTCAACACATCTCATAATTTAATGAATTATAGTTTATAGTAATAATGAGATAAATGTTTCTACTTGCCAATTTCCAAAACAAACCAAGTTTTATAAGGCAAAACATAGGGAATTGTGGTGTGAAAACCAGAACATTCATAGAGTGGACATTAACATATTGAGCAACTACTTTGGGAGACAATTTGACAATACTGGGCAGTTTCAGCCAAGAAACATTTTTTGAGTATCACTTTGTTCCAAATACTTTTCTAAGCCAAGAAATTACATGAGAAAAAAACTCATAAAACTTCCAAATCTCATGTATATTATGTTCCAGATATGTGACATAGTCAACAAACAAATTAATGGGTCAAACACGTATTTGGTCAGATGGTGATATGTGCTATAGAGAAACATAAATCAAGGAAAGGGGTACTAAATGTAGAGTTACATGGGTTGCCACTGTGAAAGTGACATTTGATTAAAGGTTTAGAAGATATCAGGAAGGAAAACATCAGTGTTTGAAGGCAGAGCCTTGGTAAAGACTCTATCTACATATTTTTTAGGAAGAACAAGAATTCGATTGTGTTCTAGAAGATAAAATAAAAGGAAGAATGTTAGGTAAGGAGTAGAGAAAAAAATAGACATGAAGGTATATTGTGTATACCTAAAAAGCCTTTGACAGTCTGAGATGGAAAGCTATTGTAAGGATTTGAGATAATTGTCTTCATCTGATTTAGGTATTGATTTGGGTTCAAGTGCTGATTTTGTCTCGTTGGACTTCTGTATTTGAATACATTATTAAACTTTTCCCTCTAAATTACCCTTTTCTCTTTTGAAAAAGTGGAACTAATCACCAGAGCCATCTTATACCTATTCACACTGCATTCATAATTGTACCCTCATAATAGGACTTACTCCATGTAGAAATATGAGGATTTGAGTAATAATTTTTATAACTTGTATAATAATTTATATAATTTTAAGGGGAATAACTAAGATAATATGTAAACCAGATTAGCTCATTCTTTGGAACTAAACCTAATAAATATATAAAAGAAATTATTTTTAACTTCTATCTGAAGAAAATGCAGGACTTTTTTTTTTAATTGGGGAAGTAAATAGACAACATGTGAGGCACATACCTCTTTTAAGACAATGGAGTGCTCTATTTTAATAAAATGCTGTATGTGAGTGTGATTAGAATTATTTTTATTTTTAAATGTTATTATGATTGTTAAACATGGAAGTATCTAGCTGTAATTTGGAGATAAAATAGAATACTCTCATTTCATTGTATCATTAATATACTATAAGAATTGTTACTGGAGCATTTGCCCCTCAGTCAGCAGAGGACAGGAAAACTTCATGTGGCTTTCCAATTTGAATTAGGAAATAAATCGAATTAATTTCTCTAGCCATTAACCTTCCACATGAACTTACTGAGCTTTAGTGGATCCTTGATTGGTAGCTATTAAAATACAATATAATTAGCAGTATCCTAATTATATCAAACTCATTTAAAGAAATGATTTTCTTTTTCTTTCCATCCCATAGAGAGAAACCAAAATCACACATTTTTATTTGGCAACTAAAAAAACTACAAAAATAATTAAAAAGAGCACTTCCTTATGGATTAATTAAGTGGTGTATATCATTTATTATTTTATACAATTCATAAAGTCATTTTCATATAGTTAATGTCTATTTCGTGATTTAATTGTGGAAAACAGAAAAGTACAAATTATGTGTATATACATACAATGCAACACATATATATGCATAAATTACTCATGGAAAGTTATAAATTAGTTGGTAAAATAATTAATAATCTTTCAAAGTAACAATTAGCATTATATTTATTAAAAAACAAGAAAGTGATACCAGTCAGTGCTCCAGTAGTATTGTATGGGGAGAAATCACTTCTAACTAACAAGAGAAGTCAAATTTTCTCATTCTAAAATGGATTTGAGACAGATTTTACAGATTTAATGAATAGCTAAGACATGTTTAGAATTTAGAGGAAACACTTTTTTTAAAAGAAGAAACAGACTTCTAAGTAGACAAGTTAAGCAAAGATAGATATAAGAGCAAGAATATATAAAGATTATTTGAAAGCAGTGATTTTGAACTAAGGTTTTTATCCATAGAAATAAATATTACCTGTATTCATGTAGTCAACAAGTAATTACTGATGTGATCAGAAATTTTCTATGCACCTAAAATACACTCTTGTACAAAGATTTCTGCCCTCCAGGAGTTGACATTCCAAAAGGAAATGTTAGAGAATAATCAATAAACATAATAAATGGTAAAAAAAATGGTGTTATAAAGAGAAAGCTGATATAGGAAAAAGGAAAACAAAACTAAGATCTTTAGGGGCGCCTGGGTGGCTCAGTCATTTTAGCGTCCAACTCTTGATTTCGGCTCAGGTCATGATCTCATGGTTCATGAATTTGAGCCCCGCATCGGGTTCTGTGCTGAGAGTGCAGAGTTTGCTTGGGGTTCTCTCTCTCCCTCTCTCTCTCTCTCTCTCTCTCTCTCTGTCCCTCCCATGTACTCTCTTTCTCTTTCCAACTCAAAATAAATAAATAAACTTAAAAAAAAAACTAAGATCTTTATTATTGATACTCTGTTCTCTACATTATTTAGAAAACATATTAGTTTTATAATAACTTAAATTGAAGTCTTGAGGGAAATGAGGAGTTAGCCATGGGGATAATGAGGGAGAGTATATAGGCCTGAAAAAGCAGATATTATAATTTCCCTAAGTGAGATGCATGTCTGATGTATTTGGGAAACAGAAAAGAGACTAGTATAGCTGAAACAATTGGAGAGATAATAGAGAATAAGGTCAGAGAAGTGATCAGATCTTGGAGGAATTCATAGGCCATTTTAAAGGCCATACAAGGGCCTTAAAGATCAGTTCATTCAATCTCCTATAATTAACTGCTTAGTAAACTGAGGCCCAGAGAGAATATATGAATTCCTGATCTTAAAGAATTTTCTTTTCCAGTACAGCTCACAACAACGCAGTTCATCCGCATTCATCAAACATCAATGGCGTATGTATACTGCATTAGTAGATACAGTAATAAAGTGGAAAATAAAATCATAAAACAAGGCACCTATGATTCCACTTTGTAAGTTCTTTAATGGTGTGAATACCATAGTGGAGAAACAATGGAAGGATACATCCAGAGGCAGTAAGGAGAAGTTGATTGTGTAGGGAGGAAGGGCTCCAAATAAGCACAGAAATCTTGAGGAATCTTAATGTATATGGAGACAAGTGTACACAAGATAAAACATTCTAATGGTAGTGGAGTCACAGAAATGTGCATGTATACAACACAGACAGAAGAGGAAGATTTTTTTTTTATTTATATATGAAATTTATTGTCAAATTGGTTTCCATACAACACCCAGTGCTCATCCCAAAAGGTGCCTTCCTCAATAACCATCACCCACCCTCTCCTCCCTCCCACCCCCCCATCAACCCTTAGTTTGTTCTCAGTTCTCAACAGTCTCTTATGCTTTGGCTCTCTCCCACTCTAACCTCTTTTTTTTTTTTTTTCCTTCCCTTCCCCCATGGGTTCCTGTTAAGTTTCTCAGGATCCACATAAGAGTGAAAACATATGGTATCTGTCTTTCTCTGTATGGCTTATTTCACTTAGCATCACACTCTCCAGTTCCATCCACGTTGCTACAAAAGGCCATATTTCATTTTTTCTCATTGCCACGTAGTATTCCATTGTGTATATAAACCACAATTTCTTTATCCATTCATCAGTTGATGGACATTTAGGCTCTTTCCATAATTTGGCTATTGTTGAGAGTGCTGCTATGAACATTGGGGTACAAGTGACCCTATGCATCAGTACTCCTGTGTCCCTTGGATAAATTCCCAGCAGTGCTATTGCTGGGTCATAGGGTAGGTCTATTTTTAATTTTCTGAGGAACCTCCACACTGCTTTCCAGAGCGGCTGCACCAATTTGCATTCCCACCAAAAGTGCAAGAGGGTTCCCGTTTCTCCACATCCTCTCCAGCATCTATAGTCTCCTGATTTGTTCATTTTGGCCACTCTGACTGGCGTGAGGTGATATCTGAGTGTGGTTTTGATTTGTATTTCCCTGATAAGGAGCGACGCTGAACATCTTTTCATGTGCCTGTTGGCCATCCGGATGTCTTCTTTAGAGAAGTGTCTATTCATGTTTTCTGCCCATTTCTTCACTGGGTTATTTGCTTTTCGGGTGTGGAGTTTGGTGAGCTCTTTATAGATTTTGGAGACTAGCCCTTTGTCCGATATGTCATTTGCAAATATCTTTTCCCATTCCGTTGGTTGCCTTTTAGTTTTGTTGGTTGTTTCCTTTGCTGTGCAGAAGCTTTTTATCTTCATAAGGTCCCAGTAATTCACTTTTGCTTTAAATACCCTTGCCTTTGGGGACGTGTCGAGTAAGAGATTGCTACGGCTGAGGTCAGAGAGGTCTTTTCCTGCTTTCTCCTCTAAGGTTTTGATGGTTTCCTGTCTCACATTCAGGTCCTTTATCCATTTTGAGTTTATTTTTGTGAATGGTGTGAGAAAGTGGTCTAGTTTCAACCTTCTGCATGTTGCTGTCCAGTTCTCCCAGCACCATTTGTTAAAGAGACTGTCTTTTTTCCATTGGATGTTCTTTCCTGCTTTGTCAAAGATGAGTTGGCCATACGTTTGTGGGTCTAGT